>NC_138206.1:6523945-6533945 GCF_964194415.1 Vipera berus
ATACCTGCAAGAATCTGTTATTGTAACCTTCTAATAAAAGGTGTATTAGTATCCTTAACTTTGGAATCTTGGCCTGGACTGTCATGAAGGGCCAAACAGTTACTATAGCTTTACAACTCAAGTAGAACAGATGTATTTACGTGGCCTTGGATTCCTTGGATGACTGATAAAAAAAATTCAATCAATCAGAATAGAGCTGCAAGGGACCTCAGAGGTCATCTAGTCCAACCCCCTGCTCAAGCAGAAGACCTTATGCCATTTCAGACAAGTGGTTGCCCAATCTCTTCACCCTTCTGTTGTTTCTAATAAGCACGATGTGCAACCTCTGCAAAGGAGTGTACGTTACTTTCATGAGGCAGAGCATTAAAATGCGGAAGATAGAATGATACAGTTGGAAGGGACCTTGGAGGTCTTCTAGTCCAACCCCCTGCTGACAAATGGGGGTTGGACTGGACAAATGGCACACAGATATTCTAGAGCAGACATGTGTATTGTACAGGCCCCGGGCCATATCTGGCCTTTTGGCTGTCTCTATCTGGCCCATGTGAATTGCTTTTATTATGGAGGCATTTGTTTTTCAATTTATGTATGTCTGTGTATGCATGCCTACAGACCTATTGGTTCAGCCCTCCACAACACTTTATAACTCTCATGTGACACCCTTTGAAAAATTAATTTCCCAACTCTGTTCTAGATGATGAGGCAGGAATCTTGGCACTTTCCTTTACAACAGACATGTCAAACACAAGGCCCGGGGGCCGGATCCGGCACACGAAGTGGTTTCATCCGGCCCGCGAAGCCATCCTGGAAACAGTGACGGAACGGCCCCCGCTGCCTTGGCCCTGGCCCAGAGACCCTCCTTCTGCCAGAGACCCTCAGATCTGTCCCACTCCTGCCCAGGCCCCCATAGGCACCCTTGATGCGAACGATGTAGAGCTGGCCACGCCCACCCAGTAGGCCATACGGACTCTAGCCATGCCCACCCAGTAGGCCACGCCCACCCTGGCCATACCCACCCGGCTCCCTGAGGGTAACCGCAATGCTGATGCGGCCCTCAATGAAATTCAGTTTGACACCCCTGCTTTACAACATTCTATATTCTCCATCTTTCTGAACTGAAAAGTGTATTTTAAAATTAAAATTAAACGTGGTAGGCAGTCCTTACTGTCTGTGGTCACTAAAAAGGGTATTTTCCCTGGAACAAGTCAGGGGAGATGGACAGCATAGATATTTAGTAAACAAACAAACAAACAGTTTTGGCTTCAGATGTGTTTATTTGGTTTGCAAGGATCCCATTTCACAATAGACAGGTAGCTTTATGTTGGAGTGTGCACAGTCTTATCGTGCTGAGATAACCCAGGAGTAAATACAGTAAACAGTGGTCTATATTAAATGGTGGTTTATCTTACACTATCTACATACATGTGGTAATACAGCAAACTCCAATACACAGCAGTTACAGCAGGAAACAGAGAGAGAGAGAGAGAGAGAGAGAGAGAGAGAGAGAGAGAGAGAGAGAGAGAGAGAGAGAGAGGCAAAAGCCTTCCCTTTTATACTCAGGCTGTTAAAGGGATACAGACCCTGCTTGCTCTTAAAGAGACACAGACGTTGCTGAGTCATTCCTACCATTGCATCATCCACCTTATGCTACATTACATCATACATCTCACATTATACAAGCTGGTTAGCTGTTAAATTATTACCTTGATATCTTAACTTAAGAGCTCCAATTGAGCCAGGAATTATGGTCGTAAGTTGTGGCAGTTGTTAAGCAGGTCACCATGTGACCGCAACAGATTTTACAACCTTTTCTGTGGTCGTTGTTAAGTGAACCCTGTGGACATTAAGCAAAACACTGCATAAGTGAACCTGTTTTCTATGGGCGTTCCCCCCCCCCCAAAAAAAACCTGGAAGTAAATGCCAGAAACCAGCAAAAATGGCAAAATCTGTGGTCATGTAAATGCGAGCTGGTTGCCAAACACCCAAACTGTAATCGTGTAGTCGCAGGGATGTGTGTGTATGCAGACCTCAGGACCCTGGAACTGGGTCATAAATAGTTCTATGGAAGTCTGTTGTAACTTTGAACAGTTGCTAAGGAACTGGTCGTTAAGCGAGGACTGCCTAAAAAAAGATCTGTGGATTATAAAAAGACCAATCCAGGGATCTAAATAATCAAAACACATGATGGTTCATGTCAGTTAAAAATGTGACACATTTCAGCATGCCCATAATTTTGTCTTGAATTGTAGGAGTAACTAGATTGAAGTATTAGATGTGAATTACGCTCTTTAGATTCCTAGGCAAAAGCTTATTCTAAATAGCATAATCCTTCCCTTTGATTAAATAACAGTTCGTTCAGTCTTGCATGGAGTGACCCAGTTACCTTATTTGCTTTTTCTACACTACAACTAAAGGCACACATTTGTAAAATGTTACAAAGCAGACAGTATGTGATGGCTCTTGTCACAATTCCAGCTTTCCTGACATAAAATATAACAGATGGAAATTAAAAAAAAATCAATGATTGGTATTGCACTGAACTACCAAAAGCAAAATGTATCCTGAATGTTTTATGAGGGTATTCTATACACATCTGCCTGTCATATCATGCAGTAGCTTACATCTGTCTTCTTTCGGCAGGAAAGAAAAGAAAGAAAGAAGGAAAGAAGGAAAGAAAGAAGGAAAGAAGAAGGAAGGAAGGAAGGAAAGAAAGAAAGAAAGAAAGAAAGAAAGAAAGAAAGAAAGAAAGAAAGAAAGAAAGAAAGAAAGAAAGAAAGAAAGAAGGAAAGAAATAGCAATAGTACTTATATACTGCTTCACAGTGCTTTACAGCTCTCTCTAAGTGGTTTACAGAGTCAGCCTATTTGCCCCCAACAATCTGGGTCCTTATTTTACCAACCTTGGAAGGAGGGAAGGCTGAGTCAACCTTGAGCCGGTCAGGCTCGAACTCCTGACTGTGGGCAGAGTTAGCCTGTAGTAATGCATTCTAAGGGATGCGGTGGCTCAGTGAATTAGGATGCTGAGCTTGTCGATCAGAAGGTCGGCAGTTTGGCGGGTGAAATCCCGAGTGCCGCGTAACAGAGTGAGCGCCTCTTACTCGTCCCAGCTCCTGCCAACCTAGCAGTTTGAAAGCACGTAAAAATGCAAGTAGAAAAATAGGGACCACTACGGTGGGAAGGTAACAGCGTTCCGTGCACCTTTGGCGTCTAGTCACGCCGGCCACATGACCACGGAGACGTCCTCGGACAAGCGCTGGCTCTTCGGCTTTGAAACGGAGATGAGCACCGGCCCCTAGAGTCGGAAACGACTAGCACGCATGTGTGGGGGAACTTTTACCTTTTTACCTTTACTGCATTCTAACCACTGGGCCACCACGGCTGCTTTAAATGTTTATGTGTTAATATCACATATACAAGAGAGAGATCCAACTACTGGATTATCCACAGAGTGACAATCTTATCACAGCAAATGAGACATGCAAAGAAGAAAGTTGCTATACTTGAAAATCTGAATCTCCAGTTCTGCTTCCACCTCCTAAAAAGTCAATATACACTGTAAAACTCTGGAGAATACAGGTAGTCCTCGACTTACAGATGCAACTGAGCCCAACATTTCTGTTGCTAAGAAAGACAGTTGCTCAGTGAATTTTTGCCCCATTTTACAACCTTTCTTACCACGGTTGTTAAGTGAATCTCTTCAATTGTTAAGTTAGTGACACGGTTCTTAAGTGAATCTGGCTTCCCCTGCTGACTTGGCTGGTCAGAAGGTCAGAAAAGGGGATCACGTGACCCCCGGGGGTCGCTGCAACCGTCACAAATGCGAGTCAGTTGCCAAGCATCTGAATTTGGATCACGTGACCACGGGGATGCTGCAAAGACCGTAACTGGGAACAAATGGTCATAAGTCACTTTTTTTCAGTGCCGTTGTCACTTCGAATGGTCACTAAATGAGCTGTTGTAAGTCCATATGGTGTAAGGGTCTCTGAAATGGAATAAGGGTCTCTTGCTTGGGCAGGGAGTTAGACTAGATCAGGGGTGTCAAACTCAATTTCATTGAGGGCCGCATCAGCATTGCGGTTGCCCTCAGGGGGCCAGGTGGGCGTGGCCTACTGGATGGGCGTGTCTAGAGTGCATATGGCCTACTGGATGGGCGTGGCTAGCTCTACATCGTTCGCATCAAGGGTGCCTATGTTAGGCATATGGTGTTAGCCTACAATGTTGGGTTGAAAATATATTAACCATAATGCTATGTCTTTAAGTTGTTAATTGGCCAATGGGTGTGTAAGTGTTCTCATGGCCATAAGAGGAAGCTAGGAACGTAGCTTCTCTCTCTCTCTGAATTCACTGATCTCTACTATTACTGTTTTCGCTCTGCTGTTGGTTTACTACTGTTGTAACCTGAACTGTGTATTGACCTCTGGACCGGTAAGAAGACTTTGTAGTTTGGATTACTCCTTGGACTGTTGCTATTGTGTATGACTTGGACTGTTTATTTTTGACTGTGCATTTTTGTTTTTACACCACCTCAAAGTAAAATACTTTTTGCTTTTAGAACTCAGTGTATTTCTGTGTGTGATTTTTACTGCTCTCAGTGCCCTTCCTTGTCTGTGCAACTCTTTGGTAGCACAAGGAGACCTCTGCACAATAAATTCCATAACACTGGTTATGGGCCCAGGCCTGTACTGAGAGTAAGTACACACAGTATTCCTAGCTGAGTTTGTATTTGGTGTAAAATGGCACAAGAACTGTTGTCAGGCATCTCCTGGATAACCCGGTTGGATGGGACAAACTATGTTTCCTGGTCCACGAAATGCTGCTTGCTTTTGCGCAAGGAAGGACTATGGACTGTTGTAAATAACCCACCAGATACTACTGCTTGGGATCCAGATGACGAAGAGGATGCAAAGAAGTTAGACAACTTTAAACGTAGCAATGAGAAAGCTCTTTGCATTATTGGACTAACACTGAATGACCAGCAGCTTGTCCATATTCGTGGTGAGGAGTCTGCTGCTAGGTGTTGGGGTGTTTTGCGAAGGCTTTATGTTCGTGACAGTGTGGGTGCACATATACACCTTACACGTAAGCTATTTAGGGCTCGTCTGCAGAAGAATGGAGATATGCTGACCCATTTAAATTACATGAAGGCAACTTTTCAAGAGCTTCATGAAAAGGAGCTGATTTTTTCAGAGTTGCATCAGGTCTACATTATTCTGTCATCTTTGGATGAGAGTTATGATGAGTATGTTTCTTCTTTGGAAGTCCTGACCAGAGAGGAACTGACATTGACTAACATTACTGGGAGACTGCTGGAAGAGTCCAGAAGAAGGCGTGACAGAGACCAGCTGAGAGAGACACAGCCACGAGAGAAGCAGCAATTCACCACTGCTTACAACGTCAAGAAAATGTTATTCTTGTGGGGCTAGAGGGCATATAGCCAAATTCTGTAGAAAGGGTAGAAAACAGAATGTAAATAGCAGTGGGAAGGCTAAGAAGGGCATTGGTTTGGCTATTTCTGGTAAACCAACATCCAGAAATAATGGATTGTGGGTTGTTGATAGTGGGGCTTCACAATGCATTACTAAAGTGAAAAAGAGGTTTGTTAATATGAAAAACAGCAACCAATATGTTTCACTGGCCAATGGTTGGAGGATGAAGGCCTCTGGTGAAGGTAATTCCTATTGTCCATGCATTGATGAACAGTTACCTATGTTATATATACCTAAGCTAAGATTCAACCTGTTATCTGTAAGGGAATTGGTTAAGGTTGGGTTTGTGGTAACATTCAGAGGGGAGCAATGCACTATTGAGAGGAATGGAACCTGTGTAACTGCTAATTTGAAAAATGGTTTATTCGTTCTCACAAGTAACCAGGTTAGTACAGTTAAAGCTAACTCAATATGTGAGAACAAGAAGCCACATGATGAATGTATACATTTATTGCATAGGCGGTTAGGGCATGTGAACTTTAACTCACTACGTAAAACAGTTGAATTAGTAGAGGGAGTTAAACTGAAGCCATGTAGTAAGTATTTGAATTGCAATGCCTGTAATCAGGAAAAGAGTAAGGCAACTCCTGCAAACAGGATAAACAGCTTCAAAACAACTGTACCTTTGGAAGTTGTGTTTGCTGATTTAATTGGACCCATGAAACCAAGTTTAGGAGGGTCATGTTATATTTTAAGTATATTGGACCACTACTCTAGATATGGTTTTTGTTATCTGCTTAAGTCAAAGGCAGATACTTTCCAACAATTTGCAAACTGGCTGAAGTTCGTGGAGAGAAAAACAAAGAGAAAGGTTCAGTGCATAATTACTGATAATGGTACTGAATTTACAAATAAGCATTTTGTTGATATGCTACAATCAGCTGGCATTGAGCATAAACGTTCAGCCCCTTATAGGCCTCAACATAATGCTTTTGTTGAGAGACGTGGGCAAACATTACAAGCCATGATGAGAACCATGTTACAAGATTCAGGCTTAACAGATAGACTGTGGGGGGAGGCAGCAAAATGTGCAAACCATGTTCTGAATATAGTTGTTAATACTTCTACTGGTAAAATACCATATACTATATGGCATGGTAAAAAACCAAACCTTGATTACCTGCACACATTTGGCACCCCAGCTTGGGTCCACATTCCTGCACAACTCAGGAGTAAAGGCCAACATAGGGCTAGGCAATTATACTTCGTAGGTTACGAAGCTAACCACAGATCCTATCGTTTCTGGGAACGAGGCACAACTAATGTATATAACAGTGCTAGTGCAAAATTCCTTGAGCACGTTGGTTGGGATAGGTTAGAGCAAGTAACTGTTAATACTGATCCTCTAGTGTTTGAGGACTCCTCTGATAACGTAACTAGTAATGATAATACATCTCCTGTAAATATAAAAGATGAAGAGGAGATAGGGGAGATAATAGAGGAATCAGAGGAAGGAAAGGAGTCAGAAATTCAAAGCCCTGTAATTCCTTGGCGTTCAATGCGTATCAGACATCCACCTGATCGCTATGAAGCTAGTATAGTATGTCAAGTTAGTGTAGAGCCTTCTAACTATGATGAGATCAGGATGTATCCTGAAAAGGAACAAGCATCATGGAAAGCTCCAATGAACAGGGAGTTGAAGTCTTAGACAGAAACACATAAGCTTGTCTACAATGGAGGCTGAATTTTCATGTCTATCAGTGTTATGTACAGAACTGCTAGTGTACAAACAACTATTGTTAGATATGGGTTTAAATGTAAATGATCCATTTATTGTGTATGAGGACAATCAAGCTGCGATAAAGATGGCTAATAATGCTGCAGTAAGAACAAGATCTAAACATACTGATCTTCGTTATTTAAATGTCAGACAATGTATCAAGGATAAATTAATAAAGCTAGAGTATTGCCCATCTGATGTAAATATTGCAGACCATTTTACGAAGGTACAAAGTGCTGTGAAACACAATGCTAATTGTGAAAGAATGTGCATAAGATTGTAAGAGTTATATATTATTCTACCCAAAGGGGAGAATGTTAGGCATATGGTGTTAGCCTACAATGTTGGGTTGAAAATATATTAACCATAATGCTATGTCTTTAAGTTGTTAATTGGCCAATGGGTGTGTAAGTGTTCTCATGGCCATAAGAGGAAGCTAGGAACGTAGCTTCTCTCTCTCTCTGAATTCACTGATCTCTACTATTACTGTTTTCGCTCTGCTGTTGGTTTACTACTGTTGTAACCTGAACTGTGTATTGACCTCTGGACCGGTAAGAAGACTTTGTAGTTTGGATTACTCCTTGGACTGTTGCTATTGTGTATGACTTGGACTGTTTATTTTTGACTGTGCATTTTTGTTTTTACACCACCTCAAAGTAAAATACTTTTTGCTTTTAGAACTCAGTGTATTTCTGTGTGTGATTTTTACTGCTCTCAGTGCCCTTCCTTGTCTGTGCAACTCTTTGGTAGCACAAGGAGACCTCTGCACAATAAATTCCATAACAGGGGCCTGGGCAGGAGTGGGACAGATCTGGGGGTCTCTGGCAGAAGGAGGGTCTCTGGACCAGGGGCAAGGCAGTGGGGGCCGTTCCCTCACTGTTTCCAGGATGGCTTCACGGGCCGCATGAAACCACTTCGCGGGCCGGATCCGGCCCCCGGGCCTTGTGTTTGACATGTCTGGACTAGATGACCTCCAAAGGTCCCTTCCAGCTCTATCCTGACGTGCAGAGGACTATCTGTAGTCATTCAACAGTGAGCTGATCTAAAGCATTCTTTTTTTTTATTTCTCTCCCCCTCCCCTAAAACAGGGGTGGGCAATTGCAAAAAAAAAAGTCAGGGAAAAGAAATCCTTTTCTCCCCCAAGCTGGGAGGACTCCAAATATTACAGACTTACAGAAGCAGGTTTAATTGCTCATAAAATCCTAATGTCTTTTTTTTTCCCCCAGCCAAGGAGAACTGGATTATTTGCCAGAAGGGAGCTGTATGAACAGGGCGCTCCTTTCGAGGGCCTGCGGGTGAGTGTCAACACGCCGTGCATTTGATTAGAATTTTATAGATTGAACACACCTAAAGCTCTCCCGGTTTCATGGACAGCCACCCTTTTTGCAAGATACGTTTAACCGTCTTAGGGGCCCTTGGTGCTCTCTGAGCTTGGTGGCTTTCTTGCAGACATTTCATTACCCGACTAGGGAACATCTTCAGTGTTAGAAGGGAATGGGGGGGGAGGAGGAGGAAGAGGAGGAGGAGGAGGAGGACTATGGGGTCCTTGGTGCTCTCTGAGCTTGGTGGCTTTCTTGCAGACATTTCATTACCCGACTAGGGAACATCTTCAGTGTTAGAAGGGAATGGGGGGGGAGGAGGAGGAAGAGGAGGAGGAGGAGGAGGACTATGGGGTCCTTGGTGCTCTCTGAGCTTGGTGGCTTTCTTGCAGACATTTCATTACCTAACTAGGGAACATCTTCAGTGTTAGAAGGGAATGGGGAGGGAGGAGGAGGAAGAGGAGGAGGAGGAGGAGGACTATGGGGCCCTTGGTGCTCTCTGAGCTTGGTGGCTTTCTTGCAGACATTTCATTACCCGACTAGGGAACATCTTCAGTGTTAGAAGGGAATGGGGGGGGAGGAGGAGGAAGAGGAGGAGGAGGAGGAGGACTATGGGGTCCTTGGTGCTCTCTGAGCTTGGTGGCTTTCTTGCAGACATTTCATTACCCGACTAGGGAACATCTTCAGTGTTAGAAGGGAATGGGGAGGGAGGAGGAGGAAGAGGAGGAGGAGGAGGAGGACTATGGGGCCCTTGGTGCTCTCTGAGCTTGGTGGCTTTCTTGCAGACATTTCATTACCCGACTAGGGAACATCTTCAGTGTTAGAAGGGAATGGGGGGGGGGAGGAGGAGGAAGAGGAGGAGGAGGAGGAGGACTATGGGGTCCTTGGTGCTCTCTGAGCTTGGTGGCTTTCTTGCAGACATTTCATTACCCGACTAGGGAACATCTTCAGTGTTAGAAGGGAATGGGGGGGGAGGAGGAGGAAGAGGAGGAGGAGGAGGAGGACTATGGGGTCCTTGGTGCTCTCTGAGCTTGGTGGCTTTCTTGCAGACATTTCATTACCCGACTAGGGAACATCTTCAGTGTTAGAAGGGAATGGGGAGGGAGGAGGAGGAAGAGGAGGAGGAGGAGGAGGACTATGGGGCCCTTGGTGCTCTCTGAGCTTGGTGGCTTTCTTGCAGACATTTCATTACCCGACTAGGGAACATCTTCAGTGTTAGAAGGGAATGGGGGGGGGGAGGAGGAGGAAGAGGAGGAGGAGGAGGAGGACTATGGGGTCCTTGGTGCTCTCTGAGCTTGGTGGCTTTCTTGCAGACATTTCATTACCCGACTAGGGAACATCTTCAGTGTTAGAAGGGAATGGGGGGGGAGGAGGAGGAGGAGGAGGAGGAGGAGGAGGAGAAATGTGGTGTCCTTGGTGCTCTCTGAGCTTGGTGGCTTTCTTGCAGACATTTCATTACCCAACTAGGGAACATCT
>NC_138206.1:6538945-6618571 GCF_964194415.1 Vipera berus
TGAGGAATCAGAGGAGGAGGAGGAGGGGCCTGGACTGACATCAGAGTCAGAGGAAGGCTCTGAGGAGCTCCAAGACTTACAGTCTGACGAGGACTCTGGCCCCTCTACTCGCGCTCAGGCTGAGACACAGCTGTGCTGGAAGTCTGAGGTGGACAGTGATGAAGAACAGTTGGGGCAAATCCCGGACGCACGAAAGCACCGGCAAGAGAAGCGAGTAGGACAGAGGATTGCAATGGGGTGGCTCCAAAGGCAAAGGAGAAGGCAGTAGGAAGCCATGCCTTGGCTGAATAATAAAAGGGAAGGTGTGGGAGGTGCTGGTTGCCAAAGGCAACTGTTCGTGTTGAGGATCGAGTTTCTGTGGATTGTGTTTGTTTTTCGCAGGCCTGTCTGTGAGTAATAAAAGGGCTTTGGGTTTGTCCTGCGGTTTCTGCCTGCTTGATTTGAAGAGGGGTTTTCTCCTTGGGAACTTAACAAGAGGCTCAAGTAGCCTGGGACAGAACAAACCATGATAAATATGAACCAAAGTTGCCAAAATGCCTGAATGTTGATCACACGACCACAGGGATGCTGTAATGGTCATGCGTGCGAGAAACGGTCGTAAGACACATTTTTCACTTTGAATGGTCACTAAACGAAATGTGGTGGTAAATCAAGGACTATCTCTATATTCCACGCTGCAAAAAAAAAGAAAGAAAGAAAAAGAAAAAAGAAAAAAAGAGAGAGAGACTTCTGAAGACTGTCAAAACATGGCAGGTTTGACCTTCAAAAATGCTGCCTTTATCCCTCACAATCAAATGTCAGTCGACGTCTCTCAGGAGGATGGGTCCACTGTCAGGTTGCATGCGAAAGAAACCCTGTGCCATATTAAAAACTGGATCTTACTGGAGGATTAGTTATCCGATAGGAAGCCGTTGTGATGGGAACACAGAATGATGCTAAACGAGATTATCGATGCTTCCAGCCCATATTATCTATCCTGAATATAGCAGCGCTTCTCCAGGGATTTTTCTTATTTTTGGCTTCCTGATCGGTAGGAGAAGGAAACTCAGTGGACATCTGGTCCCATTCTCTGCTGTATGAAATATCTCAAAGACAGAATGGCATAGAGCCTCGGTGTAAATCACCCTAAGGCAGGGGTACGCAACCTCGGCTCTCAATCCTGATCAGCTGGGAGGCTGGAACTCCGGATCTGATGCCGCTGGCCAGCTGGAAGTCCCGGTGGGCAGCCCCGACACCGCCGAACAGCCAGGAGTGTCAGCAACCTTCTCTCGTGGCCGCCAGTCAGCTGGGAGCGCCGGTGCTTTTGAGCAGGAGTGGCTGTCAAACCCCGGGCTCCCAGCTGACTGGCAACCCCGAGAGAAAGTTGCCGACACTCCCAGCTGTTTGGTGGCATTGGGGCCGTCCTCCGGGACTTCCAGCTGGCTGGCAGAGTCGGATCTGGAGTCCCAGCCTCCCAGATGATCATCAGAGCAATGAGTGGCTGGCAGGCCAGTTAGCCGGGTTGCTGCATGGATTCCCCCACCACCCGGTTGATTGTTGAGCCTGGGGCTTGATAGCGGCCTTGCCCTGCTTGCCCTTGGCCGGCGCCGTGAGCAGCTGCTGCCCCCTGCCCCACTTTTTTGCAAGCAGACCTCCAGCAGCGAGAGGCTCCGGGATGAGCTTTGGCGCATCTTCCCTGCGCTGTGCTCTGTTGGCAGCTCAAATCCAGAGTCTCAGCCTCCCAGCTCATTGGTGGAGCAACGAGCGGCTGGCGGGGGGGGGTTGCTGCACAGATCCCCCCCCTCGGTTGATTGTCGAGCCTGGGGCTTGACAGCCGCTCCTGCTCAAAAGGCAGGGTTTGGTGGCCAGTGAGGCACTTGCGCAGGGCTCTCCCAGGGCTGGCGGGCTGAATGGGGACCGGCCTTGCCCTCTCCGTGCTCAGCGGCACCCGCGGAGGTGGCCAAGGGCAAGCAGGGCAAGGCCGCTCCTGCTTGAAAGGCAGGGTTTAGCAGCCGGCGAGGCGCTCGCACGGGGCTCTCCTGGGGCTGGCAGGAGATGGGGGAGGAGCAGCCTGATTGCCTTACAGGTACCTGGGACTCCAACGCGCCTTCCTGGCCATGTGTGCCCCGAAGAAGCACCAATCAGAAGTCAATCCAGTTGCTGCACAACAAGTCCCTGGGGAGGGCGGGGGCTCGCTCTGCGCTGGTGCGCACCCTGTGTAGGATTCCTGCAGGCTGCTGCCAAGCAGCATGCTTTCCGGCAGCAAGTGATCTGGGAAGGAGCAGAGTGCAAGGGGGGGAGGAGGTGGTGGTGGGGTGGCAGGGGGGTGAGGAAGGTGACACCACATACCACCAGCCAGGTGCTCGTGTACCACCAGTGGTACGCGTACCACCGGTTGAATAGCCCTTTTCTAGTCCAGCTCCCAGCTCAAGCTGGAGAACCTATACCATCTCACACAGGTGATTGTCTAGTCTCTTCTTAAAAATCTCTGGTGATGGAGTGCCCACAATTTCTGGAGGCAAGCTGTTCCACTGGTTGATTGTCCTCACTGTCAGGAAGTTTCTCCTTAATTCCAGGTTGCTTTTCTCCTTGATCAGTTTCCAACCATTGTTTCTCCTCCTTCCCTCTGGTGCTCTGGTGAACAACCTGGCCCCCTCTTCCTTGTGCCAGCCCCTCAAATACCGGAATACTGCTATCATGTCTGTCCTATTTCTTCTTTTCTTTAGACTAGCTAGCCAAACCCAAGTCCTGCAGCTGTTATAGATTCATTGAAATGCTGTTTTCTTGGCAACAACCTGGAAAATGATTTGCCACTGTCTCTTTGGGGGATTTTTTTTTCCAAACCAGCCTAAAGAATTTCTTAATGCTTCCCCATCCAAGTACCAATCAGGCATGGCTCTGCCCAACTTTCAAATGTAGCCAACATCAGCCAGCAATGGTCAGCCACGTTCCTGCAGTGAGCAAAGGCATATCCTTTAGCGCAACTACAAAGCCCCCTAGCTGGGTGCCTTCCAGATGTGCTGATGATCTAAAATACCAACCTGGCAATTATGGAAGGGGAAGTAAAGCCACTTGGAAGGCATTGGGTGTAGAAGTCTGCTTTAGAAACAAAATGTAAGCAGAGAGATGTTTTGGAGAGACAGCCCTTGATGTTAACAGAAGAGAATATTAGTGCTCGGGGTTGAACTGTGTGGTCCTTGCCGCTTTCTGAGCATGGTGGTTTTCTTGCAGATGTTTCATTACCCAGCTAGGTAAGGTTATCAATGCTAGAAAGGGGTGGGTTTTGCAGAAGGAGGAGGAGGAGGACTGTGGGGTCCTTGGTGCTCTCTGAGCTTGGTGGTTTTCTTGCAGACATTTCATAACCCAACTAGGTAACATCATCAGTGCCAGAAAGTAATGGGGAGAGAGGAGGTCTATGGGGTCCTTGGTGCTCTCTGAGGTTGGTGGTTTTCTTGCAGACATTTCATTACCCAGCTAGGTCATATCATCAGTGCTAAAAGGGAGAGAGTTTGTGGAGAGGCGGTGGGGGAGGAAAAGGGGGGGGAGGAGGAAGATGGAGGAGGACTGTGAGGTCCTTGGTGCTCTCTGAGCTTGGTGGTTTTCTTGCAGACGTTTCATTACCCAGCTAGGTAACGTTATCAATGCTAGAAAGGGGTGGGTTTTGTGGAGAGGAGGAGGAGGAGGAGAAGGAGGGGAGGAGGAGGAGGAGGAGGAGGAGGAGAAGGACTGTGGGGGTCCTTGCTTTTCTTTGAGCTTGGCCCTTTTCTTGCAGACGTTGCATTACCCAACTAGGTAATATCTTCAGTGTTAGAAGGGAGTGGGGTTTGCTCTCTATGTACAGAGCAAACAGTAAACAACAGCCTATTTAAGGTACGACCGAGGTCATTCCCACCAACACTGAAGGGCCACTAGTGTATAAGAATAAGAGCAAATTCCATTCCTTTCTAGCACTAATGATATTAACTAGTTGGGCAATGAAACATTTACCAGGCTCAGAGAGGTGCGAGGACCTCACGGCCCTTCATGTATCTTTTACAGGGCATGGCCCAGATAGATGGCCACATCTAGTTAAACCTGGTTGATCTTGAAGAGCTACGTTGGGCTGGACCAAGCTAGTCCATGAATGAAGAGACCAATTTTAACTCCCAGGGTTGCTAGCTAAAAAGTGGAAGAGATAACCTGGGGATAAAGCAGTGATATTAAACAATGTCTGTACAGTTGCCAAGACAACAACATGGACTTTCCTATGAATACATCCAAGGTCAGAATCTAGCTGGAAAAAGACATTTTTTTTGTGTGTGTCAGAGCCACTGACAACATTTAGTTGAACCTGGCTGAAAATGCTACCTGGGGACAGAAGCAATTGGTACCTGGAAGGCAGGTATCATTGGGATGGAGACTAGGCTAAGTAATGATATTATTTTTTAAAAAAAATGTTAAAAAAAGGGAAGCCATACTACCATACTGTTGTCCAACAGATCCATGAATTCAGTAAGAGTCAATCTTAACTACCCCAAGATAAATGTTTCAGGCTAGCACTGATGATGTTACCTAGTTGGGCAATAAAATGTCTGCAAGTAAACAACCAAGCTCAGAGAGCACTAAAGACTTCACAGTTCAACCCTGAGCTAAAAATCTTGGAGTCCTAGTGGATAATCACTTAAATATGAGCCAGCCGTGTGCTGCAGCTGCCAAAAAAGCCAACACAGTTCTAGGCTGCATTAACAGAGGGATAGAATCAAGATCACATGAAGTGTTAATATCATTTTACAATGCCTTGGTAAGGCCACACTTGGAATGCTGCATCCAGTTTTGGTCACCACGATGTGAAAAAGATGTTGAGATTCTGGAAAGAGTGCGGAGAAGAGCAACAAAGATGATCAGGAGGCTAAAACATGTAAGGAATGGTTTCTGGAATTGGGGATGTCCAGTTTAATGAAGAGAAAGACCAGGGGTGACATGATAGCAGCCTTCCAATATCTCAGGGGCTGCCCCAAAGAGGAGGGAGTCAAGCTATTCTCCAAAGCGCCTGAAGGCAGGACAAGAAGCAACGGATGGAAACTAACCAAGGAGAGAAGCAACCTAGAACTAAGGAGAAATTTCTCAACAGTGAGAACAATTAACCAGTGGAACCACCTGCCTCCAGAACCTGTGAATGCTCCAACATTGGAAGTTTTTAAGAAGAGACTGGACAATCATTTGTCTAAAATGATATAGGGTTTCCTCCCTGAGCACTGGGTTGGACTAGATGACCTCCAAGATTCCTTCCAACTACTGTTTTTTATTATTATTATTATTATTATTATTATTATTATTATTATTATTATTATTATTATTATTATTATTATTATTATTATTATTATTATTATTATTATTATTATTATTATTATTATTATTATTATTATTATTTTCTACAACCTCTCCAGCAGACAACAGCCAGATAAGCAGGGACTGGCACCAGGCAAACAATCAAGCAGAAAGCAATACCTTAATCACCAAGGATAAAACCACACCTCCACCAAAACTGGCAGAGGCAAGCCACTTGTATACAAATAGGGAGTAAACCCCACTCCCTTCTAGAGCTGATGTTGTTATTTAGTTGGGTAATAAAACATCTGCAAGAAAACAATCAAGTCAGGAAGAACCTCGGACTTGGCAGTTCAACCCTGAGCTACAAATATTCTCTTTTATTGACACATGTTTCAGAAATGTAATGTTCCCCTGTCCTGACCACTTTCTACAGGGGGACGATCGAGAGCATCCTGTCATACAGCATCACAGTCTGGTTTGGAAGCATCACTGCTTGGGACAGGAAGGCGGTGCAGAGAGTGGTGAGGACAGCCGAAAAGGTCATTGGCAGTTCCCTCCCCTCCCATCCAGGACATAGCACAGAAGTGTTGTTTGAACAGGGTCCGTAGGATTATCTGGGACACCACTCATCCTCTTCACAACCTGTTTTCCTTGTTACCTTCTAGGAGGTGGGGGGCTTTGTGGTATCCGCAGCAGAACATCCAGATTCAGCCATAGTTTCATTCCATACAGCATTATCCTTGTGAACTCTCAAGCTTCCTCCTCCCATTATATATTCAAGATGGACAGTCTTTAATATTTATTTGTTATGTATATGCAGGGGTGTGGGTCTATGCAAATGTTGTATGTAGTATGTTTTGGGGGGGTGTCATGTATGTGTCTCGCTTTGAGAGCGGGCAACTAAATTTCATTTTTGATGTGCGCCATTGTGCCCACAGTAAAAAATGACAATAAAGCTTATCTTATCTTATCTTAAAAGGTGCATGTATAAGGGAGGAACATGCTGGCAAGATAGCATTGGTCTGGCTCTTGTTCCTAGTTCTGAGTAATGCTAGGGGAAAAAAAATTACTAGTCTCAAACCCTTGAAAACTACTGCATGTTGGAACTGTAAGGCCACTGGCCCTTGGCAAAAACCTGAGAAATCATAAAAATCCAATCATGAAAAGTCGAGCAGAGGCTTCTTAAAGGGACAGTACTTTATTTTCGATCGAAATACGACCTGGGTGGGAACGCAATCTGAACACCTGCAGCCGTTGCGTTCAGAAGTGCCACACTAACTTAGAAAGTCCATAGCATTGCTTTATAAACTTGGTTAGCCAATGAAAACCCAACAACAGAGTTATTACAATATAAGGAAGACATCAATCCTTATTCCCTTATTCCCTCCTTCAGTACATCACATCCCTGTACGTGTTTCCCACACTTGCATGAAATTTGTCCCTGACACAAATGTTGATTATTATTATAAGAGCGAGAGACAGCAATAGTTAGGCAAGGCTACACAATTTGTTTCTTTTTGTAGTTCCAGTTACAGAACAGTTTGGGAATGTGGGACTGGGGGCTTGAGGAACACATACAGTCCTTGAAGGACGATGAGTAAACCTCCCCCCAAGCCATTTAAGCTGAGTTTGCTTTAAAACTGACAGTATCGTGAAATATAGGCTTATAATGGGCTTTTCACTGGCAAATGACTTCCGTTCATTAGGCCTTAGTTAATGACCAATTATGCAGGGGTCTCTGCAAACATGCCTCTCCTGTAGGCAGCTTGGCACTGACCAACTAAGACTACTATGAGATCTTGGAAGCTAGTTTTATCCAAGTTTAATACATTTCACTTACACAATTTTTGCTAGCCGTGACATTCCTAGCCCGAGCAAAACTAACTGAAAAAAAGGATAAGATCTGAATGATTATTTAATTTAATTTAATAATATTTCTATACCGCCCTTCTCCCTGAGGACTCAGGGCGGTTCACAGGGCAAAAGTAAAATACAAAATACAAACATTAAAAAGATTCTGCAAGAGTAGAAGGAAAGGGAGTGAGGGGCAAGGTTTTAATGCATTAGGCAGTGGCCGCATTGATTTCCCTCAACATTGATTTATATCGCTCTTCTAGATGCATGTAAATATTTCAACCCATTAGCTGGCTTGGATAATAAGAGAGATTAACATTTCAATCACACTTTACATATTTCGATATTATACCTTATGATCCTCAGAGTTTTGAAGTCCCCATTTCCAAGGAAGTTCTTTTGCAACGGGTTGTTAGATATAGAGAAGGACGCCAGAGAAAAAACTCTGTACGTAGGACTGCCCATTATGATCGTAAGTCGTAACGGTCGTAAAACGGGTTGATTCCATGACATAAGGTGACCCGATTTTATGACTTTTTTAGGGGGTGGTTAAATGAACCTGTCAGTCATAAAGCAAACAACAAAGTCGTTCAAGGAACGCCACAGTTATTGCGTGAACCCATTGTTCACTGTGGTGTGGTTTTGCTGGAAATGGAATGTACGTGATGATTTTCGGCAAACCCGTTGCAAAACCCAATCATGTAACTGCTGCAAATAGACATACGTGTAGCTTTGTTGCCCAGGCACCTGAAGGCTGGACCTGCAACAACAAAGTGGGGGGGGCCTTCCTGTTGGAACTTTGAATCTGGGTCCCCTTTTTCAAGTCCATTGCAATTTTGAACGGTTGCTAAGCTACTGGTCGTAAGTCGAGAATTACCTGTACACTGAAGGACGCGGAACCTGTCCTGAAATTCACCTGTCCTGCCCACCTGGTAAATGGAAAACTGATTTTGGAATTTCGTGACTCCAGAATGGAGAAATTATTAATAGCTTTCCGGCTCTTTTAACAATGCTGTTATCCCTATCTTGAGGATAAAACCCATTTTTGTCAAAACTGCTGGTACTTGCAAGTGGAAGTTGGAGAGGAATAAGTTGGTAGGAGCCTGTTTGCCAAATTTTGGGAGCTGCATCTGACTCTGAGGAGGTGGGAAGCCAGTCCCGACTTCAATTCATCGGCTCCTTCCCCACTTGGTTTGTTCAAGATTGTCCACATGGTCATTTCTTTTAAAAATTAATTATTTAATCACAGATTGTAGGGTTTCCTGGCTGTAATTTATCAGGGAAGTGATTTTCAGCTAATGCCATCTGAGACAATGTAACATCAGCACAAATTCATTATCATGACATTACCCAGAAGTCACTTCACCAATGCATTATTTATTGTGTGATTGGTTCAATGGATATCCTGATTTATCACCAGGAGCTCAAGAGAATCTATCTAAGGAATCTACATTTCTTTCCCGCCAACCTTGAGACCTTGGTCTGAGAAGGATTGTCCCAAAGTCAGCAGTGAGTTTCTATGATGGAGGATCAGCTTGAACTGGGATTTTCATGGTCCAAACCCTGCAAGAACTTTGCAAAGAAAGCCAGCGGAGGGCACGGGGTCATTTGCCCCAACTCTGAGGTCATAGTACCATAGGGCTGGAAGGGACCTTGAAGGTCTTCAAGTCCAACCCCCTGCCAAAGAAATAGATTAGATTAGAGAAATAACTTTTATTGTCATTTTTTTTCCAGTGGGCACAATGGCACACATCTAAAAATGAAATTTAGTGGCTTCCTCTCAAAGCGTACACATACCTAACACACACTTAAAACATACTATATGCAGCATACGCATAGACCTACACCCTTACATATACGTAACGTATAAATATTATTCACTGTCCATCTTGAATACATAACGGAAGGAGGAAGCCTGAGAGTTCAAAAGATTAATACTGCATGGAACAAAACTGTGACTGAATCTGGATGTTCCACTTCGGGTACCACGGAGCCTCTTCCTCCCAGAAGGGAACAAGGAAAACAGGTCGTGAAGAGGATGTGTTGTGTCCCAGACAATCTTACGGGCCCTGCTCAAGCAATGCTTACATGCCATGTCCTGGATGGGAGGGAGAGAACTGCCAATGATCTGTTCTTACTGTCCTCACCACTCTCTGCACTGCCTTCCTGTCCGAAGCAGGGATGCTTCCAAACCAGACTGTGATGCTATATGGCAGGATGATCTCAATCATCCCTCTGTAGAAAGTGGTAAGGATAGGAGAAGGAAGATGTGCTTTTCTCATGCGATGCGGAAAATGCAGGCGCTGCTGTGCCCACTTCACCAGTGTCTCGCTGTTGAGCGACCAAGCCAGCCTACTTGTTAACTGCACACCCAGGAATTTGATGCTGGTAACCATCTCCACGGGTGAATCATTGATGCACAGAGGAGTGTGGCTGTGCCTGCCTTTTCTGAAATCGACAATGATCACTTTGGTTTTTCCGGTGTTTAAAACTAGGCTGTTTTCCTTACACCAATTACACAGGAGACCTTATTCCATCCCAGACAATTAGTTGTCCAATCTTTTCTTGAAATGATGGCCTGCTTACCCATCTGTGAGGACATGTCCTAACCCCAGAACCTCAATTTCTTTCTCCGGATAATCTGGTACAAAATCAGTGTTTTCCAGTATGAAACAGTAACTTCTTACACTACTTTGAGTTGTTCTATGCACTGGCTGGTGTACAGCCATCGTGTACTTTGCAGACCTGCTTTCCTTTTACCACTGATTCCTTTAGGTGAAGATGCTGATCTACACAAAAGAAGAACAATGATGAACATGAGCCGATATGGAAAAGCAAGGACTTCAGCCTGACAACCCAATGTAGGGTTGAGTTCCTGCTCTGTTGTGTTCCCTGTAACTACCGGTGAAAATGGTAGTGGTTGTAAAAAAATGGACCTTAAGAAAGCAAGACAGGAGGTAAATTGACTGGTTTGAGCTGAGGTGCTGGAGAAGTCTCCTGCGAACTCCTTGGACAGCAAAGGTGACCAACAAGGAAGTGCTGGAGCACATAAGACCAGACGTGTCCCTGGAAGGCAAAAAATCACAAAACTGCATCTCACTTATTTTGGCCATGCAGTGTGAGGGAATTCACTGGAAAAAGCAATTAAGTTTGGAAGAGTTAGCGGTAAAAGGAAATCAGGTCTCCAAAGAACACGGTGCCTGGACACCATCAAAGCTGACACTAGCCAGAGCATAGAACAACTCAAAGAAGTAGTGGAAGATTGGAAGAAGTGGAGACACATTTTCTAGAATCGCTAAGAGCCGGATACAACTGAATAGATAACACATTGTCACAGAAGTGGGGGGGGGGGGCTTGAGGGAGGCTGGCAGTTCTAATTGACCTGTGGCAGGACACATCTCCCTCCAGCCATAGGACTCTGTGTCCATGTGAGTCTCTCCCCTTTAATTGCTGGAGAAAACACAGCTTCACTTTGCAGACAAAACCTTTATTTTTCTCTTTAAGTTGTGGTAGGAATATTTATTTATTTGTGTCTCACCTTTATTAGTTTGAGCCAATCACCAGGAGACGATGAGTTCTAGTTCGACCTTAAGCATGAAAGCCAGTTGGGAGACTTTGGGCCCATCACCAGGAGATGGTGAGTTCTAGTTCGACCTTAAGCATGAAAGCCAGTTGGGAGACTTTGGGCCCATCACCAGGAGACGGTGAGTTCTAGTTCGACCTTAAGCATGAAAGCCAGTTGGGAGACTTTGGGCCCATCACCAGGAGACAGTGAGTTCTAGTTCGACCTTAAGCATGAAAGCCAGTTGGGAGACTTTGGGCCCATCACCAGGAGACAGTGAGTTCTAGTTTGACCTTAAGCATGAAAGCCAGTTGGGAGACTTTGGGCCCATCACCAGGAGACAGTGAGTTCTAGTTCCGTCTTAGTTACAAAAGCTGCCTGGGTGACTTTGGGCCACTCCCTCTCTCAGTCCAATTCACCTCATAGGGTTGTTCTTGTGAGGAAAACAAGAGGAGGAAAGTATGTTGTGATATGTTCCTGGAAGGGGAAGGTAGGTGAGTGTCCCACAAGACACACCCTGAGTGTGGCAGGAAGGGGATGGCTGCTGCTGGCTTCCCCAATGACTTTGCATGCAGAAAGCTGGCAAGGAAGGTTGCAAATGGGGACCCTAGGATATTGCAACTGTTGCAAGTGTAAACCTATGTGATCCCATGATTGCAAGGGTGCTGTGATGGCCAGTCCTAAGTCTTCCTTTTCAGTGCCATTGTAATTTTGAACAGGCATTGAAGGAATGGTTGGTAAGCCAGGATGATCTTTAATTAGTCAAAAGATCAGAAAGGGCTTGCAATCTCTTGATTGGGGTGCCCAACCTTGGCAACTTGAAGACTTGAGGACTTCAACTCCCAGAATTCCCTAGCTGGCATGGCTGACTAAGGAATTCTGGGAGTTGAAGTTCCTGAAGTCTTAAAGTTGCCAAGGTTGGGCACCCCTTCTCTAGAGGACGTTGTTGTTGTTAACTGCGAAGTTTTGTCCGACCCATTGCGACCCCATGGACAACGTTTCTCCAGGCCTTCCTGTCCTCTACCTTATTCTGGAGTCCATTTAGGCTCACACCTCCTGCTTCTGTGACTCCATCCAGCCACCTCATTCTCTGTCATCCCCTTCTTCTCTTGCCCTCAACCTTTCCCAGCATTAGGCTCTTCTCCAGTGAGTCCTTCCTTCTCCTTAGGTGGCCAAAGTATTTGAGTTTGAGCTTCAGGATCTGGCCTTCTAAAGACCAGTCAGGGTTGATCTCCTCTAGGACTGACCGGTTTGATCGCCTGGCAGTCCAAGGGACTCGCAGGAGTCTTCTCCAGCACCATAGTTCCAAGGCCTCAATTCTTTGGCGCTCAGCCTTTTTTATGGTCCAACTTTCACTGCCATACATTGCAACTGGGAAGACCATAGCCTTGACTATACGCACTTTTGTTGACAGGGTGATGTCTCTGCTTTTTAGTGTACTGTCTAGATTTGCCATGGCTTTCCTCCCCAGGAGCAAGTGTCTTTTAATTTCTTGGCTACAGTCCCCATCTGCAGTGATCTTGGAGCCCAGGAAAATAAAACCTGTCACTACTTCCATGTCTTCCCCATCTATTTGCCAGGAATTGAGAGGGCCAGATGCCATGATCTTGGTTTTCTTAATGTTAAGTTTCAAGCCAACTTTTGCACTCTCCTTCTTCACCCTCAACAAGAGGCTCTTTAGTTCCTCTAGAGGACGATCATTTCTCCCTAATCTGGTCTTTAGAAACTTTGAGAACTGGGACACGGCGGGAGAGGATGATTCCCGAATTCAGTCAACGAACAGGCCGAATTCTGTCTATAGTAGTCAAGTCAAACGGTATAGAAATCACAGAACGTATTGAGGGCCCTTCAGTTTTCGAAAGCAAGGGGGAAAAGATCAAAACGTCTTCAGCTGAGAACGGAAGAGGAAGGAAAAAAGAAAGGAAAACAAAATTATCCAGAATTCTTTGGGTTGGGAGGAGGAAAACGGAAGGCTTCCTGCCTAAGCAGGCTTGGCTTTAGGCCTTCCGACTCTCTTCAAGGGGTTAGGTCAACAGAGATCAAAGGCTAAACGTGGCTGCCAAGGCATGCAACGTTTTTTTGGATGGGTTGAATTTTATTTGAAACCGGACCCCGGCCATGCTAGTCTCTGATCTTTGATGCCCAGACCACTTGTGCCTTTGGTCTGCTGGAGAGTCTGTGGTCTCTGCTCCTTTTAACTCCTGTCTGTCATTGCAAGCTCAGCTCTACCCCCTCTTTCCCATCTCTTGCAAACAAAGACCCACTTTGCAAGCCCTCGGCGGCTTCATCTAAACAAGGCGATGGATGGAAGAATGGGGAAAAAAAATAATCTCTTGCGTTTGTTAGCAAAAACGCCCAGCAATTGAGCCGCCCCGATCTGTCTTTCCCCCCACCCCCACCCCAGTGCAGCTGCTGGAAATCCGGAGAAATCTACCCTAAAGGCAAAAGTCCAAACAAATCAAATGTGGGGCCTAAATATTGCCTCTGGTGTCTCCAAACAACTGAGGGACATCATTAATCAAGAAGGCATCGCCACCCTCTTCTGAGAAGACAAGGCGAAGATGATGAATGTAACGTTTCTGGGGCGGGAAAGGGGTATTTTTCCAGCCCTCCTGCAGCAGAAAAATAGGCCTCTAAGTCTTCCAGCAAACGTAGGATTAATTGCTTTGCCCTTGAACCAGGGGCTTCTGGTATATACAGACTTTGCATGTTATTTTTAAACAAGGGGAAGGCACGGGGGCCACCTCTTGCTCTTGGTAATGTTCAACTCTTCATTTATTTAAAGTTGTCTAGACACAGCCAGGGGGGTTCTTCGTGCAATATTTATTCTTGTTTAACCTGCCTTGGAATGAGTATGTTTGTGGGGGTGGGGGAGTGGGGGGGCAGGCACTTGGGCTAATGCTGTCAATCTTATGAGACAACCTAATCTGCCCCATCCGTTCCTGTAACTCCACACTGTTCAGATTAACTCGACCTTGTTCTCTTGGGGAGAGAAGACTTAATTGACAAATGATATTTTGTTCGCCTGATACGATCAAAGAGAACATCTGTATCTGGGGTGGGTGGGTGGGTGGGTGAAAGTGTGGGGTCCTTGAGTGCTCTCTGAGCTTGCTGCTTTTCTTGCAGATGTTTTTTGACCCAACTAGGTAACATCATCAATGCTAGTTTGACATATCTGGGTTACTTGTGGGTGCTCCATTGCTGGAGGCTTTCAAAAATAGACTGGACAACCATTTGACCGGGATGGTATAAGGTGCCCTGTTTGAGTAGGGGGTTGGACTAGAAGACCTCCAAGGTTCTCTCCTCTCCTCTCCTCCCCTCCCCTCCCCTCTCCTCTCCCCTCCCCTCTTCTCCCCTCCCTCTGTCTCCTCTCTCTTCTCCCTTCCCCTTCCCTCTCTTCTCCGTCCCTTCTCTCCTCTCCTCCCATCCCATCCTATCCTACCCTCCCTTCCCTCCCCTCTCCTCCCTTCCCCTCTCCCCTCCTCTTCTCCCCTACCTCTGTCTTCCCTCTCTTCTCTCTTCCTTCCCCTTCCCTCTCTTCTCCGTCCCTCTGTTCCTCCTCTCCTCTCCTCTCCTCTCTCTTTCACGCCAAAGATGGGACTAACATTCACTGCCTCCTAATGATTGGTCCAAAATCACCCAGTCAACTTTCATGCCAGTTTTCAAATGGGACTAGAATTCCCCATCTCCTGGTGATTGGTCCAAAGTCAGCCATCTGGTTTTCATGCCTAGGGTGGGACTAGAACTCTCAGTCTCCTGGGGAGTGGACCAAAGTCAGTCAGCTGGCTTTCACATCTAAGGTGGGACTAGAACTCACAGTCTCCTGGTTTCTAGCCTGGTGCCTTAACAGTGGCTAATATTTATTCCATAAATACGACATTTATCTCCATTTTGGTATCAAAGGCTCTCCTACGTAAAGCTCAGGAGAGAATTTTGAAAGGTGGTGAAAAAAGCTGAAACTGTAACTGGAGGCATCTCTTATGAAATGTGATGCTTCACACCAAACCACAATAACTTTGCAGTGCTTCTACTTTCAACAAATGTGATTTCATTCAGTCTGAGTTTGGATTCTTAAGCTGCTTGCCAAAACAGGTTTAACTGAAATGGCTTCATTTCCTTCTTCATTATTAATATGTTTTAATCCCTTTGGTTTATGTTGTAAATAAAAGCAGTGCAGCATAATAGCAATTTGCTTTTGTGCACTGTTATTGGAAAAGCAGGATAGAAATGTATAAATAAAATACCAATCTATCGCGTGAATGTTCTAACACAGATTAATCTGACCATTTTCCAGACTATAATAAATCCTGAAAATGAAACAAAACACAGAATAACCGAATCACACATATAACTCTAAAGCAGTTTATTTTGTACGGTTTGGGTTTAATGTAACAACTCGCACGATTCTCATGAACTAAAGTGGTTCAATGCACCATAGCTTTAAGAATTTATGTTTTAGCAATATATATATGGCACAGAGAATGTTTCAATCTATTAATCTATCTCTAACCAATGATTGGTAATAAAGCTTCAGAAATTCATCCCAGTTTTGCTATTTAAGATCTTCATAATTGTGATCAATACACAAACTTTAAATAAAAGCCAGGAGAAAGCTAAAACTTGAAAATGCTGTTAAGTCTATCCATGTGTTGTGCAATTAAGGACCTTTCATTGTATCTTCAGACTGCTACAGGAGTTGGTATCATAGACCAAGCTAAATCCAAAACCACTAAGGAATTCCTAGAAGCTGGGCACTCAAGAGAAAACATCCTTCAACAGACACATAGAGATAAAGAACATTTACCCACCATTCAAAACAGACAATACAAAATCTGAACAGAAAACAAAAAGAGCAACTAAGATGATCAAAGGTCTGGAGGCCAAAACATACGAAGAAGGGTTGCGGGACTTGGGTTTGGCTAGTCTAAAGAAAAGAAGAAATAGGGGAGACATGATAGTAGTCTTCCAGTATCTGAGGGGCTGCCCCAAATAAGAGGGGGGCAGGTTGTTCACCAAAGCACCAGAGGGCAGGACGAGAAACAATGGTTGGAAACTGATCAAGGAGAGAAGCAACCAGGAATTAAGGAGAAACTTCTTAACAGTGAGGACAATCAAGCAGTGGAACAGCTTACCCCCCAGAAATCGCTCCATCACAGGAGATTTTTAAGAAGAGAATAGACAGTCACCTGTCTGAGATGGTATAGGTTCTCCTGTTGGACTAGAAGACCTCCACGGTTCTATTCTATTCTATTCTATTCTATTCTATTCTATTCTATTCTATTCTATTCTATTCTATTCTATTCTATTCTATTCTATTCTATTCTATTCTATTCTATTCTATTCTATTCCATTCCATTCCATTCCATTCCATTCCATATTTTCTATTCTATTCTATTCTATTCTATTCTATTCTATTCTATTCTATTCTATTCTATTCTATTCTATTCTATTCTATTCTATTCTATTCTATTCTATTCTATTCTATTCTATTCCATTCTATTCCATTCCATTCCATTCCATATTTTCTATTCTATTCTATTCTATTCTATTCTATTCTATTCTATTCTATTCTATTCTATTCTATTCTATTCTATTCTATTCTATTCTATTCTATTCTATTCTATTCTATTCTCTCCTCACCAGCAATCAACCCAGACAAGCAGGAATACGGTACCAAGAACAACAACAGACAAACAGTAAACAACAACTTAATTAAGGAATTACTAAGGAGAAAACAACACCCTCATCAACATTGTTAAAGAAAGCTAGTGCATATAAACAGAGCACATCCCACTAGCTTTAAGAAATGATTGGGCAACTGTTTGTCTGAATCGGTGTAGGTTTCCTGTCTGAGGAAGGGGTTAGACTAGAAGACCTCCACGGCCCCTTCCAACTCTGTTGTTCTTTTATTCTAGCACTGGAGATCTAATCAGACAAAGAAATATCTGCCAGAAAACAACCAAGCTGAGAGAGCACCAAGGACTCTACAGTTCAACCTTAAGCTACGTATATTCTCTTCTGTTGAAACTCTGCAAAGTCAGATAAAATTGCAATATGTATTTTTTTTCCCTCTGAAAATTCAGGAACATACAGATAAAGAAACCCTCAAGGAATGAACTTTATAATTAAATAGGCTGGGGAAGATGAAGGCAACTTTGCTGATTGAAAAGAGGAATGAAACGAGAGGTGAAGGAGACGTCAGCCCAAGCCATGAAAGCAGGGAGCGAGCCTTATTCTCTTTTTTCCCCCCCAACAGGTGTTTATTTTTTTTTATTCAAAACAATAAAATGCAAACTTCAAAAAAAAGGCAAAAAAAAAGAGAAAAAGACAAAAACAAAGCAAAGCTAGATGAGACCAAAAAAAAGAAGAAGAAAGGAAACATGGATAGATGTCAGGTCAAATGGGCTGAGTAAACAGAGTTGTAGAATGATCATAAATTGTATGCCTCCAGAAGTGGTGAATGCTCCATCATTGGAAGTTTTTAAGAAGAGAGTGGACAGCCATTTGCCTGAAATGGTATACAGCAGACATGTCAAACACAAGGCCCGGGGGCCGGATCCGGCCCGCGAAGTGGTTTCATGTGGCCCGCGAAGCCATCCTGGAAACAGTGAGGGAACGGCCCCCACTGCCTTGGTCCTGGCCCATAGACCCTCCTCCTGCCAGAGACCCTCAGATCTGTCCCACTCCTGCCCAGGCCCCCATAGGCACCCTTGATGCGAACGATGGAGAGCTGGCCACGCCCACCCAGTAGGCCATATGCAGTCTAGCCACGCCCACCCAGAAGGCCACGCCCACCCAGCCCCCTGAGGGCAACCGCAATGCTGATGAGGCCCTCAATGAAATTGAGTTTGACACCCCTGGTATAGAGTTTCCTGCCTGAGCAGGGGGTTGGACTAGATGACCTCCAAGGTCCCTTCCAACATCATCATCATCATCATCATCATCATCACCGCCCTGAGTCCTTCGGGAGAAGGGCGGTATACAAATAAAATTATCATCATCATCATCATCATCATCATCATCATCATCATTATTATTATTATTATTATTATTATTATTATTATTATTATTATTATTAATCACACAATCAGCCAGATGTTCAGACTGGATTCAGCATTTTTGTCTACCTATCAATAGGCAGTTGTGGATGTTTGATGGTATTACACACATCATCACAGGATGGAAGCAGTTCCTAGTAAGGCCGCCTTTTGCAATTGATTAATGGTGAATTTGTCGATGCTGAAGGTGTCCAAGTGGTGCTCCAGTTGTTTTGGGATTGCACCCAAGGCGCCTATTACTATTGGTTCTACCCTTGCTTGCCTTTGCCACAGTCTTTCTATTTCTATTTGTAGGTCTTTGTATTTTGTTATCTTCTCCAGTTCTTTCTCGTCTATTCTGCTGTCTCCAGGCGCTGCCACGTCCACTGTCCAGACTTTTTTGTCTTTCTTATCGACAATTGTTAAGTCCGGGGTGTTATGTTGCAGGTGCTTGTCTGTTGTTGTTGTTGTTGTTATCATCGTCATTATCATCATCATCATCATCATCATCATCATCATCATCATCATCTGTTGCTCCTCCCTCAATTGTTCCATTGGCCCTTCTCAGCTAGGCCCCTTCTCTTCCTGAATTATGACCATCTATCTTTTTCTTCTTCCCTCCCCATCTTTTTTTCCTTGTATATCATCTCATTTAGATCAGAGGCCCCCAACCTTTTGGGCACCAGAGACCACTGGTTCTGTGGAGAGAGGTTCTTCCACGGACCAGAGTGGGCGTGGTTTTGTGTGCTCTCCTGTATCCTGTGGATGGGGCTTTGCTTGTTTGTGCAGACCGGTTGGGTTGCTGGCATGCTGCAGTCCACGGGTTGGGGACCTCTGATTTAGACCACAAGCCTGCAGGCAGGGACCGGTGATATAAAAGGTGCCGTCTCAGTCCGCCAGGCTCCAAATAAATACATACAGTGAATTCAAGTCCACTTGAGCTTAAGAGCTTGCACGATGAATGTGAAAGTGGGTTTCACAGCAACAGTGTGTTACCTTATCTGGTAGGAGAGGAAGGAAGAAACTGCTAATTTCCCAGAGCGAAGGCCCAATTGAAATACATTGAGCTCTTGATACAAGAGACTTCAGTCTTTCGGATTCTTGATATAATTGGCTTACAACAGCAAATAGAGAACAAAGATTGCTCTGAGGTTGCATCCTGCATTAATGATGCTGGTGGGACGACTGATCCAGGTAAAGCCGAGTGAATAATTTGAGAGTGCTCTGAATCCAGAAGGGGAGATTAAAAATAATAATAATAATAATAAAAAGAAATAGCTAAGGACATGCAGGAGACAAAATGAAATATTGGCGGCAATTTGTAGGAGTTCGTTGCTTGCATATCCTAGAGCAGGATCGGGGTTTCCAAATTGGAAGGCAGCGAGTGGAAAAATGCATCTTGTTAGTGGGGACTCTTTGAAGAGAAACCCCCCCCCCCCAGATTAGGCTGGCCTCTGGGACCGAGAGAGAATAGAATTGGCATCGCTTTCTTTAGCTCCTAAGAGTGAAGAAAAGTAAAGGAATTTTTCGTCTTTCCTTTCCTTCTAAATTGGAAAAAGGCAGAACGTTACAGGTGGTCCTCAAAATACAACTCTAAAGGAGCCTGTCCATTACAGTGACATGATAGCCATGTTCCAATATCTCAGGGGCTGCCCCAAAGAAGAGGGAGTCAAGCTCTTCTCCAAATTTCCTGAAGGTAGGACAAGAAGCAGTGGATGGAAACTAATCAAGGAGAGAAGCAACCTAGAACTGAGGAGAAACTTCCTGACAGCGAGAACAATTAACCAGTGGAACTGCTTGCCACCAGAACTTGTGGGTGCTCCATCATGGGAGGTTTGCAAGAGATTGGACAGCCATTTGTCCAGAATGATATAGGATCCCCTGGTTGAGCAGGAGGTTGGAGTAGAAGACCTTTGTTTCTTAAATGTATAGCTTGCTGATGCTTCAGGAGCTCAAGTCTTCATACACAACTTTTCCTTCTCCCATTTTCTTCCACAACAACAACAACATTGTGGCGTGGGATGTACTGACAGAGTTTAGGTGGGTGGGTCCAAAAATAATGTTGTCAATTTCCATGAGGGATAAATTTGAACCTGAATTTTCACCCGTCCTTACCCAACAGTTTAACCCTACAGACATGATGAGATAATCTACATGATTATCTAGGATTGTTAAGGAGCTAGATTCAATGGCAAAGCTTTGTAAAACTGTATACAGCCAACAATGTTGTTTTTAGACACGAACCTAATATGTATATGGAGGTGAAATCAAGCTGCCAAAATAGCGCTTTCCATCTCTCCCGCTCTAGGACTTAGAATGCCTTAAGATCCATCCTTTCCATAATTAGAGATGTACAATTATGTCAAATGTAATGAAACATTAAATCATTGTATGATATAGTCAACAACAATACATTTCATGGTTTTGCAGTCCTGTTTAGTCTATACCATGGGTCGGCAACCCGCGCCTCCCAGCCGCCCGGTGCGCGCGCACCTCTTCGAACGGGCAGTGGTGTGCGCGCACCTCTCCAAATGGAGAATGGCACCGCCCGTTTGAAGAGGTGCGCGCGTACCTCAGTGCGAACGGGCAGCGGCACCGCTCTTTGGGAAAGCTGCCGCGGCACGTTTGTAGGCTGCCGAAAGCGGCGGCAGCTTTCCCAACAAGCGGCGCTACTGCCCATTCCGAGAGGTGAACGCGCACCTCTCCGAATGAGTGGAGGTGCGCGCGCAGCTCCCCAAACCTTTGGAGAGGTGCACGCGCACCTCCGCGCGAACGGGCAGCGGCGCCGCTCTTTGGGAAAGCTGCCACGGCATGTTTGCAGGCTGCCGAAGGCGGTAGCTCTGCAAACGGGCCGTCACCGTCGCGCAACCGGGAACCGGTTCCATCACACATAAAAAAAAATGGCAACCGTGCGTGTCCGCACATGCGCAAGAAAAACCCGTTTTGCGCATGCGCAAAATGTTTTTTGCGCATGCGCGTGCATGGACGCACGCACGCGGCTCCCACTTTTTTTTATGTGTGATGGAACCGGTTCCCAGTGGCTCTTTTCCTTTTTTAGGTTGCCGACCCCTGGTCTATACTTTATCGCCCAAATATTATTACTGATATACGCAACTTGCCTGTATTCAACGTTCATGATATTTTTTCCCCCAACTCTATTGTTCAGCCCTGGATCATATAAACTCCATAGTTAGCAGATTGAAAAGCAAAACACTCCCAAATGTCCCCCACAAAAAGATAAATCTCCCACCCTCTCTGTGAAGCATTTATCCAGTCAAAATCTAACCTCACCAGTGTGATTTTTTTTAGGAGGCAACTGGACTTTCTTGTTTTTCTTTGAAGGCGTTTTGCTTCTCATCTAAGAAGCTTCTTCAGTTCTGACTGAATGGTGGGGGAATGGAAGGATTTATACTCCTTGCAGACAGCTGGTCATTTGGATTCTTTTAGAGAGTCGTTGAGGCCACTTGGAGGTTTATCTGTGTCCTGAGTAGTGCAAGTGGGTGATCTATCCATCTCCAGTCTACCATGCAGTCCTTTCAGCAGTTCCCAGAAGGCTCCACACCCATTTGCACTACTCAGGTGACCCTGAGGACACAGATAAGCCTCCAGGTGGCTTCAAGGCCTCTCTAAAAGGAGGCAAGTGACCAGCTGTCTGCAAGGAGTATAAATCCTTCCATTCCCCACCATCCAGTCAGAGCGGAAGAAGCTTCTTGGGATGAGAAGCGAAACGTCTTCAAAGAAATAGCAGTGTTGATAGCTGCCACAAAGAAGAGGGAGTCAAGCTATTCTCCAAAGCACCAGAAGGCAGGAAAAGAAACAATGGATGAAAACTAACCAAAGAGAGAAGCAACCTAGAACTAAGGAGAAACTTCCTGACAGTGAGGACAATTAATCAGTGGAACAACCTGCCTCCAGAAGCTGTGAATGCTCCAACACTGGAAGTTTTTACGAAGAGACTTGACAGCCATTTGTCTGAAATGGTATAGGGTTTGGACTAGATGACCTCCAAGGTACCTTCCAACTTTATTATTATTATTATTATTATTATTATTGTTGTTGTTGTTGTTGTTGTTGTTGTTGTTGTTGTTGTTGTTGTTGTTGTTGTTACAAGAAAACCCAGAGCACCCTTGCGACAAACATGACCTGGATGACTGAGAATCTCCATAGGCACTCTGAAAGAGAAGGACAGGAGTCAAGAGAGGAATCAGCGTGGAATCATTATGTTCCAAAAAACTGTCTAAATCCAACTCCTCTTGAATTTCATTAATTTTTATCTAGAGCCAATTTAGGGTTGAATGTTAGTTGACTAGAACCTTGTGTATAGGCATGAGCAATAAATCAGCTTAACTGGAACTTAATGTGCGGTCCTTATGTTTTTGCACATGACAGCCTCCTTTTATTATGTCATCTTTTTCAGAATAATGAAATCCAGAAACTTTCCTTGCTTTATTTTTTATTTTATTTTTTAAAAAATGGACAGCACATTATTTGGCTTATTACGCTTCATCTGTGCTTTACAACCCCCACCTCACTGAGATGTACACTGACATGCGAAAGGATTTAACTCATTATCAAATCCAACAGACAATACATAAAAATCAAGTATGCTTTAAATCAATACGACAACTATCCCTGTAATAAAGAGCTGTAAAACTCACATAATATGAACACTTCACTGGCAGATATAAATTCTCCCTTCTTTTTATTGCTTGTAATATACAAAAGGAAAAAAGAGCATTAAAAAAAGAGATACATACGAGGGAAAAGTAAAAGGAGGGAAAAAAATCTAAATATTACCAATTATATGTATTAGATTAGAACATTCATATGTAGAGAAGGAAGACATCTTTTTAAGGTAACAGATTAAATCTTGACCACCCAGGATAGCCTTGATCAATTGTGCTTCAAAAAGAAATTAGGAGAGAGGAGAGGAGAGAGAAGACGTAAAATCAATCTAAGATTTGTAAATAAATATTAATGATTTATACACGCAGATTGATAATTTTCCTACAAATGCACCTGTAGCAGTCACAGAGGAGGTTTTATGTGGCACATTAAATGATTTCTCTCTGATCTGATGTAAATTTACAGGAGAAAAGGAACCAAATCAGGTTCTACATTCGGCACTGTGATCTTTAGCAAGCATATTTTAAACACAGAATTCCAGCTAAAATCTCAGATCCTAATCCGACCTCACAAAATCTCAGATCATAAACTGACCTCACAAAATCTCAGATCCTAATCTGACCTCACAAAATCTCAGATCCTAATCTGACCTCACAAAATCTCAGATCCTAATCCTACCTCACAAAATCTCAGATCTTAATCCGACCACACAAAATCTCAGATCCTAATCTGACCTCATAGAATCTCAGATCCTAATCTGACCTCACAAAATCTTAGATCATAATCTGACCTCACAGAATCTCCGATCCTAATCTGACCTCACAAAATCTCCGAACCTAATCTGACCTCATAAAATCTCAGATCCTAATCTGACCTCATAAAATCTCAGATCCTAATCCAACCTCACAAAATCTCAGATCCTAATCTGACCTCATAAAATCTCAGCTCATAATCTGACCTCAGAAAGTCTTAGGTCACAATCTGACCTCATGAGATTCTCTGCTCATAACCTGACTTCATAAAATCTCAGCTCACAATCTGACCTCAGAAGATCTGAGCTCACAATCTGATCATTTTGAACATGGTTCCATCACTCAGTAGCCATATATCAAACCCTCTCCCCGTTGACAATCAAACCTTCAATCTTGGAGGTGAGAGATGGTTTTCTAAGTAGGCCCCAAACAGTTGTAGCACTGTTGTCAGACTGGCAATTTTTTTTTAAGATGAAAAATAATATGATGCAGACAAGGTCACACTGTAGCTGAGAACAGGATTGGGAAGGTTTACAACCCCAAGTCCTTCGCTTCCTGTAGGCAAAGCTCTTCTTGTTCTATGCTTTATAGTGTCCTTTACCAACCCCTTTAAAGATCTCAGAGTATCATTAAACCAGATGGAAATAAAATCTTTTTTTTTTTATTGAAAAGTTTTAAAATACAATTTTCCTTTAAAAAACCCACCTTCCCCCTCCCTACTCCCCCCCCTACCTCCCCCCAACCTCCCTGGAAATAAAATCTGAAGTGGCATTTATGGGTTTACAAGCTAGCTTTGGTGTCAGATAACCAACAATATAGGACCTACAGTAAAAAGCAGATGCCAAATAGCCTCTGGGAAATCGGAAGCGGTTTGCTTCTGTAGTTCAGTACACAGATAAAGGACAATAAGAGATTGTCTGGGTCCTTATCTCTCAAAGCACCCTGCCCCAGATGGAGCTGGAACGAGAGTTTCAAGCCTTCTTCTCTCTCTTGAGGGCATCACCGTTCTCATGTGGGGAAAATGAGTTGCTCGCCCAATTAAGATCTAAAACATGCAAGGCAGCTGTTAAAGAAAGATTTACTCAAATCAAAATAGTGAGCCTTGGAAAGGGCGAAATCCCTTTTGCAATTTTACTCACCAAGGTGGTTCACACCATGTCCAGTACAAGTGGCTGCTCAGGAAACGAGATCGTCATGATAATATTTGCAGAATAATTCTACTTTCTTCAGGATTTATCAGCAGAGGCCAGAAATCCTGGAAACAGATCAGGAAAACGGGATCAACTGCAAATAAGTCTGCTATCCAACTTTTTTTTTAAAAATATACTTTTTAAAATAATTTATGGGACTCAGGAAACCCCCTTCACCACTGCAATTTGTCCTGGGAAACCGCATCCCCCTGAAGTTTGGACGATCACAATTCTGTTGGACTTTCCTAATACAGGTAGTCCTCGACCTATGACCACAACTGAGCCCCAGATTCCTGTCGCTAAGAGTGACCATCGTTAAGTGAATTTTGCCCCATTTTACGTCCTCTGTTGCCAGAGTTGTGAAGTGAATCACTGCAGTTGTTAAGATAGTGACACTGTTGTTAAGTGAATCTGGCTTCCCCATTGACTTTGCCGATCAGAAGGTTGGAAAAAGTGATTCACATTGTTGGAAGTCAGCACCCACCTACCCTCCTAGAGAAGGAAATATTTTTTGGGGGGGGGAATTAAAAAGGACAGGGTGATGAAGGTAGACATTTTGTCTTCAGTGTATAAAGTGGCTGAATGTGTGGAAGATTTGGATGAAAAAGTGGAAGATTTGACTCAAAAGAATGCCATATTAGAAGCAAAAGTACTGGAGAATGAAGATTTAAGAGATAAAATGGATAGAGAGTTGAGTCTTGCTCAATATTTCCAGATGCAGTTTGCCATTAGAATCAGAGGTTTAAAGGAGAATATTAAGGAAGATCTAAAGCAGCTGGTTTCTGAGGCTCTTGAAGTGGTATTGAATCAGCCAGCATCCGAAATAAAAGGAGGCATGGATAAAGTGTTTCGTGTGAATTCATGGATTGCTAGACAGAGAAAGTTGCCTAGAGATGTGGTGGTTTATTTTGCAAAAAGGGAAATTAGAGATGAAGTTATACAAGCTGCCTATGACACTAAAGTCGTGATTGCTGATCAAGAAGTTCTGGTTCTAAAAGAAATTCCTCCAAAGATTTTAAGGAGAAGGAAGGATTTTACATTTCTTGTGCAAGAGCTCAAGCAACGAGATATAAGGTTCAGATGGGAGATCCCAGCTGGGTTGATGGTGATGCATGAAGGTAAAAGGTACCGTCTGGTTACTGTGATGCAAGCGCGTGATTTTTACAATAATGTTTTAAAAGCAACCCCATTAACACTTCTGGAAGCTGCAAAGGGATCTGGAGAAGGAGAACATCAAGAGGCTGAAGATGGACAGACAGAGGAGAATGGTGCTGGAGGAGATCAAGTTATAACACCTTTGGATGATCCCAGAGAACAGAGGGTGACGCGTGCTGCTTTAAAACGATTAAAAAAGATAAAAGAACAAGAACAGCAGAAGTCTATGGAACTTTCACAACGTACTTACAGCCAAGTAGTGGGAGGTGGGAAAAGATTTGGGTGAGGAATGTAAAATTTAAACAAGTTTGAAATCTAAGAGAGAATTTTTACAAAATGTTTTATAGATGGTATTTAGATTTTAAAAAGCTAAGTATGTACCTGAATCATTAGCCTAAATGTTGGAGGTGCGGTGATGAAGACGTAATACATTTTCATATATGGTGGACTTGTAAAAAGGTTAAGGCTTTTTGGATAAAAGTTTGGTGGAACATACTAAGTTGATGTTGAATTTAATTACGGCAGCAAGACTTTTGATAGGTTAGTACTGGAAAGAGGAACTGCCGACCATAGAAGAGTGGGCTTTAGAGGTTTCCGACTTGGTTGAAATGGCGAAGATTTCGGCCTATTTGCAAGATTACTTGCAGGAACGCTATATTATGGAAGGGAGAGAATGGTTTGAGTTTATCCAGAATAAGTATAGGGTTAAGAAGTTTTATATTTGAATAAGGCTTTTTTCTTTGTTTCTTTTTCTATATTAGTTTTTTTTTATATATATATTTAATATTACTAAGGTTTGTTTTATCCTATATAAGCTAGAGAGTGATAGATTTTAGAGTTTATGGTTGTTAATATATGGTTGTTTATGATTGTTTTTTTTTATACATACCTTGTATTTAGCTCTGGGAAGTCGGGGGGGGAGGGGGGGAGGGGGGGAGGAAGGGGGGGAGGGAGAAGGGTGGGGGAGGGGGGATTTTCTAAGGGAAAAATTGTATGTTAAAACTTTTCAATAAAAAAAAAAAGGACAGAATATTATATTTCCCCAAAGGAATAATGAAAAATCTTAGGCAAAGACAGCCCCAAGTCTCCCTCCTCCAAGCAGAAACCGAGCAGGCCAGCTTTTAGAAATGCAGATTTGATAATCCTTTCAGAAAGACCGGAGCCAGGAAGCTTGGAGCTGATGGGATTAGAAAGACAAAGATCCCTAGGAACAACAACCCCCTCACCAAAAAAATCCAACACAGGACATAGCCATTAGCCACAACCCCAGACAAGCAGGACATGACCTTTAGGACACAATAGGATTAACCCACCACCACCAGAATACTAAAAGGGTACACTGAACCTCAGTTCAAAGTTCATGCCACAGGAACAGGAAACAACTCCAAACACAAAAGCCCGAGAAGGTATAAAAACCCACCACTCCCAGCTACATGTGGTCAGCTTTGCCAGAGCCACATTTCTGTCTGGCTCTGCTCTTCAATAAACTACAACCTTCTTTCTAAAGCAGTCTCCATTTTGTTTATTCCCGGCTTGGACTGGACCCCGATGAAGATTTTTCTTTCGACATCATGACCCTGGGACACTGCAACTGTCATAAATATGAATCAGTTGCCAAGTGGCTGAATTTTGATCACGTGACCATGCGGATGCAGCAATGGTCCAGGTTCGCCTGGTGCGCCAGTTGTGGCCCTATCTAGACCGGGATGCCTTGCGTACAGTCACTCATGCGCTCGTGACTTCTCATCTAGACTACTGTAATGCTCTCTACATGGGGCTGCCCTTGAGGTCCACCCGGAGACTTCAACTGGTGCAGAATGCAGCTGCGCGAGTTGTCTTGGGGGTTTCCCAATACTCCCATGTTACACCTTTGCTCCGCGAGCTGTATTGGCTACCGGTTGCTCTCCGGGTGAGGTTCAAGGTCTTAGTGATGACTTACAAAGCCCTTCATGGCATGGGTCCGGATTACCTACGGCAACACCTGCGGCCGGCGTCAACTTCCCTCCGTCCAGTGCACTCCCACAGAGAGGGCCTCCTCAGGGTGCCTCCAATCAAAGAATGCCGATTGGTGACCCCCAGGGGGAGGGCGTTCTCTGTGGGCGCGCCAGACCTGTGGAACCGCTTACCGGTCGAGCTCCGGATGTCCCCCGACCTTCGCTCCTTCCGGCGGGATCTAAAAACCTTCTTTTTTGAACAAGCTGGCCTGGTCTGACGGGATGGGGTTGGGTTTTTTATAATTAGTTTTAATTTTTAATATGTATTAATTATTACGGGCATATTGGTTTAATCACTTTTTAATTTTTGTATTCTGTTTTTTAAAATGTATTGCCCTGTTCACTGCCCTGAGTCCTTCGGGAGAAGAGCGGTATACAAATTAAATTATTAAATTATTATTAATGCTCATGAGGCACTTTTTTCAGTGCCATTGTAACTTTGAACGGTCGCTAACTGAACTGTCGTAAGTCGAGGACCAGCTGTACTCTAAAAAACCTGTGTTTTAGGCCAGAGCACTGACTGAGCCTCTCCTGAAATGGTTATCAACATTGACACGATTGTACTTTGCTCCTGGTGTTGTGTTGTTTCTTGTGATGATGACGTTTCCCCTCCCCCTTATTTTGTTTTATCTTCCAATCATCAAACAACTGTCCAGAATATGCAATTCAGCGCCTTGGTGGAGCAGTGGGCTAATGCCTCCTTAAGTAACACCAGCTGCCTGCAATTAGTGCAGGTTCGAGTCCCACCAGGCTCAAGGTTGACTCAGCCTTCCATCCTTCCGAGGTAGGTAAAATGAGGACCCAGATTGTTGGGGGCAATTAAGCTGACTTTGTAATAATGCTGCTTGGGTGTGTGTGTGTGAAAGCCCTAATAAGCAGGCATATACATAGAATGAAGGCTACTGCTAAGCTTGTAAGCCGCCCTGAGTCTTCGGAGAAGGGCGGGATATAAATGGAATTAAAATAAAAAAAATAAAAAATAAATCAATTCAAGTAGATATGCCAATGCATAAATAAAGTGGCAAATAAATAAAAGTTAACAATAATGGCAAATATATGTAGCTCGGGTGTAGGATGAGGATGAAGGTCCGTTAGCCTCCCTATCACAACACCTATCACAGGACTCACTAATGACTCACACCTGACCTATCCCAAGACCCTCATTTGACACCTGAAGCCCTTATAAACAGAAGAACACTGATGTCCCCTCAACTCCACTGAAGATGTTACCTAGCCTGGTAACGAAACGTTTGGAAACCAACCCACGAGCTCGGAGAACGAAGCTTCACCCTCATAAATAAAAGTGACTAGATATCAACTGGTTTGGGTCGGTAGGGTTTTGTAATTGGCTCTCTCAAGGACCCCCCCCCACCCCCAGACAAAGAAAGAACTCTTTCAAATCATTACTGCTTTATCTGCATTTGTGAGACCACATACAGTTCCGGTCACCATAAATACAAAAAGACATTGAGACTCTGGAAAGAGTGAAGAGAAGAGCAAGAAAGATGATCAGGGGACTGGAGGCTAAATCGTGTGATGAAGGACTGAGGGAGCTAGGTATGCCTGGTCTAATGAAGAGAAGGACTAAGGGTGACATGACAGCTGTCTTCCAGTACTGAGGGGCTGTCACAAAGTAGAGAAGGTCAACCTATTCTTCAAAGCACCAGAAGACAGGAGAAGAAGCAGTGGATAGAAACTAATCAAGGAGAGAAGCAACCTAGAACTAAGGAGAAATTTCCTGACAGTGAGAAGAATGAATCAGTGGAACAACCTGCCTCCAGAAGTTGTGGGTGCTCCAACACTGGAGGTTTTTAAGAAGAGATTGGACAACTATTTGTTTGAAATGCTAGAGGGTCTCCTGTTTGGGCAGAAGGTTGGACTAGAAGACCTCCAAGGTCCCTTCCAACCCTGTTCTATCCTAGAATATTCTATATTCTAAGTTCTGCTGTGTTTTTGCAATTATGGAATCCAACTGTCATACAATTTGGCACATTTGGGGTGGTGTTGGCTTTGTGTTCCCTTGGGTAATATTTGCTTGTCGGTTGCTTTATGGATGGTGTGTACAGACTAGACTAGCATAGCATAGCATAGCATAGCATAGCATAGCATAGCATAGCATAGCATAGCATAGCATAGCATAGCATAGCATAGAATAGAATAGAATAGAATAGAATAGAATAGAATAGAATAGAATAGAATAGAATAGAATAGAATAGAATAGAATAGAATAGAATAGAATAGAATAGAATAGAATAGAAGTGGAAGGGTCCTTGGAGGTCTTCTAGTCCAGGCCCCTGGTTAAGCAGGAGAACCTATACCATCTCAGACCAGTGATTGTCTAGTCTCTTCTTAAAAACTTCCGGTGATGGAGCACCCATGATTTCTGGAGGCAACTTCTGTTCCACTGGTTGATTGTCCTCACTGTCAGGAAGTTTCTCCTTAATTCCAGGTTGCTTCTCTCCTTGATCAGCTTCCAACTGTTGTTTCTCGTCCTTCCCTCTGGTGCTTTAGTGAGCAACCTGGCCCCCTCTGCCCTGTGGCAGCCCCTCAGATACTGGAACGCTGCTATCACGTCTCCCCTATTTCTTCTTTTCTTTAGACTGGCCAAACCCAAGTCCCGCAGCTGTCCTAAGGCATGTCAATAAAATCACTGCAGTTCCCCTCTGTGACAAATCCTGGGAGCCAACCCCATTGCCCGAAGCCTCCTTCGGCCTCCTAAAGTTTTTCTTTCCAAAGCTGAAAGGAAACCAAGTGGTCAGTTCAATATTGCTTTACATTTCAAGGTTGCACGTTTCTTTCTCGTAGTGGCTTTGTACAGCAGCACTTCTGAGCTGTTTATTTTGATTAGAGAGGAAACTAACAAAGCCCTGAGGTTGAGAAGGGTTGCTAACTTTCAGGTTAGACAGCATGTCGAGTCACTTTCAAAGCCCAGAGGCTGCTCCAGACATGACTGCAGTTGCCACATTAGAAGGAAGGGAGGCCCCTGTTTATTTTATTTAGTGTATGGCATCTACAGAAATCACAGATATGCAAGTTTAGTTTAAATAAAGAGAGATGATAGATAGATAGATAGATAGATAGATAGATAGATAGATAGATAGATAGATAGAGATGGATGGATGGACGGACAGACAGACAGGCAAACAGACAGAGAGACAGACAGACAGATAGATAGATAGATAGATAGATAGATAGATAGATAGATAGATAGATAGATAGATAGATAGATAGATAGATAGATAGATAGATGATAGATAGATAGATAGATAGATAGATAGAGAAAGAGAGAGAGAGGTATAGATAGATGGATAGATAGATAGATAGATAGATAGATAGATAGATAGATAGATAGATAGATAGATAGATAGATAGATAGATAGATAGATAGATAGATAGATAGATAGATAGATAGATAGATAGATAGATAGATAGATAGATAGATAGATAGATGATAGATACAGATGGATGGACGGATGGACAGACAGACAGGCAGACAGACAGAGAGACAGACAGACAGACAGATAGATAGATAGAGACAGACAGACAGACAGGAATGGATAGATAGATAGATAGATAGATAGATAGATAGATAGATAGATAGATAGAGAGAGAGAGATACAGTAGATAGAGATAGAGGGAGGGAGGGATGGATGGATGGATAAATGGATGGATAGATACAAATGGAAGGATGAATGCATGCATGGATAGATAGATAGATAGATAGATAGATAGATAGATAGATAGATAGATAGATAGACAGACAGATGCAGTAGATAAAGGGATGGATGGATGGATAGATACAAATGGATGGATAAATAGATAGATATCTTGCAGTGATTCACCTAACAACTGTGGGCAAAGAAAGGTCATAAAATGGGGGCAAGACTCACTTAACAACCATCTTGCTTAGCAATAGAAGTTTTGGTGGACGTAATTTGAGGACTACTTGCATTTGCATAGCTGTCAGGAAATCTTAGTCAAAGCGGCCTGCTCAAACCTCGCTTCCTTTTTATGGTAAAGTCAGTGAGGCTGTTTCTGAGGGGAAAGCAGGTCATGTGAAAAGGCCTGGAGTCATTTTATTGTGGAACATTCGAAGCCCCAAACAAAGAACCGTGTGTACTGTGCCATTTGATTTGACTCTCACTTGTAAGGTCTTGCAATAGACTGCATGCTGTCCTAGAGGCGATTCCGCTGTGATTTGTCATCCCCTTTCTTTTTCTTTTTCTTTTTTTTTCCAGAGGGAAAACTGGTTTCTGTTTATATTTCCACTGTTCCTTGAGGGTTTACTGTCTGCCGCGTGTGGCATTGTTTTTACTTCAATTTCTTTAATTTACAGAATGCAGAATAGAGAACAACAGAGTTGGAAGGGACCTTGGAGGTCATCTAGTCCAACCCCCTGCTCAGGCAGGAAACCCTGTACCATTTCAGACAAATGGCTGTCCAGTCTCTTCTTAAAAACTTCCAGTGTTGGAGCATTCACAGCTTCTGGAGGCAGGTTGTTCCACTGGTGATTTGTTCTAACTGTCAGGAAATTTCTCCTCAGTTCCAGGTTGCTTCTCTCCTTGATTAGTTTCCATCCGTTGCTTCTTGTCCTGCCTTCAGGGGCTTTGGAGAGTAGAACAAAAGAGAATAACAAAGTTGGAAGGGACCCTGGAGGTCTTCTAGTCCAACCCCCTGCTCAAGCAGGAAACCCTGTACCATTCTGGACAAATAATTGTCGAATCACTTCTTAAAAACTCCCAGTATTTGGGCATCCACAACTTCTGGAGGCAAGGTATTCCACTGATTAATTATTCTAACTGACAGAAAGTTTCTTCTTAATTCCAGGTTGCTTCTCTCTTTGGTTAGTTTAATTTAATTTAATTTAATTTAATTTAATTTAATTTAATTTAATTTAATTTAATTTAATTTAATTAATTAATTTATCAATTAATTTAATTTAATTTAATTTAATTTATTAATTAATTTAATTATTAATTAATTTAATTAATTAATTTATCAATTAATTTAATTTAATTTAATTTAATTTAATTTAATTTAATTAATTAATTTAATTATTTAATTTAATTTAATTTAATTTTTTAATTTAATTTTTTATTGGAATTTAGAGCTCTCATCGGAACAACTTACAGGTAAGTCCTCAACTTTATGACAGTTGCTTAGCAACCATTCAAAGTTAAAATGGAGCCCTCTCCAAAAGGTACTTATGACCATGTTCCAGAGTTCCATTGGCCATGGCCCCTCCCCCGGTCACGTGACTGCATTTTTGGTGCTCAGCAAATGGTCTGTAGCACCCCATGGTCACATGACCACAGTTTACAATGTTTTTACCATAAACTAGCATTTACTTCCGATTTTCGGCAAAAACACTACAGAGAACAATGGGTTCACTTACCAATTGCGACATTCACTGTCTGACTCCCGCACAAAAGTGCTTGCAAAATTGGGTCAGTCATGACCTGCTTTAGGACTTTATACTTTATACTTTAATAATATTTCTATACCGCCCTTCTCCCGCAGGACTCAGGGCGGTGAACAGGGCAAGAATAAAAATACAAATTACAAAAGTTAAAACTAAATTAAATAAATGCCCACATACTAAAATAGATATTTAAAACCTAATAAATAGCAATAGCAAACCCACCCCCCGATCCCCTCATCAGGCCAGGCCAGCTTGTTCAAAAAAGTATGTTTTTAGCTCGCGGCGAAAGGAGCGAAGGTCGGGTGCCATCCGGAGCTCAACCGGGAGCTGATTCCATAGCTCCGGGGCGCCCACAGAGAAGGATCTCCCCCTGGGGGCCACCAGTCGACATTCTCTGACCGGAGGCACCCTGAGGAGGCCCTCTCTGTGGGAACGCACAGGGCGGAGGGAAGTCGATGCCGGCAGCAGGTGTTCCCTCAGGTACTCCGGACCCCTGCCATGTAGGGCTTTGAATACCATTACTAGTACCTTGAATCTCACCCGGAAGGCAACTGGTAACCAATGCAGCTCACGGAGCAGAGGTGTAACGTGGGAGTATCGGGAGACTCCCAACACAACTCTCGCGGCTGCATTCTGTACCAGTTGGAGCTTCCGGGTGGTCCTCAAGGGCAGCCCCATGTAGAGAGCATTGCAGTAGTCAAGTCGAGAGGTCACGAGCGCATGAGTGACCGTGCATAGATCATCCCGGCTTAGATAGGGCCGCAACTGGCGCACCAGGCGAACCTGGGCGAAAGCCCCCCTAGTCACAGCTCCTATATGGTCTTCCAGGGTGAGCCGTGAATCTAGGAGGACTCCCAAGTTGCGAGCCCTATCTACGGGGGGTAATAATTCACCCCCCATAGTAAGAGGTGGAATGTCCGAATAAACCCGGGATGAAGGTATGCAAAGCCACTCGGTCTTGTCGGGGTTGAGTTGAAGTCTGTTCCTCCCCATCCAGACCCGAACCGCCTCCAGGCAACGGGACATCACGTTGAGGGCATCACTGGGGTGGTTTGGAGTCGAAAGGAAAAGCTGGGTATCATCAGCATACTGATGATACCCAACTCCAAAACCACGAATGATCTCACCCAGCGGTTTCATATAGATGTTGAACAGGAGAGGCGAGAGGACCGACCCCTGAGGAACTCCACAAATGAGAGACCTCGCGGTCGACCTCTGCCCTCCTGCCAACACCGACTGCGAGCGTCCCTGGAGATAGGAGGAGAACCACTGTAAAACCGTGCCTCCCACTCCCAATCCCCTGAGACGCCGCTGCAAGATACCATGGTTGATGGTATCGAAAGCCGCTGAGAGGTCTAACAGGACCAGAACAGAGGAATGCCCCCTGTCCCGAGCCCTCCAGAGATCATTCATCAGCACGACCAATGCCGCCTCCGTGCTGTACCCGGGCCTGAAACCCGATTGGTACGGGTCTAGATAATCCGCTTCATCCAGGACCAGAGGGAGCTGATGTGCCACCACACTCTCAACAACCTTCGCAAGAAAGCGAAGGTTGGAGACAGGACGAAAGTTGTTCAATACAGCTGGGTCCAAGGCAGGCTTCTTGAGGAGAGGCCTCACCACCGCCTCTTTCAAGACGGCGGGGAAGCTACCCTCACTCAGAGAAGCCGATATAACTGCCTGGAACCAGCTGCGTGTCCTCTCCCGGGCTGCATAGACCAGCCAGGAAGGGCACGGGTCCAATAAACATGTGGTGGTGCTCAGCCTCCCCATGATCCTGTCCACTTCCTCCGGAGTCACAGAATCAAACTCCTCCCAGGTGATATCGACAAGACCGCCCGCGTCCTGCTCGACAGACTCTGCCCAGTCAGAGTCCAAACCGGTCCGAATCCGAGCGATTTTGTCCGACAGATGCTGGTTAAACTCCTCGGCACGACCCTGCAAGGGTTCCTCCCTCACCTCCTGATTCAGGAGGGAGCGAGTCACCCTAAACAGGGCGGCCGGGCGATTATCTGCGGACGCGATAAGGGTGGCGAAGTGGTTAGACCTCGCCTCCCTTATCGCAGCGAGATAAGACCTAGTGTAGGTTCTTAGTCGCAATCGGTCGGGTTCGGATCGGCTGGATCTCCAACCGCTCTCTAGGCCCCGTCTCCGACGCTTCATCTCCCGGAGCTCCGCGGAAAACCATGGAGCTCGACGGGATCTGCACCGGGTCAGGGGCCGCAGGGGTACAACTCGGTCAAGGGCCTCAGTGGCTGCCCTTTCCCAGGCTTCCACTAAGGCATCTGCCGAGCTGTGAGCAAGGGAGGCAGGTGGGGACCCCAGCGCCGCCTGGAACCTCTGGGGATCCATTAAGCGTCTGGGGCGGTACCATTTAATTGGTTCCACACTCCCACGGCGGGGGGTGGCAAAATGGAAGACCAGCCGCAGGAGATGATGATCGGTCCATGACAGGGGCATAACAATTGGGGAGCCCCCACCAAGATCATCTAACCACCGTCCAGATAAGAAAACTAAGTCAAGAGTGTGGCCTCCCTCATGAGTCGGTCCCGAAATTACTTGCGTCAGGTCCATGGCCGTCATGGAAGCCATGAACTCCCGAGCCAACTCAGATGATCCTCCCAGCGATGGTAGATTGAGGTCCCCCAAAACTATAAGTTTCGGGAACTCAATCACCAACCCAGAGAGGACATCGAGAAGCTCAGGCAGGGCTGCTGCTATGTGACTAGGCGAAAGGTACACCAGCAGCAAGCCCAACTGCGCACCAGGGCCGCATCTCAAAAAGAGAGACTCACACCCGACTATCTGGGGAACGGTGGCCTAAGGTCTCCCTCATGACAACAGCCACACCCCCACCCCTACCCTGAGCCCGAGGCCGGTGTAGCACCTGGAAACCTGGTGGGCAAAGGTCAACCAGAGGAATCCCTCCCTCTGGGCCCAACCAAGTCTCCGTGATGCAAGCCAGGTCTGCCAGCTCACCCTCGACCACATCACGGACGAGAGGAGCTTTATTAGCGACAGACCTGGCATTCAAGTACACCAGCCGGAGCTCAGGAGGCTGCACATCCTCACTCCCAGAGCCCTGGGGCGGAGCCAGAGGGTCGGAGTGCCCCACCGCTTTTAAGCAGCGGAGAGGCCTTCCCTGAGGACGATACGGCCCTCTGCTCCTGCACCTGCTGCCATTCCCTAACGTCGTGGGAATAGGTATTCCCACGACCAGCCCTGGAGCCCCGGAGGCAACCGGCCCCCGCTCCTCCCCCCCGCGAACTACCTTGGCACTGGCCTGAACAGAGGTTGTTGGACTGCCCCCCTTGTCCAGACAACCAAAAAGAGTACCCTCCCCCCTCCCTAGCCCCCTAAAAATTTAGATAGAAAACTAATCAGGGGCCTCCTATTGGGTTTCCGTCGAAGGCCCCTACCCGTGCCCAGCCATCTCTCGGGGTCCCAATAAATGGGCCCTTCCTCAAGATCATAAGCGGCTAGAAAGGCGGGTCGCACCCAGGAAGGGGGAGCACCCCTGAGGGCGAGCAAGTCCGTGCAAGAATATTTAAGGAAAGGCATAAGGCGTAGTCCAAGTAGAAGGCAGTCCATAGTTGATGGTCAGTCAGTAAGGAGGATCTAACAGAGGTAAATAGGTGTCCCAGACCTCCGCCCAGCTGCTGCCACTCAGCTGGGTAAACCCCCCGAGCAGGCCGACCACCGTCCTCTCACAACGGCTGCCGAGCCAATTCCCGGGGAAGAGGTGGTGGTCTGAAACAAAACCACTCCGGATATGGCATGCCTCCTAGAGCTCTCACCTCTAGGGGCAGCAGATGTAAATTCAAGCCACCCTCTCACGGTGGCTAATATCCAGGAACCTCTGATCCTTTGGGGATGATGTGTAAAAGGCAAGCCATCATAGTTATCATAGTCTGGTCAGCTAACGGCGAGATCCCCCGCTGCTCCGCCATTCCAGAAAGATGTACCTGACCACAACTCCGTGGGCCCTCAGTTCTATAGTCATTGGGGCCTTCCAGAGTGTGATCAATGAAGACTGATCCCCCCAAGTCTACTGATGTCCCCAGCGTCCTCACAAAATCCAACAGCACCAACCAGGTCACAACAGGTGCATTGGAGGACGTAGGTCTTCCGGGATCCTCCAAAGTAACCAGGATCCACTGGGCTCCACTGGGTTCCACCGGGGTTAACCGGCTAACCCAGGAACGTTGGGGGGCACCAGGAACAGTGGGGGTGCCAGACCATCTGGAGCATGCGGAACAGCCAGAGGAGAAGACAGGTCGGGTAATACCCCCGCCGAGCCATCGGGGCCACTGCCATTGCCGGGGCGCCGCTACAGACGCCGCCGCCGCCATCATCGCTGCCACCAGGGCGCCGCCGAAGCCACAGACGGTCCCGAAGAAGCCATCGTCGCCGCCGATGTAAAACGGGCCGGGAAGGTCCAGGCGGCCGCGGGACAAACAATCCAGGCAGAACAGGCGAAACCGAAGCAATCGATGACCAGGCGGCCCAGAACGGCCCAAGAGCAATGCCGCCGCCGCCATTAAAACGGGCCGAAGCACCGTCGCCGACGAAATTGGGAGCAGGGCCGAAACGGTCGAAAAACGGCCCAAAAAGTTCACAAAATATCTCCGGCGAGGTCAGCAACAGTCGGGAGCCATCCAAGGACGCCAGCTCCGTCACTGTCAAGAACCCCGCTGGCGGCCGCCAACAACGCCAAACGGCGCCGGAGAAAGCTCGGAAGTCCCCGCCGCCGCGATGGAACGCCGCAAAAATCCAGCCCGGCTAGCAGCAGGCCAACAGCTCAGCGGAACGCCGAACGGGAACGCCGACCAGAAACGCCGACCAAGTTAGTAGGCAGCTAAAAGCTAAAAGCTTTATCCGGCTGCCTAGATCACTGCCAAAAACCCCTCACCCCAACCCAGAGGTGAAAACACCCCTGAGGGGCTCCTAGGACGCCTCTTCTACAGACTTACAGGGCTCAGCCTAGCACGACCGCCTGCATGTCCGCCTGCACGTCCGACCATCGCAACGTACGACCAAAATGGACCAGCTCCATTATGGTCGTAAGTCGAGGACTACCCGTGGTTTGGTTCATGTTGCAATCTCATCCTTCATTGACCTCGAACACGAACTCAGTCATCCATGTCATGGTTGTCCGAAAGATGCTTTTTCAGGAGGCAACTGGACTCTCTTGTTTTTCTTTTGAAGACATTTCGCTTCTCATCCAAAACGCTTCTTTAGGTTCTGATTGAATGGTGGAGAGTAGAAGGATTGGTACTCCTTGCAGACAGCTGGTCATTTGTCTTCTTTTAGAGAGTTGTTGAGGCCACTTGGAGGTTTATCTGTGTCTTCAGGTTCACTTGAGTAAAGCAAATGGGTCTGGAGCCTTCTTGGAACTGCTGAAAGGACTGTGTTGTAGACTGGAGATAGTTAGTGTTGTATCCCTCCCCCTCTGATGAGAGAGGGCTATTCAATTTGGGCATAGATGGCCTCTCTGACCCCTCTTTTAAACCAGAGGTCCTCTCTGTCCAAAATATGGACTTTGTTGTCTTCAAAAGAGTGACCTTTGTCTTTTAAATACAGGTGGACTGCTGAATCTAGTCCTGATAAGTTTGATCTCCTATCTTGCACCAGGGTTTATGAAATAGTTGTTTTGTTTCCCCATTGTACAGATCTATCTGCACAGGTCTCACTGCATTGTACCGCATATACCACATTGCTCAAAGGAAAAACAAGAAAATCCAGTTGCCTCGTGAAAAAGCATCTTTGGAACAACGTGTTGTGATTCCTCACCAGCCAATGGATCCAGCCACTGAGTTAGAGGAATCAGAGGATGAGGAGGGGCCTGGAGTGACATCAGAGTCAGAGGAAGGCTCTGAGGAGCTCCAAGACTTACAGTCGAATGAGGAGCCTGGCCCCTCTACTCGCGCTCAGGCTGAGACACAGCTGTGCTGGGAGCCTGAGTTGGACAGTGATGAAGAACAGCTGGGACAAATCCCGGATGCACGAATGCGCAGGCAAGAGAAGCGAGTAGGACAGAGGAATGCAATGGGGCGGCTCCAAAGGCAAAGGAGAAGGCAGTAGGAAGCCACACCGTGGCTGAATTAGAACAGGGAAGGTGTGGGAGGTGCTAGTTGCCAAAGGCAACCATTTGTGTTGAGGATCGTGTTTCTGTGGACTGTGTTTGCTTGCCTTGGACGTTGACACAGGTCTGTGAGAAGTAAAGGGGTTGGTTTTTTTCTTGCGGTTCCTGCCTGTTTCTTGGAAGAGGCGTTTCTCCTTGTGAGCATAACAAGGACTCAAGTAGGCTGGGACAGAACACAATATCTGTGCATTTTAAGGACCAGACACCCTCCATGCCTTTAGACCTTTCACTAACTCAGATGTAGAATCCTAACATGGAGGTCAGCGAAGATCTTCAAAACATCTCTGGTGTTCCAAAATGAATGAAATCACTCACACCAGTATTTTTTTTTTCCTTCTTCTCGTGCAACAACAATTTCGGCCGGGCTAAAATGGCAATTTTAATCAGCTCATGCTCAGCGCTAGGTTTCCTGGGCTGATATGTCCTTCGGGGCAGCATCGCCCGTAATGCAACTCCTGAATTATCCCATTTTTAGCCTGATGTGAAAACTGGACATGCGGAAAAATGTAGAACAATTTCCTTTCCAATTTTCAGGGCTGCTCCCGAGCTGATAAACGGTAAAAAGCTTTGTGAAAAGACCTGTAGCTTGACACTGTAACAACCCCAACATTGAAAGGAAAAAGAGAACGGGGGTGATAGAATTGAGGAAGGAGGAGATTGAGAGGAGATGGATAAAAAAAACTCACATGATGTTTTTCCCATTTACAACCGCTGCAGCATCCCTTATGGTCATGTGACCAAAATTCAGATGCTTGGCAACTGATTCGTATTAAGGACGGTTGCTGTGTTCCGGGGGTCGTGTGATAATTTAAATAATTTCTAAATATCCAGGTTCAACTTCTAGCTTTAAGCCATAACGTACTGGAAGTCCTTGGTTTACAGCCATTCTTTTAGCGACCATTCAAAGTTGCGACAACGCTGAAAAAAGTGACTTACGAGAACTTTTCACACTTATTTGTGAGCGTTGTATCATCCCCAAGGTCATGGGATCAAAATTCAGAGGCTTAGCAACTGGCTCATGTTTATGACTGTTGCAGTGTCCCGGGGTCACATGATCCCCTTTTGCGACCTTCTGACATGCAAAGTCAATGGGGAAGGCAGATTCACTTAACAACCATGTTACTAACTTATCAGCTGCGGGTATTCTCTTTTTTTATTATTAAAGAGTTTTACAGATACATTTTAAACATAAAAACCCATCCCTCCCCCACCCCCACCCAGTTCCCCCTCCCCCCCGACTTCCCAGAGCATAATACAGGGTATTGACCCTAACAATCTTAAACTATAATATGCTAACTAACTATAATAACACTTTAAATCCTATCGCAGTTTAACTCTCCTTAAAAATAACTAAATAATAACCAATCTTATAAATCTAATACTTATTCAAATGCTAAATGAAACTTTTTAGTCCCGTATTTATTCTGGATATAATCAATCCATCTTCTCCATTCCAAAATATATCTTTGTTGCGAATAATCTTTCAAATATGCTGAAATTTTTGCCATTTCTGCCAGGTTCGAAACTTTTAAAGTCCATTCTTCTATAGTAGGCAAATCCTCCTTCTTCCAATATTGCGCTACCAAAAGTCTTGCTGCCGTTATTAAATTCAGCATCAATTTAGTTTCTATAGCAGTACAGTCTATAGTAATCTGCGGCGATTCTCTTAACAACTGTGGTGAGAAAGGTCGTAAAATGGCGCAAAACTCACTTAACAACTGTCTCACTTAACAATGGCTCAATTGTGGTCATACATTGAAGATTAGCTTTAGCTATATTAGGCAATCTGATGAAGAGACCCCATCCTCCCATCCTTCTATGGACACCTAAAACCACGTTTTATTTTTCTGGGCTCCAAGATCACTGCAGATGGGGACTGTAGCCAAGAAATTAAAAGACACTTGCTCCTGGGGAGGAAAGCCATGGCAAATCTAGACAGCACACTAAAAAGCAGAGACATCACCCTGTCAACAAAAGTGCGTATAGTCAAGTCTATGGTCTTCCCAGTTGCAATGTATGGCAGTGAAAGTTGGACCATAAAAAAGGCTGAGCGCCAAAGAATGGAGGCCTTTGAACTATGGTGCTGGAGAAGACTCCTGCAAGTCCCTTGGACTGCAAGGCGATCAAACTGGTCAGTCCTAGAGGAGATCAACCCTGAGTGCTCATTAGAAGGCCAGATCGTGAAGTTGAAACTCAAACACTTTGGCCACTTCATGAGAAGGAAAGACTCACTGGAGAAGAGCCTCATGCTGGGAAAGGTTGAGGGCAAGAGAAGAAGGGGACGACAGAGAATGAGGTGGCTGGATGGAGTCACTGAAGCAGTAGGCGACATGAGCTTAAATGGACACCAAAAGATGGTAGAGGACAGGAAGGCCTGGAGGAACGTTGTCCATGGGGTCGTGATGGGTTGGATATGACTTCGCAACTAACAACAACAACAAAACTATGTAAACCCAATGTACCTCTTTGTCCAATTGTATCCTTACCAGGAACCCCCAACTTACAACGTAGCTAAAGAATTTGTACTCAATGAGATTTCACTATGGTGTCTCCCGAAAGTCAAAGATCTAATAAAAGAAGATGAGATTGTGGTTTCTTTTGATTTCACAGCGCTCTCTTGCTTAAACTGCACTCAGACAAGAGTAATCCATAAACAAAGGGAAGGAGACTAGACTTGAGTTTCAAGTTAAAAAGGATTCTTGCCTTTGAAAAGGCTTCCTTCCCCCCCCCCCGCTCTGTTGCAAGCAGCTGTTGAGGTACAATTCACTGCAATTTCCTACCGAGAACCCGTTTAAATGATATTGCAAAAACTATTGTAATAGAAACTCTATTTTCCATGCTGGCTGCAAATATAAACTGGCTGTGTTTTCAGCACAGGTTGCTCCCTTCTGCTGGAATCCTATGCAGTGTCCTTTATTCCTTCCCTATAACTGCCTGCTTGGGGTTTAAGGCCAAAAGTGGAGAATATACAGAACAGAACAGTATGGAATAGAATACAATAGAATAGAAAGCAGAATAGAATCAGAACAGAACAGAATAGAAATAGAACAGAACAGAACAGAATGGAACAGTATGGAACAGAACCGAACAAAATAGAAAGTAGAATAGAATTAGAACAGAATAGAATAGAATAGAATTAGAACAGAAAAGAAATAGAACAGAACAGAACAGAACAGAATAGAATAGAATACATGGAATAGAATAGAATAGAATAGAATAGAATAGAATAGAATAGAATAGAATAGAATAGAATAGAATAGAATAGAAAAGAAATAGAACAGAACAGAATAGAACAGAATTAGAACAGAACAGAATAGAAATAGAACAGAACAGAACAGAACAGAATTAGAACAGAACAGAAAAGAAATAGAACAGAACAGAACAGAATGGAATGGAATAGTATGGAACAGAACAGAACAAAATAGAAAGTAGAATAGAATTAGAACAGAATAGAATAGAATAGAATTAGAACAGAACAGAAAAGAAATAGAACAGAACAGAACAGAATAGAATAGAATACATGGAATAGAATAGAATAGAACAGAAACAGAAACAGAACAGAACAGAACAGAACAGAATAGAATACTTTGTATGATGCACTGGAGACAAGGAATTTGTCTCCAGTGCATAAGTTCTCATTGTACATATAAACAGCAAGGTAGTCCTCAACTTACAACAGCTCATTTAATGACCATTAAAAAGTGACATGACTATTTTTCACATTTATGACCGTTGCAGCATCCCCATAGTCATGTGATTTACATTCAGACACTTGGCAACTGACACACTTATGACAGTTTCAGTGTCCTGGAGTCCCGTGATCATCTTTTGCAACTTTCTGACAAGCAAAGTCAATGGGGAAGCCAGACTCGCTTAACAACCGTGCTACTGATTTAAGAACTGCAGTGATTCCGCTAACAACTGTGGTAAGAAAATGGGACAAAACTCAGTTAGCAAATTTCTCACTTATAGTAACATGAATTTTGGGCACAGTTGTGCTTGAGGACTGCCTGTAATAGGTCGTAGATCATAAATCATAGTTAAGTAGTGCTAAATAATAACACTGGAACATCGGGGGGGGGGTTGGTGTTTTTTTTAAAAATCAAGATGGCAGATGTAACCACATAATGGAAACCTTGGTCCTTTTCCCACGCAGGTCACGTGTAAGACAAAGGTAAAACAGTGGCAAGGGTTCAACTGCACAACTGCAAGGTTGGAAAACGGGGTCCTGGATCTTCTCTGAGCATGGCCTAAGAATGACAGCGCTGCCTACCATCCTTCGCAACTGAACTCAGTTGGCTGAGTTCATCAAAAACCAATTGGTTATGATTAAGTTATTCATAATGGCAGAAATGTCTATGGAGATTCTCAGCCTTTCAAAAGGCAACTGGACTTTCTTCAGCTCTGAGTGAACGGTGGGGAATGGAAGGATTTATATTCCTTGTCATCATCTGATCATTAGTACTCCCTCTGAGAGTCATTGAGGCCACTCAGAGGTTTATCTGTGCCCTTGGGCTCACTTGAATAGTGGAAATGGGCATGGAGCCTTCTTGGAACTGCAGAAAGGACTATTGTAGACAGGAGATAGGTGGTGTCATGTCCCTCCCCCTCTGTTGAGGGAGGGCTGTTCAGCCTTAATGCAGATGGGCTCTCTGACCCCTCTTTCAAACCAGTAGTCCTCTCTGTCCAGAATGTGGACTTAGCTGTCTTCAAAGAGTGGACTTTGTCTTTCAAAGGCAGATGGACTGCTCAATCTTGTCTTGATGAGTTTGTTGTTCTATGTTGTCCTATGAGGCCTTCAAGTGACCTTGGTGATTTTCAAAGAGAGTACTAATGACCAGATGACTGCAAGGAATACAGACCTTTCCATCCTCCACCATTCAGTCAGAACTGAAGAAGCTTCTTGGATGAGAAGCGAAACATCTTCAAGGGAAAGCAAATTACCACAGAAGAATAGAAGAATAACTTTTTGGTCACTTGAAATGTACACTAATCGGCATACATCAAAATGAGATTTCGTTGCATTCAGCTCTCAGAGGGTCACCACCTGGGGTATACATTACATAAACGTGACAAAAATAAATAAATAAATACAGAATTATGCACATACCCACATATATTATACAACACAGAGAAACAACACAGTGTAATTCAGATTATGTATAGGGCGTGCATGGCGAGAAAAATGCATCTTGTGAGCTTACCAGACGGATGGCATAGGGAACACAGCTGTTACAGAATCGGGTAGTCCTGCTATAAATACTTTGAAACCTCCTCCCAGAGGGGAGCAACAGAAACAGACAGTGAAGTGTGTGTGTGGGAGGGGGTCTCTAACAATGCTTTGAACTCTAAGTCCAGTTGCCTTTTGAAAGAGCACCTTTTGGGACATATTGGCAGAAGCTGGTGGTAGGCAAACCTTTCCTATTTCTAGGGATACAATAATATCCAGGAAACAAACTATGGCCAATGTATAAAAAATAAGCACTTGTCTAGATCAGAGGTCCCCAACCTACGGGCTGTGGCCCACTACTGGGCCGTGGCCTCTTGGCTGCCGGGCCCCATGAGTAGTTGGGCAGTGTACATGCCCACTGTTGACGTGAGTGTTGTGCAGGTGGTGGCAACACCATTAGTATCGCACGGGCAGCGGCATTGCCATGAACCTTGTGTGGGTAGCAGCAGCACTACAAGCGGCAGGTGGGCTGTGTTGTGAGCCTCGCAATGGGGCAGTGGCTTGAACCTCGTGCCCGGGCAGCATCACTGCAGGCCACAGTGCCATCCTTGCATGGGGGTGGCGACGCGATCCTCATACCAGGGCGGCGTCGCTGCAGGCCACAGCGCAATCCTCATGCTGGTGGTAGCATCGCCGCAAGGCTGGCAGCACTGGCGCCACAGGGGCCACCATTACTGAGAGCCTCATGCGCATGCTTGCAGCCCCGTTTGCCCGGTGTGCATACTCGCAACCTGTACACGCACGCACACATGTGGCCACATTCACGTTTGTGCCTGTGCGTGTAAGGCGCCTGTCCCTCCCTCACCCACCAGTCCACCAACCCGAAAAGGTTGGAGACCCCTTGTCTAGATGGACAAAGTTGGAATGCTGACACTACACTCAGCCTGGCTAGAAAAGCTTCTTATTTTAGCTCACTTCGTTTTCTATTTGCAAAGAAATAATTTTGCATTTTTAGCGGGGTTTGCTCTACAGCGGGCCAGGCTGGACTCAGGGACGGCTGAGTTGTCACCTCCCAGCTGCTTATCCTGGAGCTATCAGTGACAAATAGACATCGCTCCGGTGTTCACAGGCCTTTAACGTTCATAGCCATCTCATTGTTCCCTTTGGGGGAAATGCCAATTTTTGCAGTAATGCAGGAAAGGAACAAGACAGAAGAAACAAATGGAATGAGAGGCAAGAGGAGAAAAGGAAAAGAAAATCTGACTAACTCTTGTTGACGTCAACATCCTGCAAGATCCCCTCCTAGTAACAGAAGAGAATCTGTGCAGCTCAGGGTTGAAATGAGGGCTCCTTGGTGCTCTCAGAGCTTGGTTGTTTTCTTGTAGATGTTTCATTGCTCAACTAGACAGCCTCACCAGTGGTAGAATTCTACCATTGATGATATTACCTAGTTGGGTAATAAAATGTCTGCAAGGAAACAACCAAGCTCAGAGAGCACCAAGGACCCCACAGTCCTCCTCCTCCTCCTCCTCCTCCCTCCTCCTCCTCCTTCCATACTCCCTTTTAGCACTGATGATGTTGCCTAGTTGGGTAGTAAAATGTCTGCAAGGAAACAGCCAAGCTCAGAGAGCACCAAGGACCCTACAGTCATTGTCGTTGTCGTTGTCGTCCTCCTCCTCCTCCTCCTCCCTCCTCCTCCTCCTTCCATACTCCCTTTTAGCACTGATGATGTTGCCTAGTTGGGTAGTAAAATGTCTGCAAGGAAACAGCCAAGCTCAGAGAGCACCAAGGACCCTACAGTCATCGTCGTCCTCCTCCTCCTCCTCTTCCTCCTCCTCCTCCTTCTCCTCCTCCCTCCTCCTTCTCCTCCTCCTCCTTCCATACTCCCTTTTAGCACTGATGATGTTGCCTAGTTGGGTAATAAAATGTCTGCAAGGAAACAGCCAAGCTCAGAGAGCACCAAGGAGCCTACAGTCCTCCTCCTCCTCTTCTTCCTCCTCTTCGTCCTCCTCCCATACTCCCTTTTAGCACTGATGATGTTGCCTAGTTGGGTAACGAAACATCTCCAAGAAAACAGCCACGTTCAGGGAGCACCACACATTCTTTCCTGTTTTTCAAGCCATCCTTATTTTTTATTTTTACAATGTCCCTAAACCCTTCTATGGACTTTTGGTTCTTTAAATGTCTCACCTCTCTCTTTCTTTTTGAGGATCTCATCAACTTCATCCAGCCATGACCTTCAGCCACATACGTGCCACTTGCATTTCCTTCACTTTTCTTCAGTCTCTGTTCAGGCCTGACTCTTATTTCTTCCTGTTTTTATCACGCAGACCGCTTTCCCACTCTACACAAATTAGCTTTACGATCCTACTGACACATCCAACTTTGGTGTCCATGCATCACTGTGAACCTCTCCTCTGCCTTTCTATTTACTTTTACGCGTGCTTCATTCCTATCGTATACCTTTCTTCTTTTGATGTTCTGCTGGGCACAGAGAAATCAGCCGTCTTCATAATAGTTACCCAGCATTTGCAGAAGATATGCTAGGTCACCTTCCCTCAATCCAGATGTGTGTGTGTGTGTGTGTGGTGAAATACAGGTTTTGGGGACTAGGGTTTTCATTGCTAAGCAATGTGATTGTTTACTCTGTTGCTCCCGATTTTATGACCTTTTTTTTTTTGGCCCCTGCCCATGTCAACAATCACTGCAGTTAAATGAATGGTGCCGTCATTAATTGAATCCATTGACTTTGCTTGTTTGGAAGCAGGCTGTGAAGATCACAGATGCTGTTCAGGTGATCCCAGGAGGCTGCAACTGTCATAAGCAGATGCCAGTTGCCAAGTGCTCAAATTCTGATCACCTAACCAGGGGGATCCTGCACCGGTCATAACTCTGATCGGCCCAATTGTAAGCCCCCCGCTTTTCCCCCCAGTTCTGTTGTGACTTCAAACAGCTGCTAAACGGATGATTATAAAGCGAGCACTACCTTTATCTAATCATTATTGGTGGTTTTAATGCGGGATCAGGCTTTTTGTGTTTTCTTTCTGAGCATCACCCAGAATCAGTTTTATTGGAATTGCATACAAATGCTGTAAAACTTTAAGAAGCTTCAGCACGGGAGATAAATTCCTTGTGTGTCTAATCCCACTTGGCCAATAAAGAATATTCTATTCTATTCTATTCTATTCTATTCTATTCTATTCTATTCTGTTCTGTTCTGTTCTGTTCTGTTCTGTTCTGTTCTGTTCTGTTCTATTCTATTCTATTCTATTCTATTCTATTCTATTCTATTCTATTCTATTCTATTCTATTCTATTCTATTCTATTCTACCCTAACCCTAACCCTAACCCTAACCCTAACCCTAACCCTAACCCTAACCCTAACCCTAACCCTAACCCTAACCCTATCCTATCCTATCCTATCCTATCCTATCCTATCCTATCCTATCCTATCCTATCCTATCCTATCCTATCCTATCCTATCCTATCCTACCCTACCCTACCCTACCCTACCCTACCCTACCCTATCCTATCCTATCCTATCCTATCCTATCCTATCCTGAAAAGGTAAAGGTAAAGTTTCCCCTGCACATGCGTGCTAGTCGTTTCCAACTCTAGGGGCCGGTGCTCATCTCCGTTTCAAAGCCGAAGAGCCAGCGCTTGTCCAAGGATGTCTCCATGGTCATGTGGCTGGCATGACTAGACGCCAAAGGCGCACAGAACGCTGTTACCTTCCCACCGGAGTGGTCCCTATTTTTCTACTTGCATTTTTACGTGCTTTCGAACTGCTAGGTTGGCAGAAGCTGGGATGCATAACAGGTGCTCACTCTGTATCCTATCCTCTTCCAAATCTGGCTGATTGCTGTTTGCCTATTGGAACCAGCATTTATTTGAACTGGCCATGTCCTTTAAAAGCTAGGACAATGTTTCCCAACCTTGCCAATTTTAAAGTAACTGGACTTCAACTCGCAGAATTCCCAGACAGCGAATTTTGGGAGTTAAAGTCCAGAATCTTAAAATTGTCAAGGTTAGGAAACAGTGAACTAAGAGGAGAGGACTCTGCTTTTTACCACCCCTGACTTCATTTTAACACTAAAGACCGAACCAAGCTTGATTTCTGGTGACGCAGTGACACCTCCAAGCAGTTTTTTCAACAACTGTATAGAAGTACTTTCTCATTCCTTCTGGAAGTTTGTTTTTTCCTGGAATAACATACAATCTTGCCATTATTTTTTTTTGCTGGCCTTCTTCTACAGAACCACCGAGAAGAGCACGAGAAGATCCACCACAGCAATTAGCAAAATGTGATTTAAGGTAAGGACAGGAAGAGAACGTTAGAAAGAAACGTAGACTGGGGCTGCGTTAACTCTTATTGGTTAAAGAAGGAAGGAAGAAAAATGCTATCCATCTTTAAGGATTCTGTTTACTCTAGCTCAGGGGTGTCTTAAACTGGGGATAATTAGCCCCAAGGAGTAATTTAGGCATATCCTGGGAGTAACTGGAGTAATTTGAAATTGCTTGAATGTGAGTTGAGAATTCAGCTTGGGACTGCCACTCTGAAGAAGCTTGTATAAAACCTGGTGTTAAATAGATGGAAGCCTTAAATGTCTATAACAGGGGTCCTCACACTTGGCCACTTTAAGACTTGTGGACTTCAGCTCCCAGAATTCCCCAGCCAGCCATGGCTGGCTGGGGAATTCTGGGAGCTAAAGTCCACAAGTCTTAAAATGGCCAAGTGTGAGGACCCCTGGTTTATGCTGTCTCAAGATGACAAAAAGTAAAGGCAGAATATTTTTCTGTTTACCTTTATTGGCCACCAAACTCCAGTGGAGACCAAGAGAAAACAAAGACATAACTAAAAACATTAAATCAGACGGCCCAGAGTCATGTAATGTCTATACATTTATATGTATATCTATATATCTAATTTATATCCTGCCTTTATTGTCTTTATAAACAACCCAAGGCAGTGAACATAGCTAATACTCCTTTTTCTTCCTATTTTCCTCACAGCAAAAAACCTGTGAGGTGGTTGGGCTGAGAGGGAGGTAGCCGCCCAAGGTCACCCTGTCAGCTTTCATGCCTAAGGCGGGACTAGAACTCATTGTCTTCTGGTGATTGGTCTAAAGTCACTAGCTGGTTTTGAGTCCTGTTGTTGTTAGCTGCGAAGTCGTGTCCGATCCATCGCAACCCTAGTCTTCAACTTACAGCCACAATTGAGGCCAAAAATCTCCATTGCTCCATTGCTTTGGAGAATAATGTGATTCCCTCTTCTTTGTGGCAGCGCCTCAGATACTGGAACACTGCTATCATGTCTCCCCTATTTCTTCTTTTCTTTGTTGTTGTTGTTAGCTGCGAAGTTGTGTCCGACCCATCACGACCCCATGGACAATGTTCCTCCAGGCCTTCCTGTCCTCTACCATCTTCTGGAGTCCATTTAAGCTCACGCCTACTGCTTCAGGGACTCCATCCAGCCACCTCATTCTCTGTCGTCCCCTTCTTCTCTTGCCCTCAATCTTTCCCAGCATGAGGCTCTTCTCCAGTGAGTCCTTCCTTCTCATTAGGTGGCCAAAGGATTTGAGTTTTAGCTTCAGGATCTGGCCTTCTAAAGAGCAGTCAGGGTTGATCTCCTCTAGGACTGACCGGTTTGATCGCCTTGCAGTCCAAGGGACTCGCAGGAGTCTTCTGCAGCACCGTAGTTGAAAGGCCTCAATTCTTTGGCGCTCAGCCTTTTTTATGGTCCAACTTTCACTGCCATACATTGCAACTGGGAAGACCATAGCCTTGACTATACACACTTTTGTTGACAGGGTGATGTCTCTGCTTTTTAGTGTGCTGTCTAGATTTGCCATGGCTTTCCTCCCCAGGAGCAAGCGTCTTTTAATTTCTTGGCTACAATCCCCATCTGCAGTGATCTTGGAGCCCAGGAAAATAAAATCTGTCACTACCTCCATTTCTTCCCCATCTATTTGCCAGGAATTGAGAGGGCCGGATGCCATGATCTTGGTTTTCTTAATGTTATGTTTCAACCCAAGTTTTGCACTCTCCTTCTTCACCCGCAACAAGAGGCTCTCTAGTTCTTTTTCACTTTCTGCCATTAGAGTGGTATCATCTGCATATCTTAGGTTGTTGATGTTTCTTCCGGCAATCTTAATTCCAACTTTTGATTCATCTAGCCCTGCCTTTCTCATGATGTGCTCTGCATATAAGTTAAATAGGCAAGGCGACAGTATACAGCCTTGCCGGACTCCTTTCCCAATTTTGAACCAATCAGTGGTTCCGTGTCCAGTTCTCACTGTTGCTTCTTGGCCCACAAATAGGTTTCTCAAGAGACAAATAAGATGGTCTGGTACTCCCATCTCTTTAAGAACTTGCCACAGTTTGTTATGATCCACACAATCAAAGGCTTTAGCATAGTCAATGAAACAGAAGTAGATGTTTTTCTGGAACTCTCTAGCTTTCTCCATGATCCAGTGTATGTTGGAAATTTGATCTCTAGTTCCTCTGCCTCTTCAAAATCCTGCCTGTACTTCTGGTAGTTCTCGATCCACATACCGCTGGAGTCTAGCTTGAAGTTTATCTTAACATAAAATGCAAATAGAAATAAAGACATAGGTAAAGTAGGGAAGCAGAAAGAGATATGAGGGGAAGAAGAAAGAAAAGCCAGCAGTGACTTCTGCCTTTTTGCGGTGCAGTAAATTGCAAAGTAAAATAACAGTTTCACCTTTTTACAGATAGTCCTTGATTTACGACAGTTCATTTAGTGACATTCAAAGTTACAACAGCACTGGAAAAGTGACTTGCAACCGTTTTTTACACGACCGTTGCAGCGTCTCGATGGTCACATGTTTAAAATTCAGACTCTTGGCAGCTGACTCATATTTATGACGGTCGCGGTGTCCCGGGGTCGCGTGATCCCCTTTTGCAACCTTCTGAAAAGCAAAAACAATGGGGAAGCCGGATTCGTGTTATCACTTTAGCCCCTGCAGTGATTCACTTAAAAACTGTGGCAAGAAAAGTTTTGAAATGGGGCAAAAAAGTCATACCTTAGAATGGCACCATATCTTTAGATCCACCAAGCTGAAGTCTGAGCAATTAAATGCATCGTGCACTGAATATTCAACAAAGTGCATTAAGCAGATCTACTGGGAACCGGCAGGAAAAATTCTGCCACACATTGGATACAATTGAAACAGAGAGTGCAATAAAACCCCTTAATAAGAGATTTTGCAGGGATAATTTATAGAGATTTTAAAGCAATTAATGCTCAATTTATAGAGTTTTATTGAAGTCTATATTCTGCAAATGTAGAGATATTAATGCAGCAGGAGTATTTTTTTAAAAAAAAATGGAAATATCTGCCAAGAATTTCTGAAATGCAACAGAATTTCTCCAGCTTTTGTAAGGGCATCAGTGTCATACAAAGGGGCACAATTCTGACTTCTTTGACTCTCCATCCTCCATTTGTTATAGATAACACCACTGTCTGATTCCCAAGAAAATATAGAAATGTGTACAGGTAGTTTTTGTTTGGCCACCACAATTGGGTCTTGCCATTTGGTTGTTAAGCGAAGCAGTTGTCAATTGAAAAACCTACTGTGGTTATGAGCTTGTTTCAGCTTTCCTTTGTTTTAGAGATCTGCAAAAGTTGTAAATATATATGTATTGGTCACAAAGTTCTGTTTTTACCACTATCATAACTATTTCGATCAGAATAAAGCTGGAAGGGACCTTGGGGGTCATCTAGTCCAACCCCCTGCTCAAGCAGGAGACGCTATACCATTTCAGACAAATGGCTGTCCAGTCTCTTCTTAAAAACTTCCAGTGTTGGAGCATTCACCACCTCTGGAGGCAGGTTGTTCCACTGGTTAATTGTTCTAACTGTCAGGAAGTTTCTCCTTAGTTCTAGGTTGCTTCTCTCTTTGGTCAGTTTCCAACCATTGTTTCTTGTCTTGCCTTCAGGCGCTTTGGAGAATAGCTTGACTCCCTCTTTGTGGCAGCTTATATCATGTCACCCCTAGTCCTTCTTTTCTCTAGACTGGCCATTCCCAAATCCTGCAACCGTTCTTCATATGTTTTAGTCTCCAGGCCTTTAATCATCTTAGTTGCTCTTTGCACTTTTTCCGAAGTCTCAACATCTTTTTTTCTAATATAGTGACCAAAACTGGATGCAATATTCCCGGTGTGGCCTTACTAAGGCTTTATAAAGCCCTACATGGCATGGGTCCGGAATACCTTGGGGAGCACCTGCGGCCGGCGTCAACTTCCCTCCACCCAGTACGCTCCCACAGAGAGGGCCTCCTCAGGGTGCCACCGGTCAAAGAATGCCGACTGGTGGCCCCCAGGGGGAGGGCGTTCTCTGTGGGTGCGCCGGATTTATGGAACCATCTTCCGGTCGAGCTCCGGATGGCGCCTGACCTCCGCTCCTTCCGGTGCGATCTCAAAACCTACCTTTTTGAACAAGCTGGCCTGGCCTGATGGGATGGGGTTGGGTTTTTATAAATCTGTTTTAACTTTTTAATGTGTATTAATTTATTCATGGGCATTGTTGTTTAATCGCTTTTAATTTTTGTATCTTATTTTTAATATGTATTGCCCTGTTCACCGCCCTGAGTCCTTCGGGAGAAGGGCGGTATACAAATTAAATTAATAAATAAAATAAATAAATAAAGCAGTACTAATACTTGATTTTGATTCTATGCCTCTGTTTATACAACCAAGTTTGTATTAGCTTTTTTGGCTCCTGGCTCATGTTTAAGTCATTGTCTACTCAGACACCAAAGTCCCTCTCACAGTTACCATTTTTGAGCCAGGTTTCACCTAATCTGTACTTGTATCTTTGATTTTTCCTACCCAGGTGTAAAGCTTTGCTTTTCTCCCCATGAAAACTCATTCTGTTCGATGGGGCCCATTGTTCAAGTCTGTCAAGGTCTTTTTGGATCCTGAGCTTGTCTTCTTGGGTGTTGGCTACTCCTGCCAGTTTGGTGTCATCTGCAAATTTGATGAGTTCCCCTTCTATTCTCTAATCTAAGTCATTGATGAAGAGAGTCATCGATGTTACTATTTATGCAACTAGATATACTCACTGAAAAACCCAATGCAGTCCTAGGGTGTATCCACAGAAGGATAGTATCAAGCTCATGATTTATACAGGACTGCCACTTTATTTATTTATTTATTTATTATTTATTTTAATCCCATTTATATCCCGCCCTTCTCCAAAGACTCAGGGCGGCTTACAATTTAAGCACAATAGCTTAGCAATAGCCTTCATTCTATGTATATGCCTGCTTATCAGGGCTTTCGCCCCCCCCCCCAAGCGGCATTATTACAAAGTCAGCTTATTGCCCCCAACAATCTGGCTCCTCATTTTACCTACCTTGGAAGGATGGAAGGCTGAGTCAACCTTGAGCCTGGTGGGACTCGAACCTGCACTAATTGCAGGCAGCTGGTGTTACTTAAGGAGGCATTAGCCCACTGCTCCACCAAGGCTCTTTTTATACAGGTTTATACTTTATACAGGTAGTCCACAACTTTCCTGTTGTTGTTAGTTGTGAAGTTGTGTCCGACCCATCGCAACCCCACGGACAACGTTCCTCCAGGCCTTCCTGTCCTCTACCATCTTCTGGAGTCCATTTAAGCTCACGCCTCCTGCTTCAGTGACTCCATCCAGCCACCTCATTCTCTGTCGTCCCTTTCTTCTCTTGCCCTCAATCTTTCCTAGCACTAGGCTCTTCTCCAGCTTGTAGGATTTTAAGCATAACTTTACTAGCATGTGAAATGAGTGCAATGGTGCAATAGTTTGAACATTCTTTGGCACTGCCTTTCTTTGGAATTGGAATGTAAACTGATCTTTTCCAATCCTGTGGCCACTGCTGAGTTTTCCAAATTTGCTGGCAAATTGAGTGTAGCACTTTTACTGCATCGTCTTTTAAGATTTTGAATAGCTCAGCTGGAATACTGTCACCTCCACTAGCTTTGTTGTTGCTCAGCTTTTCTAAGGCCCACTTCACTTCACATTCTAGGATGTCTGGCTCGAGGTCAGTGACCACCTCATTGTGGTTATCAGGGACGTTAAGCTCATTCTTGGATAGTTCTTCTGCATAATTTTGCCACCTCTTCTTAATCTCTTCTGCCTCTGTTAGGTCCCTGCCGTTTTGGTCCTTTATCATGCCCATTTTTGCATGAAACGTTCCCTTCATCTCTCCAATTTTCTTGAAGAGATCTCTAGTCCTCCCTATTCTATTGTTTTCTTCTATTTCTTTACATTGTTCATTTAAGAAGGCATTCTTATCTCTTCTAGCTATTCTCTGGAATTCTGCATTCAATTGGGCGTATCTTTCTTTTTCTCCCTTGCCTTTTGCTTCCCTCCTTTCCTCAGCTATTTGCAAAGCTTCCTCAGACAGCCATTTTGCTTTCTTGCATTTCTTTTTCTTTGGGATGGTTTTGGTTGCTACCTCTTGTACAATGTTGCAAACCTCCATCCATAATTCTTCAGGCACTCTGTCTATCAGATCTAATTCCTTAAATCTATTTGTCACCTCTACTGTATATTCAACAGGGATATGATTTAGTTCATAGCTGAGTGGCCTAGTGCTTTTCCCTACTTTCTTCAGTTTAAGCCTAAATTTTGCAACGAGAAGCTCATGGTCTGAGCCACAGTCAGCTCCTGGTCTTGTTTTTACTGACTGTATAGAGCTTCTCCATCTTTGGCTGCAGAGCACATAGTCAATCTGATTTCTGTGTTGACCATCTGGTGATGTTCATGTGTAGAGCCGTTTCTTGGGTTGTTGAAAAAGACTGTTTGCTATGACCATCGTATTCTCTTGACAAAATTCTGTCAGCCTGTGCCCTGCTTCATTTTGTACTCCAAGGCCAAACTTGCCTGTTATTCCGGTTATCTTTTGGCTTCCTACTTTAGCATTCCAACCCCCCATGATGATAAGGACATCATTTTTTGGTGTTAGTTCTATAAGGTGCTGTAGGGCTTCATAGAACCGGTCAATTTCATCCTCTTCAGCACCGGTGGTTGGGGCATAGACTTGGACTACTGTGATATTGAACGGTTTGCCTTGGATTCGGACTGAGATCATTCTGTCATTTTGAGGATTGTATCCCAGTATTGCTTTTCCTATTTTTTTATTGACTATGAAGGCTACTCCATTTCTTCTGAGGGATTCTTGCCCGCAGTAGTATACCTGATGGTCATCTGAATTAAATTCACCCATTCCTGTCCATTTTAGTTCGCTGATACCTAAGATGTCAATGTTCAGTCTTGTCATCTCTTGTTTGACCATGTCCAGCTTTCCTTGATTCATGAATCTTACATTCCAGGTTCCTATGGAGAAAAAATCTTTACAGCATCGGACTTTCCTTTCACCACCAGACACATCCACAGCTGAGCGTCCTTTCGGCTTTGGCCCAGTCGCTTCACTCTTTCTGGCGCTACTAGTACTAGCCCTCTGATCTTCCCCAGTAGCATATTGGACGCCTTCCGACCTGAGGGGCTCATCTTCCAGCGTCATATCGTTTTGCCTTTTGGTACTGTCCATAGGGTTTTCATGGCAAAGATACTGGAGTGGGTTGCCATTTCCTTCTCCAGTGGATCACGTTTTGTCAGAACTCTCTGCTATGACCTGTCCGTCTTGGGTGGCCCTGCACGGCATAGCTCATAGCTTCATTGAATTACGCAAGCCCCTTCACCACGACAAGGCAGTAATCCATGAAGGGGAGTCCACAACTTACAACAGTTCATTTAGTGACTGATCAAAGTTACAACGGTACTGAAAAGAGTGGCTTATGACCACTTTTCACACTTACGACCATTTCAGCATTCTTCTGGTCACACAATCAAAATTCAGTGCTTGGCAACTGACTCATATTTATGACTTCTGCAGTGTCTCGGGGCCATGTGATCAACTTTTGCAAGCTTCCAACAAGCAACGGGGAAGCCAGATTCACTTAACAACCGTGTTACTAGCTTAACAGCTGCAGTGATTCACTTAACAACTGTGGCAAGAAAAGCCGTAAAATGGAGAAAGCTCACTTAACAAATGCCTCGGTTAGCAACAGAAATTTGGGGTTCAATTTGTGGTTGTAAGTCGAGGACTACCTATACTGCACCAGTGACACCACAGTTGGAATATTGTGTCCAGTTCTGGTCACCACAATGTAAAAAAGATGTTGAGACTCTAGAAAGAGTGCAGAGAAGAGCAACAAAGATGATCAGAAGACTGGAGGCTAAAAGATATAAAGAACGGTTGCTGGAATTGGGTATGTCCAGTTTAATGAAGAGAAAGATGAGGGGGGACATGATAGCAGCCTTCCAATATCTCAGGAGCTGCCACAAACAAGAGGGGGCCACGTTATTCTCCAAAGCACCAGAATGCAGGACAAGAAGCAACAGATGGAAACTAATCAAGGAGAGAAGCAAGTGTTGTGATTCAGGGTCAGCCTGTGGGTTCAGCAGTTGGGTTGGACGACTCAGAGGAGGAGGGGGGTGTTGAAGACCTTGCTGAGGGGGTTGAAGATCTTGCTGATGAGAGCCCTCAGCCAGGCCCCTCCCACTTGGTCACCACGGAGACCCAGCTGTGTGAGCCTGACAGCGTGGATGAAGATGACCCACAGCTGGCCCTGTTCAAGGACGCCCGACGCAGGAGGCAGTCAATTAGGAGTAAACAGAGGAAGGCAATGGGGCTCCTCGAAAGGAGGCAGAGAGAAGCCACGCCCTGAACTCTATATAAGGGGAATGTGTGGGAGGGTTGGTTTGCTGAAGGCAACCGCTTGGATAGTTCCTGTTTCTTAAAGCTCCTGTTTCTTGGTTTGTCTTGTTCCGTTTGTTTTTGTAGCAATAAATTTGGCAGGCGTAATTCCAGCCTCTTGCCTTCTTGTAAAAGGGGTTGTCCCTGCCTTTTCTGCAGGGCCGGTAGCAGGCTGGTACAGAACAGCAACCTGGAATTAAGGAGAAATTTCCTGACAGTCAGAACAATTAAACAGTGGAACAACCTGCCTCCAGAAGCTGTGAATGCTCCAACACAGGAAGTTTCTAAGAAGAGATTGGACAACCATTTGTCTGAAATGGTATAGTGTTTTCCGACTGGGCAGGGGGTTGGACTAGATGACCTCCAAAGTCCCCTCCAACTCTGTTATTCTGTTATTATTCTGTTTCTAAATGAGGGCTTCCTGCATTTCAAGTTGTATTGGTCAGATAAAAAGGGATCATGCCAGGAGGATGAAAATTAAAGGAAAGAATAAATAGAGTTAAAATGTAAATGGCTTTAAAATTGATATTCATCACAAGATTGTTGCCTATGCTAATCCATTTAGATATTTCAAATTTTGATTGACAAGTTAATCATAAAGTTTCTGCGGAATGGAACCCAACAGCAAGGAATTCTCATTTTAAAGCCACAGCCTGCTTATGTTAATAAAGATTTTCATCTCCCGTATTTCAAACTATATCCTTCGGTCTAGTTGTTAATATCAGTAATAAAATAAAATAAATATCATTTGGGCTATATTCTCTTACAGACTCAGCGAGTAAGTTATTACCAGGGACGCTTGAAACCATAGCAAGAAGCTGGCTAATTGCAGGAAATTGGTTATAGTTTTTCAGCACTTAAGGTATTATGTGATTACCCATAATATTAGTTATAGATAATACAAGTGGGCTTTCAATCAGAATAGAGCAGGAAGGGACCTTGGAGGTCTTCTAATCCAACCACCTGCTCAAGCAGAAGATCCTATGCCATTTCAGACATGTGGCTGTCCAGTCTCTTCTTAAAAACCTCCAGTGATGAAATGGTATAGGGCAGGGGTACCTTGGATCTTTTATGACTTGTGGACTTCAACTCCCAGAATTCCTGAGCCAGCCATGCTGAGGGAAAAGGGAGAGGTTTCCAAGCTGAGCCATGCTGGCTCAGGAATTCTGGGAGTTGAAGTCCACAAGTCATGAAGGGGCCATGGTTCCCCCATGCTAGCTCAGGAATTCTGGGAGTTGAAGTCCACGAGTCATGAAGGGGCCATAGTTCCCCCATGCTGGCTCAGGAATTCTGGGAGTTGAAGTCCACGAGTCATGAAGGGGCCATAGTTCCCCCCATGCTGGCTCAGGAATTCTGGGAGTTGAAGTCCACGAGTCATGAAGGGGCCAAGGTTATCTACCTGAGCTGGGGGTTGGATTAGATGACCTCCAAGGTCCCTCCCAGCTATTATTATTATTGTTATTATCCACAATTTCTGGAGGCAGGTTGTTCCACTGATTAATTGTTCTCACTGTCAGGAAATTTCTTCTTAGTTCCAGGTTGACTTACAGGCATTCGTTTAGTGATCCTTTAAAGTTACAGTGACATTGACAAATGTTTCTGACAACCAGCATCTTGTGACTATCGCAGCAACCCCACAGTCATGTGATCAAAATTTTGCTGCTTGGCAACTGGCATGTTTTTAGATGGTTCCAGCATCCTGGACCAATTTGTGACTTTCCTAGCTGGCTTCTGAGATGCAAAGTCAATGGGGGAAGCTGGATTTGCTTAATAACTCCCTAATTCACTTAATAACTGCAGTGATTTGCTTAAGAACCATGGTAAAATCAGGTGTCTTCTTTATGCAATGGAAATGTTGCTCCCAAATGTGGTCATAAGTCGAGGACCACCTGTAACCACATAATCATACTGTCCAAGCTGCTAATATCGGATGTTTTTGCATTGACAACAGATGGAAATGTAGCCATTTTTCCCCCTTTCGCTTTTAGTGTTAGATGATGCTGGGAGGGGGGGTGGAATGTGAATGAGAGCCCAGCTATACATAACAACACTAAACTTAGCCTGAGAATCAAGGTTACTGAGCCCAGAGCTTATAAAGAATTGGTGGGCTGGAGAGCTGGAGAGGAAGCCCGTGCTTCAAGCTAATTGGGGAATGTGATTTATGACTGTTAATTGGAGGAGGGAATTGTGCTTTGATAAATGTGCCCAGGGGAGGGAAATTCAGTTTTTGGCTTTGATTATATTAGTGCCGATGTTATGCTACTCGAATAAAGATTCTTTAAGGTAAACAATGCCTCAAAGTTCTTTGAAGAGTTCCATCTGTTGGAAGCATGACACATACACCTTTCAGTAAGAAATTAACATTTGATTTGATGTCGTGACAAATTGACCGTAATCTGGAATTATTTCTTTTTATATGGTGTAAGGTATAGCTTTTTTTTTAATGGCATCAAAGGTGAATAGCTTTCCCTTGACAATTAATAATGATACTTTAAAGATCTTTGCAAAGGTTACTAAAGGAATTTAATTAACTAAATCAACGATGGTCAGTGTGGCAAATGGTAATTTAAGCAGTTAAAATATTTATTTGGGGCAGATGTTCAGATGACCAAATTGCCTGTGAAACTTTGCCATCAATTAAGGTACTGCAAAAGGTTTTTGCATGCGCTAAGTCAGAAATCAAATACGGTCAACGGTTAGGAGAATATACAAAAGCAAATTGGGATCATAGACAGGCAATCTGAAATGGAACATTGAAATAGCACAATAACACCCACATTTTGATCACATCACTGTGGATGCTGCAATGGTCCTAATTGTGAGGACCAGTTTTAAGTCCCTTTGTCGGTGCTATTGTGACACAACCCTTGTGGCATCTGCATGGTCGTGGGATCAAAATTCTGACGCTTGGCAATTGGCTCATATTTATGGCCCAGTGATCCCCTTTTGCAACTTCCTGACAAGAAAAGTCAGTGGGGAAGCTGGGTTCACTTAACAACCCTGTTACTAACTCAACTGCTGTGGTGATTCACTTAACAACCATGGCAAGAAAGGTTGCAAAATGGAGCAAAATTCACTTAACACTCGCTTAGCTGCAGGAATTTTGGCACACATTTCTAGTCGTCAGTCGGGGACTAGCTGTAGGTTACCAGCCCAGGATTTCATGTCAGTTGGGACCCTGTCCATCACAATTCTGAGCTTTCCGAACCTTCTGTGGGAAATCAGCCCCCACCCCCCAGAGAAGGAAATATTAAAAGGGCAGAAAAATATATTTCCTAAAGGATTTTAAATAGATAGAAAAGCATGCCCAGTTTTTCTTAATAGCCCCAAGTCTCCCTCCCCCAAGCAGAAACCAGCTCTGTAGAAATGCAGATGTGATCATCCATTCAGGAAGGTTGGAGGCCTCCAGCTAGAAGCTTAGGAAGACAAAGACTCTTAAAATCTACATACCCCACCCAAACATTAAGGCAGGACATAATAGGATTAACCCACAGATGCCAAAGGGCACACTCAGACTCAGGTCAAAATACATGATACAGGAAATACAAAGCTTCAAACAGGAACAGGAAACAACTCCAAACAAAAGCGCCGGAGGGTATAAAACCCCACTCCCTACATGTGCTCGCTCTCTTTTTCTTCCAGAGCCATCTCTCTGTCTGGCTCTCCTCTTCAATAAACTGCAACCTTCTTTCTAAAGCAGTCGCCATGTTATTTATTCCCAGCTTGGACTGAACCACGATGAAGACTTTTGCTTCAACACTTCGCTTCTCAATGCAACTCAAAAATCAGCAAGGACATGTTTGCTTTAAGTCTCCCTGGCCTTCTGCCACCACCCTGGCCAAGTCAAAAATGGAATGACAATTGCAAAGGGTCAGCCAGACCCGGAATCCCTGAATTGAAGTGGGGGGAAAAAGGTTGTATTTTTAGCTTCCTGCCGTTCTTGTTGCTTTGGCACATGGTGGAAGGCGAGAGATGTCCTAGCAACCTGGGGAAGCTCTTGCAGCTGCTGCATAGCAACCAAGCTGCACAAATGCCAGCCTAGGAAAGGATATTTTTTAGTCACTCTTAGTCCAGGAAGAGAAACCCGTGTGTTTGTGTGCTCTCTCTCTCTCTCTCTCTCTCTCTCTCTCTCTCTCTCTCTCTCTCTCTCTCTCTCTCTCTCTCTCTCTCTCTCTCTCTCTCTCTCTCCCCGTTGCTTTGTGTGAACAAACTCATCCTGTTGACAGCTACTTCTCTTTTTTTCCTTCACTGTCTTTGTGGGCCGAAACCAATCATGGGAAATTCTCCCTTCCTTAAAGTTCATTTCCATTGGCAGGTAGTCCTCGTCTTACAACTGTTTGTTTAGGGACTGCTCAGAGTTACAACAGCTCTGAAAAATGTGACTTATGAGCGAGGGGGGGGGGGAGGTGGGTTTCAACTAAAACAGGCTTTACTCTGTTGGCAGCCCGGTGGAAAAGGGAGGGGTAGGCAGCTTTGTGTGTGTATGTACACCCATGCAAATGTGGCTGCACGTGTGTGGGTGCGCATGGGGCTGAGAGCTTGCATGCTCCGAAAATGGAGCTGCTGGCACCACCGTGAAGGGGAGTGAGTGTGTGCGCACATGCGCGTGGGCACTGAGCAGCCATTCATGTGGCTCAGTGGCCAAGAGGACACGGCCTGGTAATGGGCCGCAGCCCATAAGTTGGAGACCTCTGAACTAGAAGACCTCCAAGGTCCCTTCCCACTCCATTATTCTGTTAGGACCGTTTTTCACCCTTAACGATTGTTGGGGCATCCCCACGGTCACGTGATCAAAATTCAGAGGCTTGGCAACTGGCTCGTATTTATGACGGTTGCAGCATCCCGGGGTCACGTGATTCCCCTTTTGCGACCTTCTGACAAGCAAAGTCAATGGGGGAAGCCAGATTCACTTAACCAGGCTTGCCACTGACTAAACAACTGCAGCGATTCGTTTAATAGCTGTGGCAAGAAAGCTCGCGAAATGGGGCAAAACCAACTGAACAAACGTCTAGCCCAGCAACATAAATTTCGGGCTGCACTGTAGTCGTAAGTGCGAGGATTACCTGTATTCACCACCAAAGAACAGCTTGGGGAGCTACTGCTTCTCTTTTTCTTTCTCTGCTTCTCATGGCTTGTCTCTCCTCATCAGAGATGAGATCGCATGCAGTTCGTTCGTTCATTCATTCGTTCAATTTCATCTCAGTCAATTACTAAACAAATCATTCAGTGAAGTATCCGTCACCTCAAACCTGAGTTCCTGGGTTGTACTAACCCATAGCTCCCTTAATCATTGTGTGGGGGTTAAGCCATAACTGAAGAGTTCTTACACTGAGCTAAGCCACAAGAATAGAATAGAACAGAATAGAATAGAATAGAATAGAATAGAATAGAATAGAATAGAATAGAATAGAATAGAATAGAATAGAATAGAATAGAATAGAATAGAATAGAATAGAACAGAACAGAACAGAACAGAACAGAACAGAACAGAATAGAATAGAATAGAATAGAATAGAATAGAATAGAATAGAATAGAAAATATGGAATAGAACAGAACAGAACAGAACAGAACAGAACAGAACAGAACAGAACAGAACAGAACAGAATAGAATAGAATAGAATAGAATAGAATAGAATAGAATGGAATGGAATGGAATGGAATGGAATGGAATGGAATGGAATGGAATAGAATAGAATAGAATAGAATAGAAAATATGGAATGGAACAGAACGGAACGGAACAGAACAGAACAGAACAGAATAGAATAGAAGATATGGAATGGAATGGAATGGAATGGAATAGAATAGAATAGAATAGAATAGAATAGAATAGAATAGAATAGAATAGAATAGAATAGAATAGAATAGAATAGAATAGAATAGAATAGAATAGAATAGAATAGAATAGAAAATATGGAATGGAACGGAACGGAACGGAACAGAACAGAACAGAACAGAACAGAATAGAATAGAAGATATGGAATAGAATAGAATAGAATAGAATAGAATAGAATAGAATAGAATAGAATAGAATAGAATAGAATAGAATAGAATAGAATAGAATAGAATAGAATAGAATAGAAAATATGGAATGGAACGGAACGGAACAGAACAGAACAGAACAGAACAGAACAGAACAGAATAGAAGATATGGAATGGAATGGAATGGAATGGAATAGAATAGAATAGAATAGAATAGAATAGAATAGAATAGAATAGAATAGAATAGAATAGAATAGAATAGAATAGAATAGAATAGAATAGAATAGAATGGAATGGAATGGAATGGAATGTAATGTAATGGAATGGAATGGAATGGAATGGAATGGAATGGAATGGCATGGCATGGAATAGAATAGAATAGAATAGAATAGAATAGAATAGAATAGAATAGAATAGAATAGAATAGAATAGAATAGAATAGAATAGAATAGAATAGAATAGAATAGAGCTGGAAGGGACCTTGGAGGTCTTCTAGTCCAGCTCGCTGCTCAAGCAGGAGAACCTATACCATCTCAGACAGGTGATTGTCTAGTCTCTTGTTAAAAACCTCCAGTGATGGAGTGCCCACTATTTCTGGTGGCAAGCTGTTCCACTGCTTGATTGTCCTCACTGTCAGGAAGTTTCTCCTTAATTCCAGGTTGCTTCTGTCTTTGATCAGTTTCCAACCATTGTTTCTTGTCCTGCCCTCTGGTGCTTTGGTGAACAACCAAGGTCCTGAAGCTGGAGCATCGGGGTCTTCTCAAATGAGAAGACCCCGATGTTGGGAAGGAGCCTTGGATGGGAAAGATGGATGGGCTCCTTTGAAAACTCCTGATGTTGGGAAAGATGGAAGGTGAAAGGAGAAGGGGACGGAAGAGGATGAGATGGTTAGATAGTGTTATCAGTGCAATGAATATGAATTGTCCTCGCTGTCAGGAACTTTCTCCTTAATTCCAGGTTGCTTCTCTCTTTGATCAGTTTCCAACCATTGTTTCTTGCCCTCTGGTGCTTTGGAGAATAATTTGACCCCCTCTTCTTTGCGGCAGCCCCTCAAATATGGAACACTGCTATCATGTCTCCCCTGTTTCTTCTTTTCTTTAGACTAGCCAAACCCAAGTCCTGCAGCCGTTCTTTGTATGTTTTAGTCTCCAGGCCTTTGATCCTCTTAAGTTGCTCTTCTCGGAACTTTTTCCAAACTCTCAATATCTTTTTTGTAGCGTGGTGACCAAACCTGCTTGCAGTATTCCAGGTGTGGTTTTACTAGGGCTTTTATAAGGTAAAGGTAAAGGTTCCCCTGCACATGCGTGCTAGTCGTTTCCGACTCTAGGGGCCGGTGCTCATCTCCGTTTCAAAGCCGAAGAGCCAGCGCTTGTCCGAGGACGTCTCCGTGGTCATGTGGCCGGCATGACTAGATGCCAAAGGCGCACGGAACGCTGTTACCTTCCCACCGGAGTGGTCCCTATTTTTCCACTTGCATTTTTACGTGCTTTCGAACTGCTAGGTTGGCAGAAGCTGGGACGAGTAACAGGCGCTCACTCTGTTACGCGGCACTCGGGATTCGACCCGCCAAACTGCCGACCATCTGATCGACAAGCTCAGCGTCCTAACCCACTGAGCCACCGCGTCCCTTAGTGTTTTTATAAAGTGGTACTTATAAAGATCATACTTTGCGTGATCTTGATTCTATGCCTCTGTTTTTACAACCCAAGATTGTGTAAGGTTTTTTGGTGGCTGCTGCACACTGCTGGCTCATGGTCAAGTGATGGTCCACTAGGACTTCAAGGTCCCTCTCTCAGTCGCTGTTTTTGAGCCAGGTGTCGCCCAGTCTGTACTTGTACCTTTGGTTTTTCCTGCCTAAATGTAAGAGTTTGTTTTTCCCCACAACTTAAATATGGCTTAAGTAGTAGTTAAGGCATCAGACTAGAAACCAGGAGACAGTGAGTTCTAGTCCCGCCTTCGCCATGAAGGCCAGCAGGGTGACTTTGCGTCAGTCCCTCTCCATCATCCCAACCCACCTCACAGGGTTGATGTTGTGGGGGAAATAGGAGGACGAAGGAGTATTAGGTATGTCTGGTGCTTTGAGTTATTTATAAAAGTAATACAGGGGGAATTATAGATAAACAAACAATTAAAATAAACAAATAATGGTTTACAAACCACACTGGTCTGGTTGTTTTATCCACCTTAAAAAAAATGGAATTTATTTCTTCGGTCTTTCTTGGGTTGCAAATTAGGAATAATCTTAAGCTTGTAGCCTTGCTAATTAGGCAGCAAACCAAATCTCAAACTATGTAGAAAGCATTCAGATTGTGTTTTTTTTTACATGACATTGCTGTTATGCGATTTATAATAATAATAATAGAATTTGGAAGGGACCTTAGAGGTCATCTAGTCCAACCCCCTGCTCAGGCAGGAAACCCTGTACCATTTCAGACAAATGGCTGTCCAGTCTCTTCTTAAAAATTTCCAGTGCTGGAGCATTCACCGCTTCTGGAGGCAGGTTGTTCCACTGGTTAATTGTTCTCACTGTCTGGAAATTTCTTCTTAGTTCTAGGTTGCTTCTCTCATCTGTTGCTTCTTGTCCTGCCTTTGGGCACTTTGGAGAATAGCTTGAGACCCTCCTCTTTGTGGCAGTCCCTGAGATATTGGAACATTTCTTGGAGGTTTAGATAGTGTTTGAATCCAGGCGTTCTGATGGGCAAACCATGGTTTATGATTAATTTCTAGGATAAATCTAGCCTATTATACATTGGCCCAGATAGGGGAAAAAATGAGTTTAATCGGCATCTAATTGTCCCTTTCAAGTAAACAAAGCATTCCTTCCTGTTTTTCATGTGAACAACTTTATCTTTGGATAGACTGAAAGAGATCATATTTACTGTAAGATTATTCAAGATAATCCTGATAATTTACAAGTTTGACTAGGAATTAAAGCAGCTTCTATCCAGAACAGAGAATGATAGACGTGGAAGGGACCTTGGAGGTCTTGTAGCCCAACCCCTGCTCAACTAGGAGACCCTAAACTAATCCAAAGTTTTCTTGAAAACCTCCACAACTTCTGGAGGCAAGTCGTTCCACTGATTAACCGTTCTCATTGTCGGGAAATTTCTCCTTAATTCTAAGCTGGATCCCTTTTTGATAACTTTCCGTCTGTTATTTCATGTCTTGCATTCTGGTGCTTTGGAGAATAGCAGTGTTCCAGAATCTATCTCCAGTATCTGAGGAGCTGCCACAGGGCAGAGGGGACCAGGCTGTTCAACAGAGCACCAAAGAGAAGGATGAGAAACAACGGTTGGAAACTGATCAAGGAGAGAAGCAACCTGGAATTGAGGAGAAACTTCCTGACAGTGAGGACAATCAACCAGTGGAACAGCTTGCCCCCCAGAAATTGTGGGCGCTCCATCACTGGAGGTTTTTAAGAAGAGACTAGACAGTCACTTGTCTGAGATGGAATAGGTTCTCCTGCTTGAGCGGGGGGCTGGACTAGAAGACCTCCAAGGTCCCTTCCAGCTCTATCCTATTCTATTCTTTGTGGCAGTCCCTCAAATATTGGCATACTGCCATCATGTCTCCCCTAGTCCTTTTCATTAAACTAGACAGAAAAAGCAAAAATGCAAAGACATCACCCTGTCAACAAAAGTGTGTATAGTCAAGGCTATGGTCTTCCCAGTTGCAATGTATGGCTGTGAAAGTTGGACCATAAGAAAGGCTGAGCGCCAAAGGATTGAGGCCTTTGAACTATGGTGCTGGAGAAGACTCCTGCGAGTCCCTTGGACTGCAAGGCGATCAAACCGGTCAGTCCTAGAGGAGATCAACCCTGACTGCTCTTTAGAAGGCCAGATCCTGAAGCTAAAACTCAAATACTTTGGCCACCTAATGAGAAGGAAGGACTCACTGGAGAAGAGCCTAATGCTGGGAAAGATTGAGGGCAATAGAAGAAGGGGACGACAGAGAATGAGGTGGCTGGATGGAGTCACTGAAGCAGTAGGCGTGAGCCTCAATGGACTCCAGAAGATGGTGGAGGACAGGAAGGCCTGGAGGAACGTTGTCCATGGGGTCGCGATGGGTCGGACACGACTTCGCAACTAACCACAACAACAAGACATACCCAATTCCCACAAGCGTTCCTCATATGTTTTAGCTTCCAGTTCCCTGATCATCTTTGTTGCTCTTCTCTTCATTTTTTCTAGGGTCTTAACATTTTTTTTAAAAAAACAAACAAACCTAGGATTGGTATGATATATTTAGCTAATTTTTGTTCAGATTCTCACTTTTTCAAATATTTCGTTATTTCCATATCAGAAATGCCTTTATAGGTCCATCTGCCTGTTTGACCATTTATCTATTTGGATCCAATTTCTCAGATAGAATCCTTTTTTATATACAAAGAACTGACCTTGCTTTTGCTTTCATAGTCCCCTCCAATCTCCTTATCCGGGTCTGCATTTTGCTAATTTGCAAAACTATCGAGAAATGTGAAATTGGAATATATTTCCCCCCCCCACATTTGTAAATATGCATATTTACACGGTTTCAAAGGTCCCTCAAGACCTGATTATGCCAGCAGGGCAGCCCCAGGATCCCAGAGCATGGGTGAGCTGATGAGATGGCTCTCTTATTACTAACATCCCTCTGTCTACTTTTCCTGTTTGTCTTCTGCTTTTGGAGTTTTTAATGCTCTTTTAATAATTGTAATGTAAGGATTTTAGGCAATGATTGCCTTATTTATTTACTGATTCTACTGGATTGTTGTATGGTACGCAGTCATTTTCTGTGAAATGGGCAGCCATATAAACTTGATAAATAAATCAATGAAATAATTATATTTCTGCATTCCAGTCTTTACACGGACTTGGATAAAGGAAAAAATGCTTGAAGCCTGACCACGTCAAAAGATGGAATTAATTCACACAGTCTTCTAACCCGTGGTTCACTTAGTTGTGATTTATATAATAATAATGATGATGATGATGATGATGATGATGATGATGATGATGATGATGATGATGATGATGATGATGATGTTGGAAGGGACCTTGGAGGTCATCTAGTCCAACCCCTTGCTCAGGCAGGAAACCCTGTACCATTTCAGACAAATGGCTGTCCAGTCTCTTCTTGAAAACTTCCAGTGTTGGAACATTCACAGCTTTTGGAGGCAGGTTGTTCCACTGGTTAATTGTTCCAACTGTCAGGAAGTTTCTCCTTAGAGTCAGGAATTAACTCCATTGCATGACTTCACAGGAAAGGCTTAGCCAAAACCAAAGCAATCTCATTCTTACCAATAAAAGAGAGTATTTGTAGCTCGTGGTTGAACTGTGGGGTCCTTGGTGCTCTCTGAGCTTGTTAGCTTTCCTGGAGACATTTCATGACCCAACTTGGTAACATTGTCGGTGCTAGAAGGGAGTTAGGTTTACTTTCTGTTTAAATACAGTAGCTTGTAAACAACAGCCTAATCAAGGGACTACCAAGAAGAAAACAACGCTCTCATCAATACTGACAGGGCAAGCCCCTATAATAAACAAGAGCAAACCCTATTCCCTTCTAGCACTGATGATGTTACCTAGTTTGGTCATTAAACGTCTGCAAGAAAACCAACAAGCTCAGAGAGTGCCAAGGACCCCACAGTCATAGTCCTCCTCCTCTTCCTCCTCCTCCTCCTCCTCCTCCCTCCTCTCTGCTCTTCCTCCTTCTCCACAAACTCCCCCCTCCCTTCTAGCATTGATGATGTTACTGTACCTAGTTGGGTCATGAAATGTCTGCAAGAAAACAACCAAGCTCAGAGAGCACCAAGGACCCCACAGTTTCAACCCTTCTAGTGTTGACGGTGTTACAGAGTTGGGTAATGACACCTCTGCAAGAGAACACAAGCTCAGAGAGCATCGAGGACCCACAATCCTATTCTTGTGTGAAGTCTTGTGAAGACCCAATTCACTGGTGAAAAGCCGCCTTTGTGCTGAGCTTATGTGTTTGTACCTATGCACGCATTATAACCTGTTATTTCACTTATGTGGTTGCCCAACTTGTCAGAATGTGATCGTAGCTTGTGATGTCCCAAAGGTGCTTTTTCAGGAGGCAACGGGACTTCCTTGTTTGTCTTTGAAGATGTTTCGCTTCTCATCCAAGAAGCTTCTTCAGCTCTGACTGGATGGTGGGGAATGGAAGGATTTATATTCCTTTCATATCGCCATCCAGTCAGAGCTGGAGAAGCTTCTTGGGTGAGAAGTGAAATGTCTTCAAAGAAAAACAAGGAAGTCCAGTTGCCTCCTGAAAAAGCACCTTTGGGACAACCATGTCTAGTTTAATGAAGAGAAGGACAAGGAGTCAAAGAAAAGGGGTCAAGCTATCCTCCAAAGCGCCTGAAGGCAGGACAAGAAGCAACAGATGGAAACTAATCAAAGAGAGAAGCAACCTTAAAACTAAGGAGAAATTTCCTGAGTTAGAACAATTAATCAGTGGAACAACCTGCCTCCAGAAGTTGTGGGTGCTCCAACACTGGAAGTTTTTAAGAAATGACTGGACAGCCATTTGTCTGAAATTATAGGGTTTCCTGCCTGAGCAGGGGGTTGGACTAGATGACCTCCAAGGATCTTTCCAACTTTGTTGTTGTTGTTGTTATTACCTGGATGACTGAGAATCTCCATAGACATATCTTGTGATGATTTTTTTCATGTTCCCATTTTGGTCAGCAATTTCCAAATTTTCCAGTTTCCCATCCAAACTCTGACTTGGTATGTCCTGCTTAGCTACCAAGATTTGCCAAAGTCAGCTAGTCTTTCCATCTGCTAAACCCAACACTTAGAAAGTAAATTAATAGTACTCTCCTAATTTTGCAATATGTCTTTCTTTAGGAAAGAAAAGGAGAATCTGGTTAGCTCCATATTAGCTGCAAGGTGAACAATCAGTTATATACTGCAGGAAAAAATTACTCAAGGGTTAATGCTATTACAAAAGTTAAGCATACAGAAAACGCTCAGATGAAATATAGCCCCCGCATTTCTGAAAACTAAATTGCCTGCAACAGTCCAAGACTGAAATATATCCTGTATTCTCAATAATGTAAATACAAATGTATTGGATGAGGGTAAAAAAAAATGAATATCAAGCAGATCATAAGTAATTTCCTGAACTAAATTAGCAGAAGGAATACTGCAAACACAGATGTTCACACTCTTACCTAGAATTTTTTCAATTTGGCTTTGTGAAAGAAGCAGTTTTTTATCGCCAAGTCAACCTTCTACACCGGCAATAAATAGCAAAAAAAACTTGGTTCCATTTATGTTACTGAGAATAGCAGAGGTATTAACTCACAATCTGTTAAGTGCTGGAGTTATTTGTAGCATTATATTTCAAGAGCGTGTATTGAATTTGCGGTGTTCAGTCCAGCAACTATGTTTTAGACTTAGATGAAGACACAAGTAGTCTTTGACTTACAACAGATCACTTAGTGACCGTTCAAAGTTACAACAGAGACCCCAAAATCTATTTACAACCCGGTTTTGAAGTTTCGAGGTCAAGGCCCCCCCCCCCGGATGATGTGTCTGCATTTTGAACACCTGGCAACCAGCCCACATTTATGGCCGTGGTCACGTGAACAAGATAAATCAGTTTTTACTTCTGGTTTGGGGCAAAAACACCAGCTCAGAAGAAGAAGAAGAAGAAGAAGAAGAAGAAGAAGAAGAAGAAGAAGAAGAAGAAGAAGAAGGAGAAGAAGAAGAAGAAGAAGAAGAAGAAGAAGAAGAAGAAGAAGAAGAAGAAGAAGAAGAAGAAGAAGAAGAAGAAGAAGAAGAAGAAGAAGAAGAAGAAGAAGGAGGAGGTGATCTTGGAGGTCATCTAGTCCAACCCCCTGCTCAGGCAGGAAACCCTATACCATTTCAGGCAAATGGCTGTCCAGTCTCTTCTTAAAAACTTCCAGTGTTGGAGCATTCACCACTTCTGGAAGCAGGTTGTTCCACTGGTTAATTGTTTTAACTGTCAGGAAGTTTCTCCTTAGTTCTAGGTTGCAAACTAAATAAACTAAGATGGATGGGACATAAAAGGAATCCACCTTCTACACTTGTGGCCATTAAGTGCCATGAAGCGTCATTGTATTTTCAATCTCCAACACACACAACAGTCAATCAGAATAGAGCAGGAAGGGACCTTGGAGGTCATCTAGTCCAACCCCCTGCTCAGGCAGGAGACCCTATACCATTTCAGACAAATTGCTGTCCAGTCTCTTCTTAAAAACCTCCCGTGTTGGAGCATTCATCATTTCTGGAGGCAGGTTGTTCCACTGGTTAATTGTTCTAACTGTCAGGAAGTTTCTCCTTAGTTCTAGGTTGTTTTTCTTCCTCCATGGTTAGTTTCCATCCGTTGCTTCTTGTCCTGCCTTCAGGCGCTTTGGAGAATAGCTTGATGACTTGCTTTAAGATCACCACATTCATGTAACAGCATCTCCAAAAAAAGGTCCTAAAGTCTGATCTGGTCCTGTGGGTGAACCACTTTATGACCATCACAACTTACAACCAGTGGTGGGATTCAGCCAAGTTCGCACCACTTCGGCAGAACCGGTAGCTAATTTTTTGTTGCCCAGGCCCAGAATGGACCTCTGGAAAGCGGCATCCACACAGAGAACCCGGTGGGTTCACCTATTTGAATCCCACCCACTGCTTACAACCCATAGTTGCTAGGCTCAATTATGATTTTAACTCGAGGATTATCTATGTAAGGTCTGAAGCAAGCTAAGGAAACATTCAGCGCGGGTTTGCCTGCTCAGTGTCAAGCTTTGTGGGGAGCATTTTGAAACCACCTTTCAGGGGTATCCACAATGTATGGCTTAAAATGATGGCGCAAATGAAGCTTTGAGGCCTCCATCTTGGCAGTTTTGACCTCATCCTGTGAGAATCTCTGCCAACTTTCATCTCCTTCATACTATATTTGGTCCAGTGGTTAAGGCATCAGGTTAGAAATCAGGAGACTGTGAGTTGTAGTCCCTCCTTAGCCATGAAAGCCAGCTGGGTGACTTTGGGCCAATCACCAGGAGACTGTGAGTTCTAGTCCCACCTTGGCATGAGAGGCAACTGGTTAACTTTGGGCCAGTCACCAGGAGATGGTGAGTTCTGGTCTCACATTAGGCATGAAAGCCAGCTGGGCGACTTTGGGCCACTGATCAGGAGATGTGAGTTCTAGTTCCATCTTAGGCATGAAACCTGGCTGGGTGACTTTGGGCCAACCATCAGGAGACGGTGAGTTCTAGTCTCACCTTATACATGAAAGCCAGCTGGGTGACCTTCGGCCAGGGAATTCTCTCTCAGCCCAACCCACCTTACAGGGTTATTGTTGTGGGAAAAAAACAACAGGAGGAAGAGGAAGGAATATTGTGTGTATTTTCACTGCCTTGAGTTGTGTATAAAAATAATAAAGGCAGGAAATGAATGAATGAACAAACGAACAAATGAATGAACGAATGAATACAATCGTTCTACTAACGCTCTGAGGCAAGATGGCAAAACTTTCATTGGAAGAAGGTCCCAGATTCATGGATGTTTGCAAGACATTTAGTTGCAACTTCATCCATTAGGTATGTTTACCTTTTCCTAACAGGGACAAGGGACGCGGTGGCTCAGTGGGTTAGGACGCTGAGCTTGTCAATCAGAAGGTCGGCAGTTTGGCGGGTCGAATCCCGAGTGCCGCGTAGCAGAGTGAGCGCCTGTTACTCGTCCCAGCTTCTGCCAACCTAGCAGTTCGAAAGCACGTAAAAATGCAAGTAGAAAAATAGGGACCACTACGGTGGGAAGGTAACAGCGTTCCGTGCGCCTCTGGCATCTAGTCATGCCGGCCACATGACCACGGAGACGTCCTCGGACAAGCGCTGGCTCTTTGGCTTTGAAACGGAGATGAGCACCGGCCCTTAGAGTCGGAAACGACTAGCACGCATGTGCGGGGAAAACTTTACCTTTACCTTTAACAGCATTTACTCTGGCGTTTTCTCCTTTATATCATTTGTTTTCCAGTCATCCTGCAACCCCTAAGGGTTTCAACCCAACTCTTTTTTCCCCCCAAAAAAATATTTATCAGGTTAGATCCCTTTCTGAGAAAAATCCACCCGGCCCCCAGAAGCTGCTGTGCTTTTCTGCGGCTTCCCTTGGATTTGGAGAATTATGATCCCAGGATGTGAAAAAAAAGCAGCTCAGATTCTCTTTCCCTCTGGGCTTCTTTCCGTTTTGGTTGACTAAATATCAGCTGAATCTAATATTTTCTCTAAATCAATTCCAGTTCTGGTGACAGAGCCTGGCCAAGCTTCGATTAATTTTTTCGCGGTAACAGTTGAAGCTTCCCCTTTCTTAAAACACTCCCTCTCTGCTCGACAGCTAGTGCAAATATTAGGAAGATGAAGTAAATACGGAGAGAACACTGCAAATATAGACACAGGGACACATATTAAAACAGAATTTTATTGCCAGTGCCCTCACAAAGGGAGAAGGGACAGAGGGAGGCCTGCTGGTGATCCTCGATTCATTGCATTTTTCCAGAGCCAGAACGTTTTTATTTCCCTGTGAAAAAGGTGCCTGATTTTCTATCTCATTGTCAGGATCCTTCTAACTTTTGACGAGATTATTTTAAGCCTAGGCAGCAAGGCAGGGACGCGGTGGCTCAGTGGGTTAGGACGCTGAGCTTGTCGATCAGAAGGTCGGCAGTTTGGCGGGTCGAATCCCGAGTGCCGCGTAACAGAGTGAGCGCCTGTTACTCGTCCCAGCTTCTGCCAACCTAGCAGTTTGAAAGCACGTAAAAATGCAAGTAGAAAAATAGGGACCACTACGGTGGGAAGGTAACAGCGTTCCGTGCGCCTTTGGCGTCTAATCATGCCGGCCACTTGACCATGGAGACGTCCTCAGACAAGCGCTGGCTCTTCGGCTTTGAAACGGAGATGAGCACCGGCCCCTAGAGTCGGAAGCGACTAGCACGCATGTGCGGGGGAACCTTTACCTTTACCTAGCAGCAAGGCGGAACTCATTTTTCCAGAGGAACAGAATTAGGTCTCGGTTATATCACTATCTGGAATCCAGAGGCCATTTGGAGGCCATTTCAACTGGAGGGGCCCAGCTAGAGAAGTTTGGTTCTCAGACCACACCCATTCATTTATTTTTCCACAGTAACTTCATAAATATTGTTATGTTGACATCTGAGAGGCAGTTTGGTGTAGTGACTGGCACAAGGTCACCCAGCTAGCTTTCTTGCCTGAGGTGAGACTAGAACTTGCCATCTCCTGGTGATTGGACCAAGGTCACCCAGCTGACTTTCATGGCTAAAGCAGGACTAGAATTCAGTGTCTCCTGATGATTGACCAAACTCACCATGGCCAACTCGCCTTGGCCAACTCATCACAGCGACCTCATCACAGCCAACTCACCACGGCCAACTCACTATGGCCAATTCAACATGGCCAACTCAACATGGCCAACTCACCACAGACAACTTGTTGCGAGACAAAAGTTACACTAATATCAAAGAAATGGTGGAACAGAATCATTAAAGAAAGGATACAAAAGGAGGGACAGAATGAAATGTGAATGGCGAAAATTAAAATATTTCATTTATTTTAAGTGAGTTGTCCTGCGGAGAGTTGTCCGTGGCAAGTTGTCTGTGGCAAGTTGGCCATGGTGAGTTGTCCATGGCAAGTTGTCCCATTCCCTCTGAGGAGGTGTGATCCCTGTGTAAGAAATGCATCCCCTTAGAAACTCGCTAATGAACCAGGATGTGGGGCAAGCTTAAGCAAGCACACCGTGAAAGAAGGGAGAACTAAACAATCCAGCAAGTCAACAAAATCCATTCTTGGTTTGCCATCTAAATGAGGAGCAAAACAAGACAAATAAAGAAGTCGGGCGGGGGGGAGGGGGAGGAAGATCAAAGCTTCAGAAAATATCCAGAAGGAAAGCAAGCCACTCTGGCAGATTTCTCTCCTCCCCCCCCCCCCCCGCAGGCCCTGGTTTTCAATTTTCACTATGCTTCCAAAAATAATGCAGCCGTGTGGTAGCACAATGCGTTTGCATCCTGGAGGGAGAAGGGGGGGGAACTCAGCAAGGCCTCATCTCAAACCTGCCCCCCCAAGGGATTGGTGCCAAGAGAAAGTGATAATTAAAAGACAGTGTGGGAAATGGACTGGACAGCTGGCTAAAATGTTATCTGATTGAAGAGCAGAAAGAACAACATCAAACAGGCCTGTTTATCTTCCTTTCCAAAGAAAAAGCATTGCAGGGGAAAAAGTTGATGAACGAATATATATATATATATGTATGTATGTATATATGTATATATGTATATATGTATATATGTATATATGTATATATGTATATATGTATATATGTATATATGTATATATGTATATATGTATATATGTATATATGTATATATGTATATATGTATATATGTATATATGTATATATATATGTGTGTGTCTTTTTTTCTCATAGAATGCTCAGAACGGAGTTTCGGCACCTTTTTTGGATGGAACCTTGTAGGGTAGGCAAGGCGGGTTGTATGACACATGTGAGTTCTGGCACCTTTTTCTTTTACAAAAAAAGCACTGTATATATATATATATATATATATATATATATATACACATATACATATACATACACATACACATACACATACACATACACATACACATACACATACACATATATATATGTATATATATACGGTATATATACAGTCATGGCCGAAATTGTTGGCACCCCAGAAATTTTTCCAGAAAATCAAGTATTTCTCACAGAAAAGTATTGCAGGAACACATGTTTTGCTATACACAGGTTTATTCCCTTTGTGTGTATTGGAACACAACAAAAAAGGGAGGAAAAAAAGCAAATTGGACATAATGTCAAACAAAACTCCAAAAATGGGCCGGACAAAATTATTGGCACCCTTAACTTAATATTTGGTTGCACACCCTTTGGGAAAAATAACTGAAATCAGTCTCTTCCTATAACCATCAATAAGCTTCTTACACCTCTCACCCGGAATTTTGGACCACTCTTCCTTTGCAAACTGCTCCAGGTCTCTCTTATTGGAAGGGCGCCTTTTCCCAACAGCAATTTTAAGATCTCTCCACAGGTGTTCAATGGGATTCAGATCTGGACTCATTGCTGGCCACTTCAGAACTCTCCAGCGCTTTCTTGCCATCCATTTCTGGGTGCTTTTTGACGTATGTTTGGGGTCATTGTCCTGCTGGAAGACCCAAGATCTCGGACACAAACCCAGCTTTCTGACACTGGGCTCTACAGTGCGACCCAAAATCCTTTGGTAATCCTCAGATTTCATGATGCCTTGCACACATTCAAGGCACCCAGTGCCAGAGGCAGCAAAACAACCCCAAAACATCATTGAACCTCCACCACATTTCACTGTAGGTACTGTGTTCTTTTCTTTGTAGGCCTCATTTCATTTTCGGTAAACAGTAGAATGATGTGCTTTACCAAAAAGCTCTATCTTGGTCTCATCTGTCCACAAGACGTTTTCCCAGAAGGATTTTGGCTTACTCAAGTACATTTTGGCAAACTGTAATCTTGCTTTTTTATGTCTGTGTCAGCAGTGGGGTCCTCCTGGGTCTCCTGCCATAGCGTTTCATTTCATTTAAATGTCGACGGATAGTTCGCACTGACACTGATGCTCCCTGAGCCTGCAGGACAGCTTGCATTCCTTTGGAACTTGTTTGGGGCTGCTTATCCACCATCCGGACTATCCTGCATTGCAACCTTTCATCAATTTTTCTCTTCTGTCCACGACCAGGGAGATTCGCTACAGTGCCATGGGTTGCAAACTTCTTGATAATGTTGCACACTGTGGACAAAGGCAAATCTAGATCTCTGGAGATGGACTTGTAACCTTGAGATTGTTGATATTTGTCCACAATTTTGGTTCTCAAGTCCTCAGACAGTTCTCTTCTCCTCTTTCTGTTGTCCATGCTTAGCGTGGCACACACAGACACACAATGCAAAGACTAAGTGAAGTTCTCTCCTTTTTATCTGCTTTCAGGTGTGATTTTTATAATGCCCACACCTTTTACTTGCCCCAGGTGAGTTTAAAGGACCATCACATGGTTGAAACAATCTTATTTATCCACAATTTTGAAAGGGTGCCAATAATTTTGTCCGACCCATTTTTGGAGTTTTGTTTGACATTATGTCCAATTTGCTTTTTTTCCTCCCTTTTTTTGTTGTGTTCCAATACACACAAAGGGAATAAACCTGTGTATAGCAAAACATGTGTTCCTGCAATACTTTTCTGTGAGAAATACTTGATTTTCTGGAAAAATTTCTGGGGTGCCAACAATTTCGGCCATGACTGTATATGTACAGTGTGTATATATATATATATATATATATACACACACACACATATATAATGGGTGTAATGCCAATCAGGCCCTTTTCTGTTCTATGGGTGTTGAAAAGGAAGGGGGTCATCCCTAATCAATTTGATCAGGCTGCATTTGAACAGTGTTGATATTAATTAGAGCAAACCTTTTTTTTTTTTGGGTGGCAGAGAAAAAAAACAAGGACGAAAGTGCTGTTGAAGGAACCCATTAGATAAAATATCCTGCTGGGCCAATGCCATGCTTTAATTAGTTGGTCTGAAATCTCTTCGGATTCCTTATTGGCTGACAGGTCTTGCTTAATTAAAACGAGAAGGGAAGAAAGGATGAAGGTGTGGAGATAGGCAGGCCAAGCTGCTTTTTCTTTCAGTTTGGGTGGTTTCTCCTGAAAGAAATAACCTTTTTTAGTCAGCTCTCTGAAGCAGATCTCCAGCAAGAAACTATGGGCAAAATCGAAGCACGTTCGGGAGGGTTGAGAATCTCCTTCTGGAAAGTCAAGGAAACAAGAATTGTGAATAACAGAATAACAAAATAAGAGAGTTGGGAGGGAAAATTTTTCATCAGGGTCCAGTCCAAGCTGGGAATAAACAACATGGCGACTGCTTTAGAAAAAAGGTTGCAGTTTATTGAAGAGGAGAGCCAGACAGAAAGATGGCTCTGGAAGAAAAAAGAGTGCATGTAGTAGTAGGGAGTGGGTTTTTATACCTTCTTGGGCTTTTGTTTGGAGTTGTTTTAAGAAGAGACTGGACAGTCAGTTGCCTGAGATGGCATAGGTTCTCCTGCTCAAGCAGGGGGATGGACTAGAAGACCTCCAAGGTCCCTTCCAGCTCTATTCTAATTAGAATTAGAATTAGAATTAGAATTAGAATTGGAATTGGAATTAGAATTAGAATTAGAATTAGAATTAGAATTAGAATTAGAATTAGAATTAGAATTAGAATTAGAATTAGAATTAGAATTAGAATTAGAATTAGAATTAGAATTAGAATTAGAATTAGAATTAGAATTAGAATTAGAATTAGAATTAGAATTAGAATTAGAATAATTCTGGTCTTCTAGTCCATCCTCCAGCTTGCGAGGAGAACCTGTACCATTTCAGACCAATGTCTCCTTGATTAGTTCCCATCCATTGTTTCTTGTCCTGCTTTCAGGTGATTTGGAGATTGATGCCCTCTTTCATTCTTGATTTTTTAAAATTCTTGTTGTCTTTCTCAACCTTCACGCAACATTATCTACTAAGAGTAGGACAAGTTTTGGAACATTTAGGCCCTCAAATCACAAGAAGAGCCAGTTTTTACTCTGTGCGGGTTCATGCCATGCTATGGAAGCTAGGATCTCTAGAGACCGCTTGGCAAACCAACATAGCATTCCTCTGTAACCAGGAGGCATATGCAGCCAGCTGATGCTTATTCAGGATGCACATAAGCAATTAATCAGCGGAAGAGCTTTCGTCCAGAAGCTGTGAATGCTCCAACACTGGAAGTTTTTAAGAAGAGACTGGACAGCCGTTTGTCTGAAATGGTATCGGGTTTCCTGCTGCAGTAGAAGGCTGGACTAGAAGACCTCCAAGATCCCTTCCGTTATTCTTCCTTCCTTCCTGAAAGACTCTTGATTGCAGATCTCTTTATTTTATTCATCTTTGTATTTTGACATGCGCAGATAAGGAATAGGGTAGATTAGCATTCCTGGGGTCTAAGTGGGGCTTCTCTAAACAGACAGCCCCAATCCTCTGATACTCCTGGGCTGAAAGGAGAAAGGCAGGCAGAACCAGGTGGGGGTGGAGTTAAATGTGTCATTAGCCTAGAGTTGTTACATTGCCACAAATGATCCCAGTCCAGATCCCCTTGAATTCCACTGATTCTTACCCAGAAACAATTTAGTGCTGACCATTAGTTGACTAGATTTTTGGGTACATAGGCTTGAACAAATCTCCTGTGCTGCAACTTAACATATGGTCTCGATCCTTTGCACTTCACCCGAGGAGAGTTGCGGACGACCCCTGACCTTCGGTCCTTCCACCGTGACCTGAAGACGTGGTTGTTCCAACAAGCGGGCCTGGACTGACTACGGTTTTATTTAGCTTTTTACTGGTTTTTAAATTGTCATATAATTATTGTATGTATTGTTTAATTCTTTTTAAAATTTTCTTTTTCATGTTTTTAATTTTTATCGTTGTGCGCTGCCCTGAGTCCTTAGGGAGAAGGGCGGCATATAAATTTAATAAAATAAATAAATAAAAATAAATATGCTTCCACCAGAAAAAGGTCTGATGGATTCCAGAGGCACATAAAAAGCAAACCACCTTCCACTTTTCTACACAGCTTAGTCAAAT
>NC_138206.1:6618771-6626271 GCF_964194415.1 Vipera berus
CTGGGCCAATGCCATGCTTTAATTAGTTGGTCTGAAATCTCTTTGGATTCCTTATTGGCTGACAGGTCTTGCTTAATTAAAACGAGAAGGGAAGAAAGGATGAAGGTGTGGAGATAGGCAGGCCAAGCTGGTTTTTCCTTCAGTTTGGGTGGTTTCTCCTGAAAGAAATAACCTTTTTTAGTCAGCTCTCTGAAGCAGATCTCCAGCAAGAAACTACGGGCAAAATCGAAGCACGTTCGGGAGGGTTGAGAATCTCCTTCTGGAAAGTCAAGGAAACAAGAATTGTGAATAACAGAATAACAAAATAAGAGAGTTGGGAGGGGAAATTTTTCATCAGGGTCCAGTCCAAGCTGGGAATAAACAACATGGCGACTGCTTTAGAAAAAAGGTTGCAGTTTATTGAAGAGGAGAGCCAGACAGAAAGATGGCTTCTGGAAGAAAAAAGAGTGCATGTAGTAGTAGGGAGTGGGTTTTTATACCTTCTTGGGCTTTTGTTTGGAGTTGTTTTAAGAAGAGACTGGACAGTCAGTTGCCTGAGATGGCATAGGTTCTCCTGCTCAAGCAGGGGGCTGGACTAGAAGACCTCCAAGGTCCCTTCCAGCTCTATTCTATTCTAATTAGAATTAGAATTAGAATTAGAATTAGAATTAGAATTAGAATTAGAATTATTAGAATTATTAGAATTAGAATTAGAATTAGAATTAGAATTAGAATGAATTAGAATTAGAATTAGAATTAGAATTAGAATTAGAATTATTAGAATTATTAGAATTAGAATTAGAATTAGAATTAGAATTAGAATGAATTAGAATTAGAATTAGAATTAGAATTAGAATTAGAATTAGAATTAGAATTAGAATTAGAATTAGAATAATTCTGGTCTTCTAGTCCATCCTCCAGCTTGCGAGGAGAACCTGTACCATTTCAGACCAATGTCTCCTTGATTAGTTCCCATCCATTGTTTCTTGTCCTGCTTTCAGGTGATTTGGAGATTGATGCCCTCTTTCATTCTTGATTTTTTAAAATTCTTGTTGTCTTTCTCAACCTTCACGCAACATTATCTACTAAGAGTAGGACACGTTTTGGAACATTTAGGCCCTCAAATCACAAGAAGAGCCAGTTTTTACTCTGTGCGGGTTCATGCCATGCTATGGAAGCTAGGATCTCTAGAGACCGCTTGGCAAACCAACATAGCATTCCTCTGTAACCAGGAGGCATATGCAGCCAGCTGATGCTTATTCAGGATGCACATAAGCAATTAATCAGCGGAAGAGCTTTCGTCCAGAAGCTGTGAATGCTCCAACACTGGAAGTTTTTAAGAAGAGACTGGACAGCCGTTTGTCTGAAATGGTATCGGGTTTCCTGCTGCAGTAGAAGGCTGGACTAGAAGACCTCCAAGATCCCTTCCGTTATTCTTCCTTCCTTCCTGAAAGACTCTTGATTGCAGATCTCTTTATTTTATTCATCTTTGTATTTTGACATGCGCAGATAAGGAATAGGGTAGATTAGCATTCCTGGGGTCTAAGTGGGGCTTCTCTAAACAGACAGCCCCAATCCTCTGATACTTCTGGGCTGAAAGGAGAAAGGCAGGCAGAACCAGGTGGGGGTGGAGTTAAATGTGTCATTAGCCTAGAGTTGTTACATTGCCACAAATGATCCCAGTCCAGATCCCCTTGAATTCCACTGATTCTTACCCAGAAACAATTTAGTGCTGACCATTAGTTGACTAGATTTTTGGGTACATAGGCTTGAACAAATCTCCTGTGCTGCAACTTAACATATGGTCCCGATCCTTTGCACTTGACCCGAGGAGAGTTGCGGACGACCCCTGACCTTCGGTCCTTCCACCGTGACCTGAAGACGTGGTTGTTCCAACAAGCGGGCCTGGACTGACTACGGTTTTATTTAGCTTTTTACTGGTTTTTAAATTGTCATATAATTATTGTATGTATTGTTTAATTCTTTTTAAAATTTTCTTTTTCATGTTTTTAATTTTTATCGTTGTGCGCTGCCCTGAGTCCTTAGGGAGAAGGGCGGCATATAAATTTAATAAAATAAATAAATAAAAATAAATATGCTTCCACCAGAAAAAGGTCTGATGGATTCCAGAGGCACATAAAAAGCAAACCACCTTCCACTTTTCTACACAGCTTAGTCAAATGAGGTTGTGATGATATAAATATCCAGGTTAGGGAATTCATGGGAGCAAAGGACAAAGAAAAGGAATCTAAACAAAAAGGGCTATTGAAGAACTAAATGGAAGAGTTTTCATCAGTCCTCGGCAATAATTCATCCACATTACAAGGCCGGATTCATAGATTGGGCACAGGTTAATAAAATAAAAGAAAGGCAGGCAGGCAGAGACAAATTTTTAACAGCGCACATTGATCCAAGAGAGAAATTCTCATCCATATCTAACCTTATTGTTTCTTAAATTGCTCTTATTTTTTTTTCCAGGTTCACCAGCTCCACATTCTGTTGGCACTGGAGCTTCGAATATAGGGAGTCCTAGAATTACGAGCAAAATGGAGCCCCAAATTTCTGTTGCTAAGCGAGACATTTGTGAAGTGAGTTTTGCCCCCATTTTACGACCTTTCTCTTCCCACAGATGCTAAGTATGTATATCTTTGTATAGGGACGCAGTGGCTCAGTGGGATAATAATAATAATAATAATAATAATAATAATAATAATAATAATAATAATAATAATAATAATAATAATAATAATAATAATAATAATAATAATAATAATAAGAAGAAGAAGAAGAAGAAGAAGAAGAAGAAGAAGAACAGGGGTGTCAAACTCAATTTCATTGAGGGCCGCATCAGCATTGCGGTTGCCCTCAGGGGGCCGGGTGGGTGTGGCCAGGGTGGGCGTGGCCTACTGGATGGGCGTGGCTGGAGTGCATATGGCCTACTGGGTGGGCGTGGCCAGCTCTACATGGTTCGCATCAAGGGTGCCTATGGTGGCCTGGGCAGGAGTGGGACAGATCTGAGGGTCTCTGGCAGAAGGAGGGTCTCTGGGCCAGGGCCAAGGCAGTGGGGGCCGTTCCCTCACTGTTTCCAGGATGGCTTCGCAGGCCACATGAAACCACTTTGCAAGCCGGATCCGGCCCCTGGGCCTTGTGTTTGACATGTCAGAAGAAGAAGAAGAAGAAGAAGAAGAAGAAGAAGAAGAAGAAGAAGAAGAAGAAGAAGAAGAAGAAGAAGAAGAAGAAGAAGAAGAAGAAGAAGAAGAAGAAGAAGAAGAAGAAGAAGAAGAAGAAGAAGTTGGAAGGGACCTTGGAGGTCATCTAGTCCAACCCCCTGCTCAGGCAGGAAACCCTATAACATTTCAGACAAATGGCTGTCCAGTCTCTTCTTAAAAACTTCCAGTGTTGGAGCATTCACCACTTCTGGAGGCAGGTTGTTCCACTGGTTAGTTGTTCTCACTGTCAGGAAGTTTCTCCTTAGTTCTAGGTTGCTTCTCTCCTTGACTAGTTTCCATCCGTTGCTTCTTGTCTTACTTCAGGTGCTTTGGAGAATAGCTTGACTCCCTCTTCTTTGGGGCAGCCCCTGAGATATTGGAACACTGCTATCATGTCACCCCTCACCCTTCTCTTCATTAAACTACACATACCCAATTCCATCAACTGTTCCCTATACGATCCACTGCAATTGTTAGCAACCTGGTTGTTGAGTGGACCTGGCTTCCCCCATTGACTTTGCTTGTCCGAAAGTCACAAAAGGGGATCACATGATCCCGGGACACTGCAATCCTCATAAATATGAGTCAGTTGCCATGCGTCCAAATGTTGATCACGTAACCATGGGGACGATGCAAAGGTCGTAAGTGTGAAAAAATGGTCATAAGTAACTTTTTTCAGTGCCCTTGCAGCTTCGGATGGTAAGCAAACAAATAACACAGGACTAGCTGTATTATTCAGGAAGGAATAAAGGAAGGAAGGAGAGTCCTTTTTAATTATCTTCATTTTAAAGATCTTTTAAAATTGGATTCAGCGTTCAGATCTGTTTAATCCTCCCCATTATGCACAATTAAAATCCTCTTTTAGGCCTCTGTTTTGATTTATTTTATGCTAGTGAAGGAATGGAGTGACTAACTCCATTCAAACCCTGGGTAGTGTTTTATTTGTGATTGCTGTGAATTTTTTTTTTAAAAACATTAGGGATAGTTTGCTGATAGAACTTAGATCTCAAAGGTTTGGTTTATTCTGGTCTGTTTCCACAACTGTTTTTCACAGGGTTTAATTTGTTTTAAATTCACACCCCATCTAATAAGGAGTTAATCCCATTCTCACTTTGTCTTTACAATATTTATCAGGGTTTATCAGCATTGAGGGGAGGGCTTTTTGTTGTTCTAAAAGAGGGGATTGCTGCACACACTTCTCTTCAATTTCACACTTTTTTTTGCGCCAGCGTCTCCTCACAGGCGCAATTTCTCCAAGGAATCCAGCCTACTGAAAACGTTGGATGGGCAAACTTGCCTAAATCTGCAGATGTCCAACTCTATGACCTCAAGAGAACATGGTTGGGAGACCACAAGGAAAGGACAAAAACGTTGGTCAGATTAGAAGTTGACAAAGGCAATGAGGAATTGAAATTTTGCAGCCAGGATATACGTACATGAAATCACAAAGACGCAATTTTGACATAAAGGGGATTTGTCTTATGATCTAGTTGAAGAGCAGCGATTAAGATGGCCGACTTTTCATAACCGCAACCAAACCGTTCACACAAATCCAACAAAACCACTTCCAGGAAATGCAGTTGCCTTGAAAAATGTGGAGGCCCCTGAATAGAATCAGGACCGGCCATGCCAGAACGCAGGCAAAGCTCTTTGTGTGGGGTATGGCAATGCAATGCGATTGTGTTACTTCTGGAACAAATGAGAACACACATAGTTGAAGAATGTCCCCTCAGGAAATTTCAAAGCACCTGGGATGATCTCACTGCAGCCACACCAGACGTTATTAGATGGTTAGCTTCCTTAGATATGGAATTCTTACATCTATCCCATTGCAATTCTATGGTTCCATATTATGGTGATTATATATACAGGGTCGCAGTGGCTCAGTGGGTTAGGACGCTGAGCTTGATTAGAAGGTCGGCAGTTTTGCGGGTCGAATCCCGAGTGCCACGTAACAGAGTGAGCGCCTGTTACTTGTCCCAGCTTCTGCCAACCTAGCAGTTCGAAAGCACGTAAAAATTCAAGTAGAAAAATAGGGACCACTACAGTGGGAAGGTAACAGCGTTCCGTGCACCCTTGGCATCTAGACATGCTGGCCACATGACCACGGAGACGTCCTCGGACAAGCACTGGTTCTTCAGCTTTGAAACGGAGATGAGCACCGGCCCCTAGAGTCGGAAACGACGAGCACGCATGTGTGGGGGAACCTTTACCTTTATTATGATTATATCTTAATTTAATATATTATCTCTTATATTGAATTGTCCACATGCCTTAACCTAATACATACATACAGTACAGACACACACACACACACACACACACACACACATATATTCCTCAATGAATGGCCACCGTCGAGCCCAGAAGTTGCTAAGTGAGAAACTTGTTAAGTGGGTTTTTGCCCCGTTGTATGACTTTTCTTGCCACGTTTATTAAGTGAATCACTGTTGGTGTTAAATTAGTAACACGGTTGTGAATCCGGCTTCTGACCTTGTCAAAAGGTCACAAAAGGGGATCACATGACCACAGGACACTGCAACCGTCATAAATGGTAGTCAGTTGTCAAGACTCTGAATGTAAATCACATGACCAATGGGGATGAAGCAATGGCCATTAAGCGTGAAAAATGGTCACAAGTCACTTTTTTCAGCTGTTTTAACGTCTGATCATGGGGAGGCTGAGCTCCACCACATGTTTATTGGACCCGTGCCCTTCCTGGCTGGTTTATGCAGCCCGGGAGGGGACACGAGGCTGGTTCCAGGCGGTTATATCTGCTTCTCTGAGTGAGGGTAGTTTTCCCGCCGCCTTGAAAGAGGCGGTGGTGAGACCTCTCCTCAAGAAGCCTGCCTTGGACCCGGCTGTTTTGAATAACTTTCGTCCGGTCTCCAACCTTCGCTTTCTTGCGAAGGTTGTTGAGAGTGTGGTGGCGCATCAGCTCCCTCTGGTCCTGGATGAAGCGGATTATCTAGACCCGTACCAATCGGGCTTCAGACCCGGGTACAGCACGGAGACGGCATTGGTCGCGCTGGTGAATGATCTCTGGAGGGCTCGGGACAGAGGATACTCCTCTGTTCTAGTCCTATTAGACCTCTCAGCGGCTTTCGATACCATCGACCATGGTATCTTGCTGCGGCGTCTCAGGGGATTGGGAGTGGGAGGCACGGTTTTTCAGTGGTTCTCCTCCTATCTCCTGGGACGCTCGCAGTCGGTGTTGGCAGGAGGGCAGAGGTCGACCGCGAGGCCTCTCGCTTGTGGAGTCCCTCAGGGGTCGGTCCTCTCGCCCCTTCTGTTCAACATCTACATGAAACCGCTGGGTGAGATCATTCGTGGTTTTGGAGTTGGGTATCATCAGTATGCTGATGATACCCAACTTTTCATTTCGACCCCAAACCACCCCAGTGATGCCCTCGACGTGATGTCCCGATGCCTGGAGGCGGTCCGGGTCTGGATGGGGAGGAACAGGCTTCGTCTCAACCCTGACAAGACGGAGTGGCTGTGCGTACCGGCATCTCGGGATATTCAGGATATCCCACCCCTCATTATGGGGGGTGAGTCTTTACCTCCTGTAGATAGGGCTCGCAACTTGGGAGTCCTCCTAGACTCACAACTCTCCTTAGAAGATCATATTGTAGCTGTGACTAGGGGGGCGTTCGCCCAGGTTCGCCTGGTGCGCCAGTTGCGGCCCTATCTAGACCGGGATGCCTTGCGCACGGTCACTCATGCGCTCGTGACCTCTCGTCTTGATTACTGCAACGCTCTCTACATGGGGCTACCCTTGAAGACCACTCGGAGGCTCCAACTGGTACAGAATGCAGCCGCGAGAGTTGTATTGGGAGTCTCCCGATACTCCCATGTTACACCTCTGCTCCGCGAGCTGCATTGGTTACCAGTTGTCTTCCGGGTGAGGTTCAAGGTGTTGGTAATGACCTACAAAGCCCTCCATGGCATGGGTCCAGAATACCTTGGGGAGCACCTGCAGCCAGCATCAACTTCCCTCCGCCCAGTACGCTCCCACAGAGAGGGCCTCCTCAGGGTGCCGCCGGTCAAAGAATGCCGACTGGTGGCCCCCAGGGGGAGAGCGTTCTCTGTGGGTGCACCGGATTTATGGAACCATCTTCCGGTTGAGCTCCGGATGGCGCCCGATCTCCGCTCCTTCCGGCGCGACCTTAAAACCTATCTTTTTAAACAAGCTGGCCTGGCCTGATGGGACGGGGTGGGATTTTTATTAACGACTTCAATTTTAAACTTGTATTATTTCTGGGCATTGTTTAATTATGTTTTAATAATCTAATTTTAACTTTTGTATCTA
>NC_138206.1:6631271-6709819 GCF_964194415.1 Vipera berus
ATGTATTTATTTTTATTGCAGCCAAGCAATTCACAGAGGAAATGAAAAGAGAAAAGAATTGGGCAAGATTTATATGGATGATCAGGGATGTTGGTTGCTGTCTCATGTGCAAAGTCATTTTGTCTTGTCTTACATTGGTTATATATATTGATATATATTGCTTATCTACCTAGACGTCTCTTGTTTGTTTCACCCAGCCATTCAAACTTTTAATGAGAAGGTTTTTTTTTCCGCCGTTACTGCAACTGATGATATTTTAACTGGAAACTTCTATGAAATCTGTTTTGTCTCCTTATCATTTATGTTTGTATAGGTAGTCCTTGAGTTACAACCATTTGTTTAGTCACTGTTCAAAGTTACAACAGCACTGAAAAAAGTGACTTATGACCCGTTTTCACACTTATGACCTTTGCAGCATCCCCATGGTCATATGATAAAAATTCAGAGGCTTGGCAACTGACATGTTTCTATGCCTGTTGCAATGTCCTAGGGTTGTGAGATCAATATTTGTAAGCTTATCAGCTGGCTTCCGACAGACAAAGTAATAATAATAATAAAGTTGGAAGGGACCTTGGAGGTCATCTAGTCCAACCCCCTGCTCAGGCAGGAAACCCTATACCATTTCAGACAAGTGGCTGGCCAGTCTCTTCTTGAAAACTTCCAGTGTTGGAGCATTCACAGCTTCTGGAGGCAGGTTGTTCCACTGGTTAATTGTTCTAACTGTCAGGAAGTTTCTCCTTAGTTCTAGGTTGCTTCTCTCCTTGACTAGTTTCTATCTGTTGCTTCTTGTCCTGCTTTCAGGTGCTTTGGAGAATAGCTTGACTCCCTCTTCTTTGGGGCAGCCCCTGAGATATTGGAACACTGCTATCATGTCCCCCCTCATCCTTCTCTTCATTAAACCAGACATACCCAATTCCAGCAACCGTTCCTTATATGTTTTAGCCTCCAGTCCCCTGATCATCTTTGCTGCTCTTCTCTGCACTCTTTCTAGAGTCTCAACATCTTTTTTACATCATGGTGACCATAACTGGATGCTGTATTCCAAGTGTGGTCTTACCAAGGCATTGTAAAGTGGTATTAGTACTTCACTTGATCTTGATTCTATCCCTCTGTTAATGCAGCCTAGCACTGTGTTGGCTTTTTTGGCAGCTGCAGCACACGGCTGGCTCCTATCTAAGGAATTGTCTACTAGGACTCCGAGATCCCTGTCACAGTTGCTACTATTGAGCAAGGTACCACCCATACTGTACCTGTGCATTTGTTTTTTCTTGCCTAAATATAGAACCTTACCTTGTTCACCACTGAATTTCATTTTGTTAGATAGAGCCCAGTGTTCAAGTCTGTCCAGATCTGAATATTGGGCACTATCTAACGAAATGACATTCAATGGTGAAAAAAGGCAGATTCTAATAAAGTCAGCAGGGGAAGCCTGATTTCCTTAATGAGCTCATGATTCACTTAACAACTGTGGCAAAAAAAGGTCATAAAATGGGGCAAAAGTCACTTAACAACTGCCTTCCTTAGCAATGGAAATTTTGGACTCAGTTGTCACCGTAAACTGAGGATTACCTGTATATGAAAGATATGCGACTTTGATGATGAGGTGGCTTCCTTAAATCAAAATATCCCATTGATGATGTCATCACATGCCAGTTGCTGGTTGTGAAAGCTTCACAACTATGGTACTAAGGATGGAGCAACCTTGTTATCTGTTCACCTGGAGGGTCCTTCACTTGAGGGTGGGCTGAATAGTGTTTTGCAAAGCATTCAGATAGGATGCTTTGTAAATAGTGCAGTAGTGTGAATAACCCACCCATTCTTTAAGCAGTTTCTCATGTGTTTGGGCAAACATAGATAACACTTCTACCAGGTTTGGGAACAAAGCAAATGGTAGCTCTAACCCTAACTATAACACTAATCAGGGCTTTTTTTGTCATAGAATGCTCAGAACAGAGTTCCGGCACCTTTTTTGGATGGAACCTTGTAGGATAGGCAAGGCAGGTTGTATGACATGTGTGAGTTCCGGCACCTTTTTTTTTTTACAAAAAAAGCACTGACACTAATACTAACCTTAACTCTAACCCCAACTAATGTTAAACTTAATCTCAAGCTCAAGCTCAGCCTCGATCTCATCTTCAACCTCAACCTAACTGCATTCTCAACTTCAACCTCAACCTCAACAACCTCAATCTCAATCTCAACCTCAACCTCAACCTCAATCTCAGTCTGAACTCAACCTCAACCTCAACCTCAGCTCAATGTCTATGTCAATGTCAATGTCAACGTCAATGTCAATGTCAACTTCAACTTCAACCTCAAACCCAACCTCAACCCTAACCCTAACCCTAACCCTAACCCTAACCCTAACCCTAACCCTAAACCTCACCCTCACCCTCACCCTCACCCTAACCCTAAGCTTAACCTTAACCTTAACCTTAACCTTAACCTTAACCTTAACCTTAACCTTAACCTTAACCTTAATCTTAACCTTAACCTTAACCTTAACCTTAACCCTAACCCTAACCCTAACCCTAACCCTAACCTTAACCCTAACCCTAACCCTAATTCTTAACCTTAACCTGAACTCTATGAAGCAACTATAAAGGGCTGTAAAAATAACCTGAAGAACAGGAGGGAGAGACATGACCAAGACAATAATCTGATAAAAGGAACCTGAATCCAAAGCAGAAACGTAATTTGAGAAAACAACCTAGATGTGACCATCTCTCCCTTCGAGGGAGAGGGGAAAAAGCCCATTTCAGCTACTTAGAAGGATTCTCTCAGTCTTTCTCAAAAACTTTTTGTGAAGTGAAGGGAAAGAAGGTGAAGTAAAGTGAAATGAAGTAAAAAGTGAAGTGAAGTAAAAAGTGAAGTAAGAAGTGAAGTGAAGTGAAGTAAAGTAGCTTTAAGCACATCCAGAGAGAAAGAGAGAGAGAGAGATCCTGGTCCCATGCTATTATACAAGCTTGCTTGATGAGAAATTTCTAAAGTTTTCAATGTCCTAGATCAAGGAACATTCTGAGTCAGTGCAAATCAAGCCACACCATTTCCCAATTGGGATCCAAACGAAATCTTACCTTTGGCGCTTTCAACTTTTATTCTCTGTAGCTGTGATCAGAGGAAAACAAGATAAGGATAAATTAATATTTACACTGCTTCATCGTGGCGACTGCATTTACGGAGCATTCAATTTTCTTGCTGTGAATCTAATGGGTTTTCTAGCAAATGACCTCATCTAGCTCACCAGGGTTTCCCACATTTAATAAAAACAATCCAATCTGCTTTATTGCAGACCCTTCCTTTTTCCGATAAGCATATTCATTTTACCATCCGAATAATAGGATGTACATCTAATTTCCAAGGAATGGCCTAGAGGTGTCTCCAAGCTGGTCGAACACCTGTTGCTAAGGAAAATGTAATCACATTGCTGGAAAGTCTGGCCCAATTTACACACAGACGCACATCAAAAGAACCCAACAAAATCATCAAAGCTGCTAGAGCCGGCTGCAGAACCGCCGCGCACTGTTTGTTCAGAACTGTTCCTACACATGTTGCCAAGGAAGAATTCACAACCAGCCGACAGTGTGATAATGACTAACCTGTAACCATTATTTATTTGGGGAAGGTGCTGTAATTCAGTGTGAAAAGCGGTGGGCTGAAACAATTTGACAGAGGTTGATGGGAAAATTCTCCATCATAGACTCTGCAAAGGCACTGCCAGCCACTACAGAAAACTATAGGTTATTATTTACAAAACGACGCCCATATCGGGCATAAGAACAGCACCAGGTGACATTGTGACACTGGCTGTCCAGTTCATTGCAACCCCATGGATCACAGCATGCCAGGCCTCCCATTCTCCCAGAGTTTGCCTAAATTCATATTCATTGCAACTTCAACCTCAACCTTAACCTCAACTCAACGTCAACGTCAACATCAACTTCAATTTCAACCTCAAACCCAACCTCAACCCTAACCATCTCATCCTCTGCTGTCCCCTTCTCTGTTCACCTTCCATCTTTCCCAACATCAGGAGTTTTCCAAGAAGCCCATCCATCTTTCCCAACCAAGGCTCTTTCCCAACATCAGGGTCTTCTCATTTGAGAAGACTCTGATGCTCCAGCTTCGGGATCTTGGTTGTTCACCAAAGCACCAGAGGGCAGGACAATGGTTGGAAACTGATCAAAGAGAGAAGCAACCAGGAATTAAGGAGAAACTTCTTAACAGTGAGGACAATCAAGAAGTGGAACAGCTTGCCTCCAGAAATTGTGGGAGCTCCATCACTGGAAATTTTTAAGAAGAGGCTAGACAGTCACTTGTCTGAGATGGTATAGGGTTTCCTGCTTGAGCAGGGGGCTGGACTAGAAGACCTCCAAAGTCCTTTCCAGCAATATTCTATTCTATTCTATTCTATTCTATTCTATTCTATTCTATTCTATTCTATTCTATTCTATTCTATTCTATTCTATTCTATTCTATTCTATTCTATTCTATTCTATTCTATTCTATTCTGTTCTGTTCTGTTCTGTTCTGTTCTGTTCTGTTCTGTTCTGTTCTGTTCTGTTCTGTTCTGTTCTATTCTATTCTGTTCTATTCTATTCCATTCCATATTTTCTATTCTACTCCATTTCATATTTTCTATTCTATTCTATTCTATTCTATTCTATTCTATTCTATTCTATTCTATTCTATTCTATTCTATTCTATTCTATTCTATTCTATTCTATTCTATTCTATTCTATTCTATTCCATTCCATATTTTCTATTCTATTCCATTTCATATTTTCTATTCTATTCTATTCTATTCTATTCTATTCTATTCTATTCTATTCTATTCTATTCTATTCTATTCTATTCTATTCTATTCTATTCTATTCTATTCTATTCTATTCCATTCCATATTTTCTATTCTACTCCATTTCATATTTTCTATTCTATTCTATTCTATTCTATTCTATTCTATTCTATTCTATTCTATTCTATTCTATTCTATTCTATTCTATTCTATTCTATTCTATTCTATTCTATTCTATTCTATTCTATTCCATTCCATATTTTCTATTCTACTCCATTTCATATTTTCTATTCTATTCTATTCTATTCTATTCTATTCTATTCTATTCTATTCTATTCTATTCTATTCTATTCTATTCTATTCTATTCTATTCTATTCTATTCTATTCCTGCAACTAAGAAGGCTCCACCCCCATTTGCACCACTCAGGTGACCCTGAGGACACAGGTAAACCTCCAGGTGGCCTCAACGACCCTATAAAAGAATGCAAATGATCAACTGTCTGCAAGGAGTATAAATCCCTCCACACCCCACCATCCAGTCAGAACTGAAAAAGCTTCTGGGTGAGAAATGTAGCGTCTTCAAAGAAAAACAAGGAAGTCCAGTTGCCTCCTGAAAAAGCACCTTTGGGACTTGACTGTGGGGGTTGCGTGATGGCTATAAGTGTGAGTACCGATCATAAGTCACTTGTCATAACTTTGAATCATTGCAAAGTGAATGATCGTAAGTCAAGGACTACCAGTATGCATGTGTGACCTGGCCTGGATGCCACACAGGTGATTTTGGGCCAGTCCCTCTTGCTCGGCCCATCAAATTTTATAGGATTGCAAATAAATTCAATAAATAAATACACTGCTACGGAGGCGAAATTAGAAGGTGGGTGCGGGATCCCAACGAGCGTCAGAATAAGGATGGCTTGATGGCATTTTTCATGCCAGGCAAAACCCATTTGATATTCCACCAGTGCTTTTCATAATAATGTGTTATGCTTCGGTGCTATATTTTATGGCTGCTTTTACTCGGAACTGCTTTTGTGTTTATTTTATTGCTTATTTTATTTTGTAAAGTTTACGTGCCTCCTGAATAAGTATCAGCTGGCTGTGTGTGCCTCCTGGTTGCAGAGGAATTGTACATTGGCTTGCGATGCAGTCTCTAGGTGATCCTAGCATCCGTAGAGTGGCATGAACCCGCATAGAGTAAAAGGTGGCTGATTTGAAGGTCTACAATGTTCCAAAACCTGTCCTACTCTTAGTAGGTGATGTTGCATGTAGGTTGAGAAAGACAAGAAGAAAAAGAATCAGGAATGAAAGAGGGGATTAATCTCCAAAGCAACTGAAGGCAGGAGAAAAAGCAACGGATGGAAATTAATCAAGGAGAGAAGCAACTAAGGAGAACTAAGGAGAAATTTCCTGACAGTGAGAAGAATTAACCCAGGGGGTCTTCAAACTCGGCCCTTTTATGACTCGTGGACTTCAACTCCCAGAATTCCTCAGCCAAGCACGCTGGCTGAGGAATTCTGGGAGTTGAAGTCCACGAGTCATAAAAGGGCCAAGTTTGAAGACCCCTGAAATAACCAGTGGAACTGCTTGCCACCAGAAGTTGTGGGTGCTCCATCACTGGAGCTTTTAAAGAATAGATTGGACAACGATTGAAACGGTATTGGATTTTTTGCTTGAGCAGGAGGCTGGACTAGAAGACCTCCAAGGTCCCTTCCAACTCTGTTATTCTGAAAAGTGAAGGACTGCCCTTAAATCTTGTGATCATCTTGCTAACAATGGTTAGTTGGCAAAGGTGCTAACAGATGCCTTCTGATTTTGGACTGTCCAAGACTATCAACACTTTCCTCCTCACAAGGTCCATTATGGAAGAAGAATATTGTGGTATAGTTAGTCTGTGACTTGCAACCACAATTCAGCCCCAAAATTATCATTGCAAAGCAAGAGAGTGGTTAAGTGAGATTTGCTACAGATGTCAAGTGATCCACTTGCTGTTGTTAAGTTAGTAATGTGGCTGTTAAGTGAATCTTGCTTTGCCATTGATTTTGCTTGTCAGAAGGGTACAAATTGTGATCAGGGAAACTGTGACCGTCATAGATACATGCCAGTTGTCAACTGTCTGAATTTTGATCATTTTGGAAAAAGCAAGGCTGGTTTTCTATGATAGTAAGAGATACAGAGATGATCCTGGTGTAGATTTTAATTGGGAAATAGAATAGAATAGAATAGAATAGAATAGAATAGAATAGAATAGAATAGAATAGAATAGAATAGAATAGAATAGAATAGAATAGAATAGAATAGAATAGAATAGAATAGAATAGAATAGAATAGAATAGAATAGAATAGAATAGAATAGAATGTTTGTCTGAAATAGTAGAGAGTTTCCTGCCTGAGCAGGGGGTTGGACTAGATGGCCTCCAGGGTCCCTTCCAACTTGATGATGATGATAATGTCTTACCTCCAAATCTCCTACTGATGGTACCTCCTGAGAAAAGAGACTTGGAGGAGAGCCAGTTTGGTTTAGTGGTTTAAGACAGGGGTCCCCAACCCCTGGTCCATGGACCACTACCGGGTCATGGTATGCCAGCAACCAGTCCGCACAAACAAGCAAAGCCCCATCCGTGGGATGGAGGCAGCACACAAAACCATGCCTCCTCTGGTCCACGGAAAAACCTGTCTCCACGGAACCAGTCCCTGGTGCCCCAAAGGTTGGAGACCTCTGGTTTAAGGCACCAGACTAGAAACTGGGAGACAAAGAGTTCTAGTCTTTCCATATTCATGAAAGACTTTGGGCCAATTATCAGGAAATTGTGACTTCTAGTCCCATCTTAGGCATGAAAGCCAGCTGGGTGCCTTCGGGCCAATCACCAAGAGGCAGTGAGTTCTAGTCCCACCTTAGGCATGAAAACCAGCTGGGTGGGCCAATCACCAGGAAATTGTGACTTCCAATCCCATCTTAGGCATGAATTCCAGCTGGGTGCCTTCGGGCCAATCACCAGGAGGCAGTGAGTTCTAGTCCTGCCTTAGGAAAGAAAGCCAGCTAGTGACTTTGGGCCAATCACCAGGAGACAGTGAGTTCTAGTCCTGCCTTAGGCATGAAAGCCAGCTGGGTGACTTTGGGCCAATCACCAGGAGACTGGGAATTCTAGTCCCATTTTAGGCATGAAAGCCAACTTGATTACTATGGGACACTCCCACCCCACCCTGTTCTCTCAGACCCACCTACTCACAGGCCTGTTTTTATGGGAAAAATAGGAAGAGGAAGGAGTACTATGTATGTACTATGTATGTAGAGCCTTGGTGGAGCAGTGGGCTAATGCCTCCTTAAGTAACACCAGCTGCCTGCAATTAGTGCAGGTTCGCATCCCACCAGGCTCAAGGTTGACTCAGCCTTCCATCCTTCCCAGGTAGGTAAAATGAGGACCCAGATTGTTGGGGGCAATTAAGCTGACTTTGTAATAATGCCGCTTGGGGGTGTGTGAAAGCCCTAATAAGCAGGCATATACATAGAATGAAGGCTACTGCTAAGCTTGTAAGCCGCCCTGAGTCTTCGGAGAAGGGCGGGATATAAATGGAATTAAAATTAAAATAAAAATAAAAATGTATGCCACCATGAATAATTTATAGAACTAATAAATGTGAAATATACTGTAAATAAACTTGTTCAACTTTCAGTCCTATCAGATGGGCAGAACCAGTTCAGATATCAAGGTTTTGAGACATAAAGTTTGATGACGTGAATATCCAACAGTCTTCCTTAAATTACTCCTAATGGCTTATTATCCAATCAAGAGATGTTTGCTAACCAATGATATTTGAAAACAAGATACATACACCAACGCGGTGGCACTTTCAGGTCCCCCAAAATCTGAGTTGTAATGCTAGCATTTTTTTCTAATAGGGTAGAAATTGTGTTTCCTTTCTTTGGAACAATTATTCCACATTGAGAAAAAAACAACAGAGCACTGAGGGGGAAAAAGGCAAAATAACTGTCTTTTGTTGTTGTTGTTGTTGTTGTTGTTAAGACTCTGAATAAAAAGAAAAACACACCAAGAATTCACTATCCACTTACTATATTCTGAGTGTTTTGGGCTTGGTTGAGTTTGTCTGTTTTGATTTTTTTTTTAAAAAAAATCTGCATTAGCAAATGCATGAGCGTGAGGTTTATTTGGGGATGGGGTGTATTAAGATAATTATCCTTGTTTAAATTGTTGGCTAAAAAAGAAAGCTAGAACAAACAAGTTTATTAGCGCAATTTAAAAGCTGGTGATCATTGTTTTCCTAGTACATCATGGCAAAAATAACTTTCAAACATCCACTGCAATTAATTGAATTGGATCTGGCCCAGCTCCTAATGACTTCAGAAGTAAGCATCTGTTTGGTTGATACCGCAATCATCATTTCATTATTTAAGAAAAAATGAATTTGAAAACTATTGCAGTAAGTAAGTAAGTTTGTTTCCACGGTAAAAAAAATCATTTAGAAATGTATTCGCTTCCCACCCCCACCAGAAAGTGTGCATTTAGATTACCTAAAAAATACTACCTTTTACTCAAAATGATAATTCTCCAATCTTCTGACTTGTGTATAAATGCAATTTAAATCATTGAGCAGATGGAAATCATGATTTAAGTCGCATCCAACCTGGCATTAAGTAAAGATGAAAAACAACTACTCTACTTGCCTGCTCAGCGATGAATCTTATTTGATCCAGTGCAACTTTATGCTTAGTTAAAAGACTGCAGCTTCTTCAGGAGAATGAAGCAATAAACCCATCACCAAAATAAAATGAAAAAGGCCAGTTCTTCTCTCTTGGTTCCCATCAATACAAAACCATTAATAGGAATCCATTTTTCCCTTATACAGAGTAAGATTAAATTTTGAGGGGTTGGAAAATAATGTAATTTGCAGTGATTGGTCCTGATTTTGAAGTATTTTCTCACTCGCCTCCATCCTATTACATTCTACCCATCCCCCCATTACAGGAATTGGGTATGTCTAGTCTAATGAGGGACGCGGTGGCTCAGTGGGTTAGGACGCTGAGCTTGTCGATCAGAAGGTCGGCAGTTTGGCGGGTCGAATCCCGAGTGCCGCGTAACAGAGTGAGCGCCTGTTACTCGTCCCAGCTTCTGCCAACCTAGCAGTTCGAAAGCACGTAAAAATGCAAGTAGAAAAATAGGGACCACTACGGTGGGAAGGTAACAGCGTTCCGTGCGCCTTTGGCGTCTAGTCATGCCGGCCACATGACCACGGAGACGTCCTCGGACAAGCGCTGGCTCTTCGGCTTTGAAACGGAGATGAGCACCGGCCCCTAGAGTCGGAAACGACTAGCACACATGTGCGGGGGAACCTTTACCTTTTTACCTAGTCTAATGAAGAGAAGGACGAGGGGTGACATGATAGCTGTATTCTAGTATTTGAGGGGGTCACAAGGAAGAGAGGATCAACCTATTCTCCAAAGCACCTGAAGGCAGAAAAAGAAACTCAAATTACGATCACGGGACTGTGGAGTGTGGTAGACTGTAACTCCAAGGTCTGATGATAAGTCATGGTTTTTTTTCAGTGCTGTCCTAACTTTGAACCATCATTAAATGAATGGTCATACGTCAAGGACTACCTTTATTGTCAGCTGACATTTTATGCTTGCCTGTGCTTCACTGTTATATGGTGACAGACTGCCATGAAGTATGGAGAGGATGGAGTGCAAGACAGGAAGGACTGGGGGAAAGCAAAAGTAACTTCTGTATCTCCTCCAGATGCTGCTTCAAGGTCACCCAGCATACCAAATTGAGCTTAGACTGACCTTTATATCTATATCTATTTATCTATATTTATCTATATCTATCTATATCTATCTATATCTATATATCTATATATCTATATATCTATATATCTCTATCTCTATCTCTATCTCTATCTCTATCTCTATCTCTATCTCTATCTCTATCTCTATCTCTATCTCTATCTCTATCTCTATCTCTATATCTATATCTATATCTCTATATCTATCTGTCTGTCTGTCTGTCTGTCTGTGTGTGTGTGTGTGTGTGTAAATTTTTTAGATTGCTAAGAAAGAATTAAACAAAGTGAGATAGAATTAACAAAGTGAGATAGAGCTTGTGGCCTAGAGGTAAAAACAACTGCCTAATGTGCAATCAGCCCAGGTTCGAATCTCAGAAGGGTATGGCTGACTGATGAAAACAAATAAGTTTGAAATGCATATCAGTCTCCCTTTAATTCTTTGTTAGCAATCTAAAAAAAATTACACAAATATGAGCTGTCACTGTTGTGACTACTGCCTGTCGATGGCCTTCGGTTAGGCTGCAACAGGAAATAAAGATTTGTCCCATGTTTGGGGCCTAGCAAGGTAATCTAAATAGTTAACAAACATTTAACACACACACACACACACACACACACACACAAACATATATATATATATATATACACACACACACACATACATATACACATATACATATATTATATAGAGATATATAGAGATAGATAGATAGAGATAGATATATACACATAGATAGATAGATAGATAGATAGATAGATAGATAGATAGATAGATAGATAGATAGATAGATAGATATAGATATACTGTAGATGATATAGATATAGATATATACACATAGATAGATAGATATAGATATAGATATTGATTACGAGAGGGCAGGAGCCAAACAGACCCGTAACACACTTGTTAGCCAAACAATTGGTGTTACAGAGATTATAAGAACCTGACTCTCAATCCTGGCTAGAACTCTGACGATGTCAGCAGACGCCTTCGAAAGCTAAGTGTTAATTCAGCAAACAGGTTAACGGTGTTCGTGTGAAATGCAGGCCAGGACTGAACGTCTAGCAATTTGTTGCAAACAGCAATCAGTTCCAAGCTTTTCAGAGACCCACACCTGCTCACGCTGGGGCGAAGGGAACTTAGGAATGCTTTTGCGCATCAGGTGCATCCTAGTGGGATCATTTTTTTTAAAGCCCGTCTGTCTCTCGTTCAACTTCTTTGACCTTTGGAATCCTTTTCATTATTGCCTCTTGAGCCTAAAGCTCTGTTGCCGCTATTCCCCTTTAATGTTCATTATTCTCAGAGACTCCAGCCCACCTGCTCAGCCTTCAGGAATGCCAAAATCAAATCAAAACACTTAATTAAATCAGCTTTTAAAAAGCTTGCCGCCACCTGGACACATGTGTCGGCTTCCCAGGTGGCAAAGCCAAAATCACGGGGATTAGAAGTCATTCGTTTTTCTGCCACCTCCTCTTCTCCTCCTGTTTTCCTTTGTGGTGAGTTTGTGATCATATATCACTTCCTTTCCAGCCTCTGCTTTATCGGGCTGCGATACAGTCTCTGCTGGCATACTGTGTGTCACCTATTGAGTCCAGAGGTGTTTCTAACAAAGGGCAACTCATCAAACCTGCAGGGGACACCAAGCTGGTGAAGTACTAATACCACTTTACAATGCCTTGGTAAGGCCACACCTGGAATACTGCATCCAGTTTTGGTCACCACGATGTAAAAAAGATGTCGAGACTCTAGAAAGAGTACAGAGAAGAGCAACAAAGATGATTGGGGGACTGGAGGCTAAAACATATAGGGAATGGTTGCTGGAATTGGGTATGTCTAGTTTAATGAAAAGAAGGACTAAGGGTGACATGATAGCAGCCTTCCAATATCTCAGGGGTTGCCCCAAAGAAGAGGGAGTCAAGCTATTCTCCAAAGCACCTGAAGGCAGGACAAGAAGCAACGGATGGAAACTAGTCAAGGAGAGAACCAACCTAGAACTAAGGAGAAACTTCCTGACAGTTAGAACAACTAACCAGTGGAACAACCTGCCTCCAGAAGTGGTGAATGCTCCAACACTGGAAGTTTTTAAGAAGAGACTGGCCAGCCACTTGTCTGAAATGGTATAGGGCTTCCTGCCTGAGCAGGGGGTTGGACTAGATGACCTCCAAGGTCCCTTCCAACTTCTTCTTCTTCTTCTTCTTCTTCTTCTTCTTCTTCTTCTTCTTCTTCTTCTTCTTATTATTATTATTATTATTATTATTATTATTATTATTATTATTATTATTATTATTATTATTATTATTATTATTATTATTCTGCCACACTTTAGGTTCAAGATCCACAAGGATTTCTAACATGATGACAGAATTACATAGTTGGAAGGGACCTTGGAGGTCTCCTAGTCCAACCCCCTGTTCAAGCAGGAGGCCCAGTGCCATTTCCGACAAATGGTTGTCGAATGTCTTCTTAAAAACCTCCAGTGTCGGAGCACCCAAGAACTTCAGGAGGCAGGTTGTCCCACTGATTAATTGTTCTGACTGCCCCCTGCAAAAATGAAGATAGCATCACTGTGTCATGATGTCAATTGCTCTGTATTTTTAAAAGCATGAAGGATAGCCGATTGATATTCAGATTACAGAGTTGGAAGGGATCTTGGAGGTCTTCTAGTCCAGCCCCCTGTTCAGGTAGGAGATCCTGTAGCATTCTAAACAAATGGTTGCCCAATCCCTACCTGAAAACCTTTAATGATGGAGCATCCACAACTTCTGGAGGCAGCTTGTCCCACTGATTAATTGTTCTCTCTGTCAGGAAATTCCTCCTTAATTCCAGGTTGCTTCTCTCTTTGATTAGTTTCCATCCGTTGCTTCTTGTCCTGCCTTCAGGCGCTTTGGAAGAATAGGTTGACTCCCTTTTCTTTGTAGAGGCCCGTCAAATACTGGAAAATTGCTATCATGTCACCCCTGCTCCTTCTTTTCATTAAACTAGACCTACCCAAGTCCTGCAACCGTTTTTCATATGTTTTAGCCTCCAGTCCCCTAGTCATCTTTGTGGCTCTTCTCTGCCCTCTTTCTAGAGTCTTAACATTTTTCTGATTCCTCCTTAAAGATGCTGTCCAGAACTGGACACAATCCTGACATGGAGTCTGGCCAAGTCAAAATAAAATGGAATCATTACTTCCTTATAGCCTGGAAACTGTATTTCTGTTGATGTCACATCAAACTGCATTCGCCTTTCCTGGAACTACGTCACAGACGTGGCTCACATTTAGTAAGCAATCACATGCAATGCCTCGACTTACAAAAGTTCATTTAGTCGACACTCAAAGTTACAATGGCACCGAAAAAAGTGGCTTAGGAACATTTTTCAGTTACGACCTTTGCAGCATCCCGTGATCACGTGTTCAAAATTCAGATGCTTGGCAACTGGTTCATATTTATGACTCTTGCTGAGTCCTGGGGTCACATGATCACTTTTTGTGACCTTCCGACAAGCAAAGTCAATGGGGAAGCCAGATTCACTTAACAACCGGATTACTGACTTATCATTTGCAGTTATTCACTTGGCAACTGAAGAAAAGTCGTGAAATGGGGCAAAACTCACTTAAGAAAAGAAATTTTGGGCTCAATTGTGTTCCTAAGTCAAGGACTACCTGTATTTTCTTCACAAGTATTACTCGCAAGTGAGGTACCTCCCTGTCATATGCCTGTGAATTTAATTTGTATATCCCAAGGAAACATTTTTGCATTTGTCTCGGAATGATTTAAAATTGTATTCAGCTCTAAAATTTTATTGCACGTTTACACCATCACCACCACTTCACTTCATATCACACGCTGAATTAAATCAGCTAACCCCCTACTGGCTGTATTTGCACCATATTTAAATCTGGGTTAATTTCAAACATTTCTTTTCCTTGGGGAAGGCTAGCTTAGTGTGTTGTATGAACCAATTCTTTTGGCCAGTTCTGTGCCTTGTGATTAATGCAGAAAACAGGTTAATTCCATAACAAGTTAATTCCATGCCTGCAGTACAGATAGTCCTCAATTTACGACCACAATTGAGGCCAAAAATCTCCATTGCTCCATTGCTTTGGAGAATAATGTGATTCCCTCTTCTTTGTGGCAGCCCCTCAAATACTGGAACGCTGCTATCATGTTTCCCCTATTTCTTCTTTTCTTTGTTGTTGTTGTTAGCTGCGAAGTCATGTCTGACCCATCGCGACCCTATGGACAACGTTCCTCCAGGCCTTCCTGTCCTCTACCATCTTCTGGAGTCCATTTAAGCTCACGCCTACTGCTTCAGGGACTCCATCCAGCCACCTCATTCTCTGTCGTCCCTTTCTTCTCTTTTATTTATTTTATATTTTTTTTATTTTAATTCCATTTATATCCCGCCCTTCTCCGAAGACTCAGGGCGGCTTACAAGCTTAGCAGTAGCCTTCATTCTATGTATATGCCTGCTTATTAGGGCTTTCACACACACACACCAAGCGGCATTATTACAAAGTCAGCTTAATTGCCCCCAACAATCTGGGTCCTCATTTTACCTACCTCGGAAGGATGGAAGGCTGAGTCAACCTTGAGCCTGGTGGGACTCGAACCTGCACTAATTGCAGGCAGCTGGTGTTACTTAAGGAGGCATTAGCCCACTGCTCCACCAAGGCAGTAGTTGAAGTTCACAACTCTAGCTGGAGCATAGAACAACTCAATGAAGCAGTGCAAAATTGGAAGGTGAGGACAGACCGAGAATCAATAAGTTTCATCTTATGCTCCATGGCTGGCTGGAGAATTCTGGGAGTTGAAGTCCACCATCTTCAAGTTGCCAAGTTTGCAAAACACTGCTCTGAGGTGTTGTTGTTAGCTGTGAAGTCGTGTCCGACCCATCGCAACCCTATGGACAACATTCCTCCAGGCCTTCCTGTCCTCTACCATCTTCTGGAGTCCATTTAAGCTCACGCCTACTGCTTCAGTGACTCCATCCAGCCACCTCATTCTCTGTCGTCCCCTTCTTCTCTTGCCCTCAACCTTTCCCAGCATTAGGCTCTTCTCCAGTGAGTCCTTCCTTCTCATTAGGTGGCCAAAGTATTTGAGTTTTAGCTTCAGGATCTGGCCTTCTAAAGAGCAGTCAGGGTTGATCTCCTCTAGGACTGACCGGTTTGATCGCCTTGCAGTCCAAGGGACTCGCAGGAGTCTTCTGCAGCACCATAGTTCAAAGGCCTCAATTCTTTGGCGCTCAGCCTTTCTTATGGTCCAACTTCCTTTTCTTTAGACTAGCCAAAACCAAGTCCTGCAGCCGTTCTTTGTCTGTTTTAGTTTCCAGGCCCTGATTTACAGGGGTCTTCAAACTCGGCCCTTTTATGACTCATGGACTTCAACTCCCAGAATTCCTCAGCCAGCGTGCCTGGCTGAAGAATTCTGGGAGTTGAAGTCCATGAGTCATAAAAGGGCCGAGTTTGAAGACCCCTGTCTTAGTTGCTCTACGTTTTAGCCAGCTACACCATGCTAAGCTTTAATGTGCTGGCCTGCTTTGGCTTACATGCTAAATGATAATACTTCATGTTTAAAAACGAAGCAAGGGGCAGAAATAAAGGGATACAAATTAAATTAGACGTTACAAAAATACAATTAAACCAAAGACACATTAAGGCAGCACTAAGTCAAAAGGGAATTGTTAAACACCAAACGCTAACCGTTTTACAGTTAAAAGGGTAGCTAATCTAGAGCCAATAAATCTTACTAACAGTGTGTAATTAACTAAATCAAGTAAAATTAATCAATGTACAGGTCATCTTTGATTTAACGACCACAAGCATGGCCTTGAACGCCTGTCACTAAGCCAGGCGATTGTTAAGCGAGTTGCACCTGATTTTATGACCTGTTTTGCTGAGTTCAGTAAGCAAATCATGAGGTTGTTAAATGAATTCAGCTCCTCCCCATTGACTTAGCTTGTTGGAAGCTGGCTGGGAAGGCTGCAAAGGAGAATCACACAATCTCAGGATGCTGCAACTGTTGTAAAAACTGTTAACAAGCACCCCAGCTGCAATAATGTGACTGTGGGGATGCTACAACGGTCGTAAATGTGAGGAGCAGTCACTTTTTTCAGCACTGTCACAATTTCAAACGGTGATTAAATGAACGGTCGTAAATTGAGGATTACCTGCAACTATAAACTGATTGTCCTCGACTTACAACTGTTCATTTAGTGACCATCGGGAACTACAACTGCACTGAAAAAAGCAACTTATGACTGTTTTTCACACTTAAGACCGTTGCAGTATTCCCATTGTCACATGATCAAAACTCAGATGCTTGGCAACTGACTCATATTTATGACGGTTGCAGCATCCTGGGGTCATGTGATCCCCTTTTGTGACCTTCTGACAAGCAAAGTCAATGGGGGAAGCCAGATTCACTTAACAACTGGGTTGCTAACCTAACAACTACAATGATTCACTTAACAGCTGTGGTTAAGAAGGGATCGTAAAACTGGGCAAAACTCGTGTCTTGCTTAGCAATGGAAATTTAGGGCTCAGTTATGGTTGTAAGTCAAGGACTATTTGTATTTAAGGAGGGGGCTGAAGAGCAGTAATGAAACCTGTGTTGCGAAGTTGTGATGCAAACCCTGCCCTTTGTGTACTTGCCAGGCAACATCACAGTACGCATCAAAAGGGGGGAGCTGCGTAATGATAGAAGTAGTCCTCGCCTCACAGCCATTTGCTTGGTGATTAGTTACAACAGCACTGAAAAAGTGACTTATGACCAATTTTCACACTTACGGCTATTGTTCACCAGATTGTTCACCAGAGCACCAGAGGGAAGGATGAGAAACAATGGCTGGAAACTGATCAAAGAGAGAAGCAACCTGGAATTAAGGAGAAACTTCCTGACAGCGAGGACAATCAACCAATGGAACAGCTTGCTACCAGAAATCGTGGGTGTTCCATCACTGGAGATTTTTAAGAAGAGACTGGACATTTACCTGTCTGAGGTGGTATAGGTTCTCGTGCTTGAGCAGGGGGCTGGACTAGAAGACCTCCAAGTTCCCTTCCAGCTCTTCTCTTCTCTTCTCTTCTCTTCTCTTCTCTTCTCTTCTCTTCTCTTCTCTTCTCTTCTCTTCTCTTCTCTTCTCTTCTCTTCTCTTCTCTTCCATTCCATTCCATTCCATTCCATTCCATTCCATTCCATTCCATTCCATTGCAACATCCCCATGGACACAGGATCGAAATTCAGAGGCTTGGCAACTGGCATGTATTAATGACAGTTGCACTGTCCTGGTGTGTGTCTGTCTGTGTGTGTGTGTGTGTGTGTGTGTGTGTCAAATTTTTAACCTTCCCAGATGGCTTTTGACAGGTAAAGTCAATAAGAGAATCCAGATTCGCTTATTGACTGCATGATTCATTTAACAACTGCGGCGATTCACTTAACAACTGTGGCAAAAAAGGCCGTAAAATGGGGCAAATAAATTGACTTAACTGCTTTGCTTATCCAGAAAAAGTTTGGGCTCAATTGTGGTTGTTAAGCCGAGGACTACCTGTATCACAAATACTCTTTTCATCATTTTGGCTTTTTTTTTAAAGTTATCCACACACTCCCTTGTATTTTAGCTTATCTCTACCCTGTTGTGCAAATGTTGTTACAAGAGCCATCTAATTTCTTTGGAGAGGAAGTAGACAGAAAGCATTAACCATCCTCCAGACAGTTGCACTAACATATTCACTGTGAGTCGGTCACTGGTTCAGTTTTATCCTTTTATTAAGGAAACTGAATTGGAGAGTTCCCTCCAATAAAGAGATTTGGAGACTATTCACAGCAAAAAAAAAATTGAAGAAGAAAAAAAAGCAAATCTATTCTGGCTTTCTCTCTGGAGAAGAAGACTGGTGTTTTTAAGTGTGCCATTGTACAAATAACTTCTATGAATAATAATAACAATAAACATTCTTTGCACGATCTACGGGCTGGGAGCCAAGTCCATATGTCAAACAAAGTATAAAACAATTGCAATTCGCAAGAGGCTGTTCCTACAAACTTGTTTAACCCATCGGCTTGCAGCAGATTTGATAAGAACAAAGCCAGGAAAAGAAAGGATCAAATAGATTGGGGACCCTCCAGATTGGGCACAGATTATTCTTCAGTCCAAACTCACAGCCCATCGTCTGAAGTTGAATCCCACCTGATGAACTGTGGAAGTGGCTCCCTCCCTTTAAAGGGGATTACAAGGCCACTGACAATCAATTCTCCTTAGTCTTTACCTGTTGTGCCAATAGCTTTCTCCTGGCCAGGAGCAAAAAAAAAAAGCCAAAAAAAGACAAGAGAAACTCTCCCTAATGTCTGAACTATAGACCGGCTCCACAGCTTATATGGGGAAAAAAAAGACACAACATAAAATCACTTTTTGATAAGATCACTTGACTATGAGCCAGCCGTGTGCTGCAGCTGCCAAAAAAAAAAGCCAACACAGTCCAAGGCTGCATTAACAGAGGGATAGAATCAAGATCATGTAAAGTGTTAGCATCAGTTTACAATGCCTTTGGTAAGGCCACACCTATAATGCTGCATCCAATTTTGGTTGCCACGATATAAAAAAAAATGGTGGAGTCTAGAAAGAGTAAAGAGAAGAGCAACAAAGATGATGAGCGGACTGCAGGCGAAAATATATGAAGAAATGTTGCAGGAAGTGGGTATGTCTAATCAAATGGAGAGAAGGACTAGGGGTGACATGATAGCAGTGTTCCAATATCTCAGGGGCTGCCACAAAGAAGAGGGAGTCAAGCTATTCTCCAAAGCACCTGAAGGCAGGACAAGAAGCAACGGATGGAAACTAGCCAAGGAGAGAAGCAACCTAGAACTAAGGAGAAATTTCCTGATAGTTGGAACAATTAACCAGTGGAACCACCTGCCTCCAGAAGCTGTGAATGCTCCAATACTGGAGGTTTTAAAGAAGAGATTGGACAGCCATTTGTCTGAAATGGTACGGGGTCTCCTGCTTGAGCTGAGGGTTGGACTAGAAGACCTCCAAGGTCCCTTCCAACTCTTTTATTAGGTTATCTGGGAAAGAGAAGGAAGGACAGGAACTCAAGTGTCCCCAAATCCCCTATAATCTTTCATTCTACCTTCCAAGCTAACACACGTTGCCTTGTGGGCTGACTCATGACTACAGTATTTGTGCTGCTGTCATATCTTGGGCAACACCGTCAGTGCTTGTTCTTTGTTTTGTTTCGTTTCTTTTCCTCTCCTGACGGAATCGGCTTCTCTGGATTGTCACCTTTCATTCATTGCCTCATTTGAAACTAGTCACTCGCTCTTCGCTCTCATTTCCACTTTTCATTATTTATGAAAAACAACTCATACAGCCTCTTCTGCTAGTTGTCATTTCAACTTACAGTAATGGCAAAGTGATTGTTGCAGTTCTGCAAAAGCAACTTGGGGAAGAGAAGGACGTAGGCAGCTGAGCAAGGCCACTGTTGAGGAGGGAAGAAACTCATGAAAGAAAGGTCATGGCCAAATCTAGAATTCAGTGAAAAAGGAGGTCTCTTCTTCTTTCTCCTCCTCCTCCTCCTCCTCCTCCTCCTCCTCCTCCTCCTCCTCCTCCTCCTCGCTTTTAAAAAATACAGAGCAATTTACATCATGACACAGAGATGCCATCTTCATTTTTGCAAGGGACAATGTGTACTAAACTTACCCATACAAGGGTCATCCAAAATACAGTACAGCTAGTCCTCGATTTACAGCAGTTCATTAAATGACCATACAAAGTTACAACAGCAGTGAAAGAAGAGATTTTTGACCTTTTCCGCACTTACGACCGTGGCAGCAACCCCTGGTCATGGGATCAAAATTCAGCCACTTGGCAACGGGCTCGCATTTATAAGGGTTGCTGTGTCCCAGGATCATGTGATCATCTTTGGCAACCTTCTGACAAAAATGGGGAAGCCGGATTCACTTAACAATTCAATGTTCAACTCTGTTATTCTGTTATTGGAAACTGACCAAAGAGAGAAGCAACCTGGAACTGAGGAGAAACTTCCTGACGGTGAAGACAATTAACCAGTGGAACTGCTTGCCTCCAGAAGCTATGGGTGTTCCATCACTGGAGGTTTTCAAGAAAAGACTGGACAGTCACTTGTCTGAAATGGTATAGGTCCTCCTGCTTGAGCATGGGGTAGGACTAGAAGACCTCCAAGGTCCCTTCCAGCTCTATTCTATTCTATTCTATTCTATTCTATTCTATTCTATTCTATTCTATTCTATTCTATTCTATTCTATTCTATTCTATTCTATTCTATTCTATTCTATTCTATGCCATGCCATGCCATGCCATGCCATACCATACCATGCCATACCATGCCATTTCTGTATATTCCATTCCATTCCATTCCATTCCATTCCCTTCCATTCCATATTTTCTATTCTATTCTATTCTATTCTATTCTATTCTATTCTATTCTATTCTATTCTATTCTATTCTATTCTATTCTATTCTATTCTATTCTATTCTATTCTATTCTATTCCATTCCATTCTATGCCATGCCATGCCATGCCATACCATGCCATACCATGCCATTTCTGTATATTCCATTCCATTCCATTCCATTCCATTCCATTCCATTCCATTCCATATTTTCTATTCTATTCTATTCTATTCTATTCTATTCTATTCTATTCTATTCTATTCTATTCTATTCTATTCTATTCTATTCTATTCTATTCTATTCTATTCTATTCTATTCTATTCTATTCTATTCTATTCTATGCCATGCCATGCCATGCCATGCCTTGCCATGCCATGCCATGCCATTCTGTATATTCCATTTCATTCCATTCTTGTGCCACCATCACAATGTTATTCTTGTGCCATTTCACACCCTGATCTAACCCCCCCTGACGGCATTCAAGTTTGGAGAGACATAAAAGTGAAAAAGCTGCTTGGCCCCCAGGTGAATGAAAGTCCACAGTTTTGATTGCAATTGCATCTGTTGGCACCCATTCCTATTTTTGCTCCTCACCATCATCCTAATTAATCTAATATTATTCATGTACTCCCTAAATTCACACAAGGCGCAGTCTCGGAAAGCAATGTCTTTCTGAGCTTCATTAGCAAAACAATTACCCACATCCATTTGTATGTGTTTCAGGGTAAATTATTCAGATCTGGTTTCCTACATTATTAAATTTTAATTGTACGATTGCGTTTTTCTCAAATGTAAACAAACGCGGAGCAGAACAAAACACTGCTTAATTGGGGTGAGTTCAATTGCTCAGCTGAAGACACTGTTGGAGAAGAAAGAGCTTGGTTCTCCCTCCCCCCTTTTATAATTGCTCAGCATTTATCTGATATATTTTCTTCTTTAACCGATAAAAAAGCAGACTGCAGTCTGCCTTTAAAAAAAATGGGTGGAGTTTTGATTGGAGGATTTCAACCACCATCTTGCCTTTTTTGACCCCTTTGGCCTGTTACACCCTTGATTGCCCAAAAGTCTCTTCAAGAGAGTTCCTGGCCTTGTTTTCCACCACACGGGGATAAAAAAAAAGTTCCATTGCAGTAGAAATCCTTTTTTTGTTGTTGCTGTTCAGTTGCTAAGTTGTGTGCAACTCTTTGCTTTCCCATGGATCATAGCGCACCAAGCCCCCATCCTCCAAGAAGCTTCTTCAGTTCTGACTGAACTGTAGAAGATGGAAGAATTCATATTCCTTGCAGCCATCTGTTCATTAGTACTCTTTCAGAGAGTCGTTGAGACTATTCTGATTCTGCTTGCTTGCAGATATGACACATGCATATGGATTGCAGGCTGTAGGAATTCTATTGTCTTTTGACTATTCTGACTCTGACTGTTGTTTAATGATTTATCCCCTTGCTGAGACCCCTGTGCCTGGCCTGTATAAGCGGATACTATCACTGTCAACAGCCTTTGCCAGATAGCAGAACTCATGAAATTACCTTTTAATCATTCAGAAGGACCTTTATTTGCATGCAGAGAAGATTACAGCAGACAAGGTGTGGTAGATGATGAAATGGATGGTATTTCAAGGTCAAAAGACAGTAATGTCCTACCGTCTGCATGTATGGTGGGAAGAGAAAAGAACGGAGTAAGAAGAAGGAGGAAGTACGTCACAAATGGGAGGGGTTTAAGGAGAAGGAGGAAGTACGTCACAAATGGGAGGGGTTGGCTGAAGAAATTAACATAATGTTGTAGTTCCCCAAATTTACATAATGTTGTAGTTCCCCAAACAACCACATGGTGGCAGCACAGAGACCACTTGAAGGTTCATCTTCATACCATACCACCTATGTCCTATTTACAACACAGTTCTTTCCACAGTTCCAGGAAGGCTCCACACCCCTTTGCACTATTCAGGTGACCCTGAGGGCACAGATAAACCTCCAAGTGGCCTCAACGACTCTCAGAAAGAGTGCTAACAACCAGATGACTGCAAAGAATATAATTCCTTCCATTCCCCCACCATTCAGTCAGAACTGAAGAAGCTTCTTGGATAAGAAGCGAAAAGTCGTCAAGGAAAAACAAAGTACAGTTACCTTTTGAAAAAGCATCTTTGGGACTGTAAAGTTTTACACTTAGCCTCACAATTGCCCCAGCATTACTCAGGAATTTAAAAGAGCCAAAAGAAACTGCTGAGCTGAGGTTTCAGCAAGCAAACAACTTTTATTTTGATCAAAATAGGGTTGGGTGGCCACATCTCTCTTCGTGGCTGGTAGAGAGATGAAGGCAACAACCAGGAAAGAGGTCTTCCACCTTTTAATAATAATAATAATAATAATAATAATAATAATAATAATAATAATAATAATAATAATAATAATAATAATAATAATAATAATAATAATAATAATAATAATAATAATAATAATAATAATAATAATAATAATAATAATAAGTAGAAGAAGAAGAAGAAGAAGAAGAAGAAGAAGAAGAAGAAGAAGAAGAAGAAGAAGAAGAAGAAGAAGAAGAAGAAGAAGAAGAAGAAGAAGAAGAAGAAGAAGTTGGAAGGGACCTTGGAGGTCATCTAGTCCAACCCCCTGCTCAGGCAGGAAACCCTATACCATTTCAGGCAAATGGCTGTCCAGTCTCTTCTTTAAAACCTCCAGTGTTGGAGCATTCACCACCTGTGGAGGCAGGTTGTTCCACTGGTTATACCCCTTCAGAACAAAGAGATCTGGTCTTGGTACTAGGAACCAAAAGGTACAGAAAAATAATTCCTACTTGATGACTTATATACAACAACCCAGGCTCCACCACAGCTCCTTTCCCCCCCCCTCCTCTCACCATGCTCTTTTCATGTAAGCAACCCCCTGTACCTAAAGCATGGAACATTTGCTTTTATGTAACTAATTTCCCAATATAAAGCACCTACAAAACTGCTTGCACATAAACAAAGATGATTACAAAGTATCACTACTAATATCAATATTACTAACATCAACCTTAAGCATAATAAAATCCCTTCATTCCTCCCTTTTTAATATAAAAGCCGAATAGGCTTAGGGACTCTTGAAGAGGGGAATATAATCAGAAGGTAAAGGTTTCAAAATCATTGCTTTAGCTGGCTTATCATTATAGATAGGAGTGGCAGCAAAAGTTGGTCCGGATAGAGTGGATCGAACAATTCTCTGGATAAATGGGATAAGGCATGATAAGGATAAGGCACAGTCACCCATGCGCTCGACTACTGCAATGCTCTCTACATGGGGCTGCCCCTGAGGACCACTCGGAGGCTTCAGCTGGTGCAGAATGCAGCCGCGCGAGTTGTAATGGGAGTCTCTCGATACTCCCATGTAACACCTCTTCTCCGCGAGCTGCATTGGCTTCCAGTTGCCCTCCGGGTGAGATTCAAGGTGCTGGCGACGACCTATAAAGCCCTAAATGGCATGGGCCCGGATTATCTAAGGGAGCACCTGCTGCCAGTGTCAATTTCCCATCGTCCTGTGCGCTCCCACAGGGAGGGCCTCCTCAGGGTACCGCCGGTCAAGAATTGCCAACGGGCGATCCCCAGGGGGAGGGCATTCTCTGTGGGCGCGCCTGCCCTATGGAATCAACTGCCAAGGGAACTCCGGACTGCCCCCGACCTTCGTTCATTTCGCCAGGACCTAAAAACCTGGCTCTTTGAGCTATCTGGTCTGGGCTGAGGGGTTTAATGTTTTTAAATTGTGATTTTAATTTTTTGTGGCTAGACTTAATTTAATTTTATTGTAATTTTATATTGTATTGTTTTTAAATTTTGCCTTGTAAACCGCCCTGAGTCCTTTGGGAGTAGGGCGGTATATAAACCAAATAAATAAATAAATAAATAAATAAATAAATAAATAAATAAATAAATAAATAAATAAATAAATAAAACAACCCTCTTAAGGCCAAAAACACAATGAATAATATCCTTTTCCAATTATCAAATATTCCCAAAAATCTGGGTCCTCATTTTACCTACCTGGGAAGGATGGAAGGCAGGGACAGGGACATGAGTCAACTTTTGCAGCTTGTCAGTGACTTCTTTGACATATTCCTTATGTGTAATGTTGGACTGGGGTCTAATAATACAGTATAGGGCCACAATGACGAAATCAAGGACCCACTTGGTTGGACAGTCCTTTTCTTTCCAAGTCAAATGAAAATAAGTGATGTTCTCTCAAGCTTCACATTTAAAAATGAAACAATTCTTTTGGGCCAGATCAATAATAATTAAAAAAAAATGTCTTTGATACTGAGGGAATCTCAAATGTGGTTGCCAATTCATGAAGATCAACTCGGACCCATATTTGTATCTGGTTCAATTGATAGCCAGTTCAAATGATGCTGAAATATCCATTGGTCTGGTCATCTTGAAGCACACTGGGTTGCAGGAATCCTCTGATTATGCCAGGTTGGGTAGGATGTGCAAACCTATTTGGCATTTAATGAGTAGGCCTGTCTCCACACTTAGTCCATTTAGCGTGATGATAGTCAATAGCTTTACATGCATAAAAAAAAATTTCTGGCACTTGTCCATAAGTCACGTGTTATTCTTCCCCAAAAGGTAATGTCTGTATGTTCCTCCGTATGTCCAGATTTAAAGTTGTTGGTAAAGCTGCACTGTATTGATAGGAGCATAACAAGTGACCCTGTTGCCCCTTTGCAAGTGGAACACATAGTCTTGTTAGAAACACATCTCCCTTTTCTTCCATAAAGTATTGGGCCCATGGTCCTTCCTTCTACCTAAGAAGGTACGAGGGAAACAACAGTAGCAGAAGAAAAATATTGCAATACATAGTCCAGGTTCCCAGGATACCCCAATCCATTGAGGTTCTTCTCAGACGTAGATGGAAACAGTTCAACAGGCGAGGCAGGTTGAAATTTCATTTGCAGGCCGTCCAGCTGTGGAGCTTGTCACTGGAGAGGGAACGATGAGACTCACACCTTGATTCCTTAAATCAGGAGGACTTGGCATGGTTGAGACCACTCAGGACTGGTATTTCTTGGTGACAGTTCCACTCTCCAGGAACAACAATGGGCAGAGACAGGTGGTATTTTTTTATTTTTATTTTAATTCCATTTATATCCCGCCCTTCTCCGAAGACTCAGGGCGGCTTACAAGCTTAGCAGTAGCCTTCATTCTATGTATATGCCTGCTTATTAGGGCTTTCACACACACACCCCCAAGCGGCATTATTACAAAGTCAGCTTAATTGCCCCCAACAATCTGGGTCCTCATTTTACCTACCTCGGAAGGATGGAAGGCTGCGTCAACCTTGAGCCTGGTGGGACTTGAACCTGCACTAATTGCAGGCACCTGGTATTACTTAAGGAGGCATTAGCCCACTGCTCCACCAAGGCTGGTAGGGCAGCCTGGGCCTGTACTGAGATAGAAGACAAAACCTGCGCCAGATTAAATATTGAGTAACTTAATACTCTTCCTCATTGACATTCTTGAACCTTCATGTAACAAAAGTCTCCCATACGTCATTTGAAAGGGACGAAGACAGCTTTCCAATTGAGGCCTATATTGAAATGGCCTCACCGCCAAATTTTGCAAAGCTTTTAATTTACTTGTATTTATCACAGATTTGTTTAATTAAAACGTAAGTACAACCATTTTTTTTTTAAAAAAAAACAGTCGCATCACAGTTTCTATTGTAGGAAATGAGAGAAACTGTGAACGAAGAACGGAATGACAAATATCATACAGATATTTCCACTTTTTCAACACATTTTGTAATTCACATTCTTCATGGCAAAAATCCCAGAAGTTTCTGATAAAGCAAACCAGTCTTGCATTTATTACACATCCTATGAGGTTTTGAGCATTCATTGCTTAGTAGTACCATCAGCATTGATCCCTTGCTACCCCCTGTAAGTGGATGCTTCTGTGTTCTAACTATTGCTTGCTTTTTTTCTGTTCTTTCTTTTTGTCTTTCCAACATCCATCTTCCATCATGCAATATCTACATCTCTCTGTCTTCTACGTCCCATGTTTCTCTCTTTCCATATTTCTATAGTACATTCTTGTTCCTTCAACATTCTAAGGCTTGTGTTAAGGCATACAATTCACACGCTTGAGCTGACCCCGTTAGTGGCAGTCACCCTGCTTCCAAGAATTTTAATGCGTGCAATTCACAAATCTGTGCAAACCGACTTAAAAACAACTTTCTTGCTTCTTCCTTTTATTATCCATTCCTTCCCTTCTCTCCTGCCACTCTGGTCTAACTGCTGTCTTTTCTACTTGCACTATCAACTTTACATAAGCCAACTCTTTCCCTTTACTATTAATCAATTTTCTTCATTTGTCTTCTCCAAAGTATTCAGGAATCCATAAGCATACTTGGAGTCAGTGTATATATTCTGCTTCTCCCTTATTAACAACCTCAGAGCCTGCTGTGAGGCACAAAATCCACAGGTTAGTGCTGACCAAGGTAGAGAAATTCTCCCAGCTTCCACTCACATTTTCTTGTCCTCCATTTACTATCGCACCTTCATTATGTCTCTCTTTTTCTTTTCTCTTTCCCAACTACTTTGCTATGAACAAGTGGTTACCTCCTTTCGGCTTTCTGATTTAAAACGACCCACACTTAATAAGAAATGCTAACTGTTAAATAGCGGGTTCTTTGGCGCAGGAATGAAGACGCGTAGCTGAGTACAAGGTAACTCAGTACATAACACTAACCACCAAGACTTCCCCAAATGTCAATTTTAGACAAAAATGCTACTGGCTGCCTCTTTTCCTAACAGTTTTGCATACAAATCATTAGTTAAAACAACATAGCCATTCACAATCCTAAAAATCTTCTCAACTCCTTCCCTGTTCCAAACAATGACAGAATTCTCCCAGATATCACCCTCCATCAATGTGTCCTGCACAGACACAAAAACATAAAAAACAACTCCACAAAAAATAAACAAGCTGAATGAGATATTCTGAGTTACTGAAACAGTTGTATATAAAACTCTAGTATTGCTTTTAATATAAACTTAGTCAAATTCCAATTTAATCAGATTCCAATCAGATGGAAACAAATTTCCAGCAAGTAGGTTAAAAACTACAAATCTAAACAAAACAATGCAGAGTAATTTATTTTAAAACTCAAAGATTTAAAAAAAAAAAAATTGTTCAACAAGTATGTAATGTCTCCTCTTTCCAGAAAAAAAAATTGCAAGCTGAAACTGCAAGAGTGGGCATTAAATTTCACATCCACGCCCCTTCCTCAGACCAGAATTCTAAGCAGAGGGGAAAAAACAGTTAAAATGGCCAGCCCCACCCCTTCTCTCTCTCTCTCTCTCTCTCTCTCTCTTAAAGTAACATAGCGGGGAAGGGGGGAGAAAGAGCCCAGAGGGGGAAAAAAAAGATAAAAGGAATTTTACAAAAATCTCACCACTAAAAGAATAGCTTGCTCTCCTTCACATCCATTTTCCATAAATTCACTCACAGATCCCCCATAAAACTCTTCTCATGCAAACACTTGCTATAGGTTTTCTTTTTACTGTTCATTTCACAGCCTGGGACAGGGGTAGGGGTGGGTGGGTTTTGAGGGCTAACACACACACACATTTACACATCAGCAAATTAACTCATTCACGTCCATTCCAACTGCCTATATAAACAATTTCACATAGAAACATGTCATTTCATACTTTCTCCAGGCAAACCATATATTTTTAAATAAGGCCTTTTTGTTTGGTGTTATCAGAGGGGGTTTTGACCCTCTTCCAAGTCTTGGAATAACACAGAACAACACAGAGAGACATATATACACAGATACTAGCAAAACAACATTCATTTAGACATATGGCCTGTCCCACAAGAAGCGAGAAAAATCAGGAGGTGATTCCAACCAAACACGGTTTTATAGGGCCCTTTAACCATCTCCCATTTTTCTCACCATTCCAAGTCCAAGCTTAATGTTCCAAATGTCCAAATATATATATATAACAAAACAAAACACACATCAGTTTGGAGTTTGAGGCCAAAACAGGCCTCCCCTTTTAATTAAAAGGAGGGGAACTTTTATGGTTACTTACTATTTATCTCACCAACTTCAAAAGACAGTTGGGAAGGACTAAAAGGAATATTGAACCTGGGGTCTTTTGCAGGTGTGAAGGGGGAGGTGTCCTCACCTCCGACAAAAGGGAATTGAATAGTCCAAAAAGCCAGATTAAAAGATAAAGAAAAAAGAGAGAAAAAAACTGGCTTTCATTTTAGGCCAGGTCGAGGGATTCCTCCTCGTCAGTAAAATCACTGACGACAGAGCAAAGGCCGCCGCGCTACTATACATCAGCGGACCTCCAGTGTATGATGCTGCCGTGGGCCTGTTCAGCCCGGTGCCCATCACCGAGGTCTCCTACGCGGACCTGGTGGACCAGCTGAACAAATACTATATGCCGGCTCGCTCAGAACTGTACTGGCGGGTCCAATTTGCCCAGAAGAAACAGCGGCCAGACGAGCCCGCCAACGAGTTCATCGCTGGGGTCAGACACGCCGCGCGGAACTGCTGTTTTCCCGACTTGGAGGACCGCATCAGAGACCAGGTGGTGATCGGGTTGAGGGACGAGAGGCTGCAGAAGAAGCTGACATCCAAACCCGACATGAGCCTGGCAGAGCTGACCAGAGAAATCATGGCCTACGAGCACAGCCACAAGAAGAAGCCGACTACCACAACCCCAGAGAGCCCAGCGACCGTCTTCCAAGAAAACGCCACCCTCAGCGACAGCGAAGAGTCGGTGGATTTCACCGACGGAGAAGCCCTGCAACGCAGAATGGAACGCAGGCAACCGAGGAGAGGCGACACTTCAGATCGCCGAAGGTCCAGGAACCCCCCTCCGCCACCGCCGCGTTACGAGCAACGGGCCGCCTGTGCCAGCTGCGGGGGCAACCATGCCCGAGGAAGCTGCCGGTTTAGGAACGCTAAGTGCCACAATTGCGCGAAGACCGGCCACATCAAACCGGTGTGCCGCAGCAAGGGCCGGGACAACATCAATGATGTGGAGGCAAACTCCCCAGGTAGGCCAGCTACCCAGGCCAGCAGAGAAAAACCGCCAGGGCCCCTGGTAGAAACAATTGACAGGGTAAACAGCCTAAGCTCAAAGGTTAAGATCAGGGTAAGAATTCAGGGGGTGCCCTGCCTCATGGAAGTGGATTCAGGGTCAGCAGTCTCCTTAATTTCGCTTAAAACTTATCAGGAGATCTGTCAACAGGGGAAAGAAAAAAATTCCTCTGAGGCAAACCCAGGTCCACCTTGCTGACTTCCAGAAAACCCCCATTCCTCTGGAAGGGAGGGCTAAGGTTACGGTGCAGTACAAAGAGTTCAAGGGTCCCTTAGAAGTCCTAGTTACGCCAGGGAACCGCACCAACTTGATAGGGTTAAACTGGTTCGAGCCGCTAGGAATCGCCATAACGGGGGTAAATACAATTCAATCACACAGCCTAGAAGCCGTTTGCAACAAGTATGCAGACGTCTTCGATGGCACGTTAGGGAAATACACCGGTCCCCCCATCTCCTTACAGTTAAACCCAGCAATCCAACCAATTAAGATAAGAGCTAGGAGAGTACCCTTTGCCCTTAAAGAAAAAATTGAAAACGAACTCGATCGCCTCATAGGTCTTGGGGTGCTCGAACCAACGGAAGGGGGAAGCTGGGAGACCCCTATAGTCACCCCTATTAAACCCAACGGGGAAGTGAGATTATGTGCGGACTATAAAGCGACCCTCAACCTAGCCCTCAGTCCCCACGCTTACCCGGTGCCAGCAGTAAGGGACGTATTCGCTTCTATCCGCTCTGGCGCCATTTTTGCCAAACTTGATCTCACGCAGGCGTATTTGCAACTGCCTGTCACTAATGACACGGCGGAAGCCCAGACAATTGTCACCCACCGCGGTGCCTTTAAAGTGAAAAGGCTCCAATTCGGCATATCGGCGGCCCCGGGTATTTTTCAGGGTATCATGGAGAAAACCCTGAAAGGAATACCCGGGGTCTGCCCCTATTTCGACGATGTTCTCATCGCCGGAGAAAACGAAGCAAACTTAGCTGACAGGCTGTCAGCTGTGCTAAGCCGGCTCAGAGAAGCCGGCCTCAAGCTGAAACGGGAAAAGTGCTCTATTGGAGTCACATCCACAGAATTCCTAGGGTACAAAATAGACGGCCAAGGCATCCACCCCACCCCAGAAAAACTAAAGGCTATTCAAACAGCACCAAGCCCAAAGAATAAACAAGAGCTCCAAGCTTTTTTAGGATTATTAAACTTTTACCATGCCTTCCTTCCCCATAAAGCCACTATCGCGGAGCCTCTGCATAGGCTCCTGGACAAGGGAACTGTTTGGTCCTGGACCAAAATACATGAGAATAGTTTCCAATCATTAAAAAAGATTATTTGCCACAGCTCAACGATCACCCTTTTCAGAGAAGACACCCCCATATGCATCGCTTGCGATGCATCTCCCTATGGAATCGGGGCAGTGTTAAGTCATTTATTCAAGGATGGTACACAAAGACCCATAGCCTTTTATTCACGTACTCTGTCTAAAGCAGAAAGGAATTACACACAAATAGACAGAGAAGCCCTAGCAATAGTCGCAGGAGTTAAAAAATTTCACGACTACCTTTATGGGAGGCCCTTTACTATATTTACAGATCACAAACCCCTTCTGGGCATATTCACGTGGAATAAAACTACACCACAGATTCTCTCTCCAAGAATTCTACGGTGGTCCACATTCCTATCAGCCTATTCCTATCAGTTAATACATAAACCGGGGAAGGAATTAGGACACGCAGACTGCCTCAGCAGACTGCCCATTCAAAGCAAGGACTCAGATCCAGCCCCAGCTGGACAGATTCTAGCAATCTCTCAACTTCCAGATTGTCCCCTGTCCGCAAACATTATAGCCAAAAACTCAGCTACAGACAAAATACTTAGCAGAATTCTCAAATGGGCCACAACAGGGTGGCCAGCACAAAACCCACACCCCCAATTCCAGCCATATTTTAGCAGGAAAAATGAAATATCCACTCATAGGGGATGCCTACTGTGGGGAAATCGGGTCATAATACCAGAGAAGAACATAAGCCAAACATTACACATTTTACATGAAGGACATCCAGGCATTGTCAAGATGAAAGCGATGGCAAGAAGTTATGTCTGGTGGCCAGGCATAGATAAAGAGATAGAAAGATATGTGGGAGGGTGCTATACCTGTCAAGCGACCCGGAACGAGCCACCCCAGGCACCAATACACAAATGGGAAACAACAAAAAACCCATGGTCACGCATACATTTAGACTTTGCAGGACCTATCCAGGGACAGAGTTTCCTAATTGTAGTGGACAGTTATTCTAAATGGTTAGAAGTCACCCCCCTTAAGAAAACAACGTCAGGAGCCACTATACAAGCCCTAAGAAAAATATTCGCCACACACGGCCTCCCAGATACCATAGTTTCAGACAATGGCCCTCAATTCACTTCTCGTGAATTTCAGATATTCACTATGAAGAATTGTATTAGGCTGGTCACGTCTGCGCCCTTCCACCCATCAAGTAACGGGATGGCTGAAATTATGGTACGCTCCACAAAAGAAGCTTTAAAAAAGTTCGTCAAGGGGAATTGGCAAAGGCGACTCAGCCAATTCCTAATGTCACAACACGCAACTCCATGCACAACAACTGGCAAATCACCAGCGGAACTAAGATGGGGGAGGAGGTTGATAACACAGCTTGACAGACTGCATCCTGACACATATCCGGAAGAAAACGAACAAACCCCCCCCATCCGCACATTCAAGCCAGGGAAATGATATGGGCACGATCTTACTCTGATAAAAACAAATGGGTCCAAGGGACAGTGCGACAACAAACAGGACCCATTTCTTACCTAATTTCCACACAGACTCAGGGCAACCTACGCCGCCATATCGACCAACTCAGACCCAGACAACCACCATACACACCAGACCCCCAAACGGCGGAACTCGACCTGCAACCCCTTCCACAAATACTACCAAACCAAGAGGAAGAGGAGCAAAGAGACGCACCACCGGCAGACCCTGACAACGCCCCACTTCCACGTCGTTCCACCAGAAACCGAAGGGCCCCCACCTACCTAAAGGACTACCAGTGGGCAGGTTCCGACGACAGAGGGGGAGAGAACGCTCCAGGGGAGGGGTAAGGGGTGTATTATATATGTAAACAGTTAAGTTAGATGTGATTAAACTATAGACGTGAGGAAAAGCAAATCTGACAGAAGAACACGCGGGAACTTTGACAGCTGTCAAAGTTCCCCCGCACAGCGCAGGCGCAGCCGCTGACAGCTCACGGCTGTCAAAACACCGGACCATGCGGAAGCCTAAGCTGTCAAAGAGAAGACGACGCGGATTGGTCCGGATTGACGCGGCGCCAAAATGAACACTCCTGATTGGCCCTCGCTGACAGCTGCCGGCTATAAAAGCCGGCAATGTTATTCTATGTTGGTCTTGCTCTAAATAAAACCTGTTAGTGCTAGCCTGTCGTCCCGAGTGGTCCTTCGGCTACTTCAAGTACATTTTGATTTATTTCTTTTAAATTACTCTGACGATTCCCCATTTTTTTCCTTTTTCTTTTCAAGATAGTTTCTTGGCTTCCTCCCTTTTCACTTAGTTAATTTGTAATTTAGTAATTAATTTTTCTTTGGAGGATTAGTCGAGGAGATCAACCCCCTATCTTATTTCAAAATTACCAAAACCCCTGCAAAAAAAAATTACTTTCCAATTCAATAGAGGGAGGGTAGCTTCCCTGCAGCCTTGAAAGAAGCGGTGGTGAGGCCCCTCCTCAAGAAGCCTATTCTGGATCCAGCTGTTTTGAACAACTACCGTCCTGTCTCCAACCTTCGCTTTGTAGCGAAGGTTGTTGAGAGCGTGGTGGCACGTCAGCTCCCTTTGTTCCTGGAGGAAACTGATTACCTGGACCCGTACCAATCGGGTTTCAGGACCGGGTACAGCACAGAGACGGCATTGGTCGTGCTTGTGAATGATCTCTGGCGGGCTCGGGACAGGGGTTGTTCCTCTGTCCTAGTCCTATTAGACCTCTCAGCAGCTTTCGATACCATCGACCATGGTATCTTGCTGCGGCGTCTCAGGGGGTTGGGAGTGGGGGGCACTGTTTTACAGTGGTTATCCTCCTACCTCCTGGGCCATTCACAGTCGGTGTTGGCAGGAGGGCAGAGGTCGGACCCAAGGTCTCTCGTTGGTGCAGTTCCTCAGGGGTCGGTCCTCTCTCCCCTCTTGTTCAACATCTATATGAAGCCGCTGGGTGAGATCATTCGTGGTTTCGGGGTGGGGTATCATCAGTATGCTGATGATATCCAGCTTTTTCTCTCCACCCCGAACCAACCCAGTGATGCCCTTGATGTGATGTCCTGTTGCCTGGAGGTGGTCCGGGTCTGGATGGAGAGAAACAGGCTTCGACTTAATCCCACCAAGACTGAGTGGCTGTGCATACCGGCATCTCGGATGAACCAGCCTATTCCATCGTTAATTATGGGGGGTGAGGTGTTACCCCCTGTAGATAGGGCTCGCAATTTGGGTGTCCTCCTGGACTCATGGCTCAGTTTGGAAGATCATATAGGAGCCGTGGCCAGGGGGGCTTTTGCCCAGGTTCGCCTGGTGCGCCAGTTGCGGCCCTACCTGGACCGAGATTCCCTACATACAGTCACACATGCGCTCGTGACCTCCCGGATAGACTGCTGCAATGCTCTCTACATGGGGCTGCCCTTGAGGACCACTCAGAGGCTTCAACTGGTGCAGAATGTGGCCGCGTGAGTTGTGATGGGGGTTTCCCGATACTCCCATGTAACACTTCTTCTCCGTGAACTGCATTGGCTTCCAGTTGCCCTTCGGGTGAGATTCAAGGTGTTGGTGATGACCTATAGAGCCTTTAATGGCATGGGTCCGGATTATCTTCAGGCGTACCTGCTGCCAGCATCAACTTCCCATCGTCCTGTGCGCTCCCACAGGGAGGGCCTCCTCAGGGTGCCACCGGTCAGGGAGTGCCGGCTGGCGGCCCCCAGGGGGAGGGCATTCTCGGTGGGCACGCCTGCCCTTTGGAATCAGCTGCCTGTGGAACTCTGGATGGCCCCCGACCTTCGCTCGTTTCGCCGGGACCTAAAAACCTGGTTATTCGAGCTTGCCGGCCTGGACTGAGGGTTTGGGTTTTTAGTTTTAATTTTAATTTTCGGGGCTATTTAATTTAATTCTATTTTAACTTTGTATATTGTATTGTTTTAATTGCCCTGTAAACCGCCCTGAGTCCTTCGGGAAATGGGCGGTATATAAATCCAAATAATAAATAATAATAAATAATAAGTAAATTGCTTTCCTTAAATCACTCTCTATCCTGTATTACAAGGCAGTTTCTCGGCTTCCTCTTTTCTTACTCATGTATTCATTTATTTTTATGCTTATCTCTAGAGGACAAGATGGAGCGATCAACCTCCTGCCTTATTCCAGGATTTCCAAAGCTTTTTTATCTCTTTTACTCACCAATGCACCTGTTGCAATTTCTCCCTTTCTCCCGTCAGTGGAGAAGCATGAAACCTCATTGAATTCAGGCGTTCAGGTTCCTCAGACATGGATCCACTGGCAAAGATGAAGCATAGGAGTCTTCTAGGTCAAATGCCCAGGAGTGCTCTAAGACTCATGGTTCAGTCGCTGTTGGTTTCCTCCCGTTGAGAAATGAAAGCTTCTTTGGGATCCTAACAGGGATCTCCAGATGTGGGGGGAGAGAGCCTTTGAAGCTTGCCCCCATGTTTGGGCACCAGGATGTAAGGTTTTACACCTAGCCTCACAAATTGCCCCAGCATTACTCAGGAATTTAAAAGAGTCAAAAGAAACTCCTGAGCCGAGGTTTCAGCAAGAAAACAACTTTTATTTTTATCAAAATAGAGTTGGTTGGCCACATCTCTCTTCGTGGCTGGTAGAGAGATGAAGGCAACAACCAGGAAAGATGTCTTCCACCTTTTATACCCCTTCAGAACAAAGAGATCTGGTCTTGGTACTAGGAACCAAAAGGTACAGAAAAATAATTCCTAGATCATGACTCATACACAACAACCCAGGCTCCACCACAGCTCCTTTCCCCCCCTCCTCTCACCATGCTCTTTTCATGTAAGCAATTCCCTGTACCTAAAGCATGACACATTTGCTTTTATATTTCCTAATATAAAACACCTACAAAACTGCTTGCACATAAACAAAGATGATTGCAAAGTATCACTACCAATATCAATATTACTAACGTCAACCTTAAGCATAATAAAATCCCTTCAGGACAAAAAGTTTTAAGTATTTTGCCTGTTGCTGTTCCTTTAACTCAAAACTGGTCCCCAAATCTCGTCTGAATGCTTGGCCAAAAATCCTGGGAGGATTTGAAGTCATCTGTTAAAGACACTTATGTTTAACAAATTAGAAACGGGAGTCCTTTTAAGGGCACTCAAGGACACCCATGTGGCTACACTAACCTAGTTTGCTCAGTAGGGTTGCCTGCGTCCTCTGATTTTATATATATAAAATATATATAAAATTATAAATTATAATTTGTCTGATGAAAACTAATAAGTTTGAAATGCATTTCAGTCTCCCTTAATTCTTTGTTAGTAATTTACATAAATATATGAGCTGTCCGGTGTGACTACTGCCTGTTCGATGGCCTTCAAGATAGGCTGAAACAGGAAATAAAGATTTGCCCCATGTTTGGGGCCTAGCAAGGTAATTTAAATAGTTAACAAGTATTTGACACATATCTTCCCTTGCAGAAGCTAACAAAGCGAGAGAGATCCTGTGGCTCAAGAGGTAAAAACAACTGCCTAATGTGCAATCAGCCCAGGTTCGAATCTCAGAAGGGTATGGCTGACTGATGAAAACTAATAAGTTTGAAATGCATTTCAGTCTCCCTTAATTCTTTGTTAGTAATTTACATATATATATATGATTAAATTATTGTATATATAAAAATTAAAAAACTGGGAAGCAATTTTGCTGTATATTAAAGTGCCATCCTTCAATGCCATCTTTATTTCCAAAGATAACTCTGGATCTTAAGGGTCCCCATGAGCTGACGTAGGTGGCTGTGGATCATTGACTTAACAGAATAGAATAACTGAGTTGGAAGGGACCTTGGAGGTCTTCTAGTCCAACCCCCTGCTCAAGCAGGAGACCTTTTACTATTTCTGACAAGTAACTGTCCAGTCTCTTGTTAAAAGCCTCCAGTGATGGAGCACCCACGATTTCTGGAGGCAAAGCTGTTCCACTGGTTAATTCTCCTCACTGTCGGGAAGTTTCTCCTTAGGTCCAGCTTGCTCCTCTCTTTGTGTTGTGATTCAGGGTCAGCCTGTGGGTTCGGCAGTTGGGTCAGACGACTCAGAGGAGGAGGAGGGGGGTGTTGAAGACCTTGCTGAGGGGGTTGAAGATCTTGCTGATGAGAGCCCTCAGGCAGGCCCCTCCCACTTGGTCACCACGGAGACCCAGCTGTGTGAGCCTGACAGCGTGGATGAAGATGACCCACAGCTGGCCCTGTTCAAGGACGCCCGACGCAGGTGGCAGTCAATTAGGAGTAAACAGAGGAAGGCAATGGGGCTCCTCGGAAGGAGGCAGAGAGGAGCCACGCCCTGAACTCTATATAAGGGGAATGTGTGGGAGGGCTGGTTTGCTGAAGGCAACCGCTCGGATAGTTCATGTTTCTTAAAGCTCCTGTTTCTTGGTTTGTCTTGTTCCGTTTGTTTTTGTGGTAATAAATTTGGCAGGCGTAATTCCAGCCTCTTGCCTTCTTGAAAAAGGGGTTGTCCCTGCTTTTGCTGCAGGGCCGGTAGCAGGCTGGTACAGAACACCTTGATCAGTTTCCATTCTTTGTTTCTTGTCCTGCCTTCAGGTGCTTTGGGGAATATTAGATCATGTTATCATGCAGATTAGAGATGGGCAGGTAGGAGGAACAGAAGATAAGAAACTGAATTAAAAACAGTATAAGGAAAGGGTAGAGCATACTGCAAGGACAATCTGATTCTGCAAAGAAAATTGTCGTTTCTTTTTAAACTCCTATCTAATTTATTCCACCAAATCCAGTGTAAAAACCTTTGCTGGGTTGTTTTTACCCTCCTGCTCTGCAACTCCTCCAGAGCAAGAGAAAACTAGATGTTTGGAAGATCAGCATTTTTGAAAAGTCTCTGAGGATTATTAAACTGATCTTCTCTGGAGCAGGGAAATTTTGTTTGAAGGCATGTTTGAGACCCAGGAAACTGTACATCTTTGCTAAAAGAGAGAGAGCTATCTTGGGGATAAATTGATTATAAAAGAATTAGCGCAATCTACAGGGTGTGGAAAATGTCGACCGCTTTGCTTTGATCATATCATGCCACTAATCTATTTAGCTTCTTGAGTTTTGGCTTCATGTGCCCCTTTATTACTGCCGGGGGGGGAGGGAAATATGCACACACACACACATGTATGTCTCTCCAAAATGCCATCTGCCAACCACAGTTATAATTCTGCAATTTGGCAATGGAGGAGTCGTTTGTCATATGAAAATTTCTCTTCACGGAAGTCTGTGTTTGGATGGACTCCTGTGAGGGAATGAGGGCCGCTAACTGGGTTTTGAGAAGGATTCCTGGCTTTTATCACTGCTTGTCAGAGAAATCTAACCAGAGGCTCTCAGTCGGCACATCTAGCTAAAGAAGAAAATAATGTTAGCAAGCTACATGGCTGGGGATCAAGTGTCATTATTTTTTAATTTATTTGTTAGATTTGTGTGTTGCCCATCTTGTTCAAAAGGGATGTTCTGTCTGGAGATAAAGGATTGGTATTCGTATGCCACTGGAAGATCAGTTAGGGTTAGATTCAGTGGCAGGATTCAGCCGCTATACACTGGTTCGGCAGAACCGGTAGCTAATTTTTTGTTAACTTCGGCGAACCAGCTGAAGCACTAGCCCTTTTTCGCAAGGTCCAGAATGGACCAGACCAGAACGGAAATGAATGCCGCTTCTGGAAGTCTGTTCTGGGCGTTGGAGGCCTGGAGGAGGCCTCCCAGGCCCAGAACAGACCATCAGGAGTGTGTGGATGCCACTTCCAGAAGTCTGTTCTGAGTCTTGGAAGCCAGGGGGAGGCCTCCCAGGCCCAGAACAGCCCACTGGAAGTGCGTAGATGCCACTTCCAGAAGTCCGTTCGGAGTCTTGGGGCCTGGGGGAGGCCTCCCAGGACCAGAACCTCCCACCAGAAGTGTGTGGATGCCACTTCCGGAAGTCTGTTCTAGGCCTCGGATGCCTGGAGGAGGCCTCCCAGGACCAGAACAGCCCACTGGAAGTGCGTGGATGCCACATCTGGAAGTCTGTTCTGAATCTTGGAGCCCGGGGGAGGCCTCCCAGGACCAGAACAGCCCACTGGAAGTGTGTGGATGCCACTTCCAGAAGTCTGTTTGGAGTCTTGGAAGCCAGGGGGAGGCCTCCCAGGCCCAGAACAGCCCACCAGAAGTGCGTGGATGCCACTTCCAGAAGTCCGTTCTGAATCTTGGAGCCCGGGGGAGGCCTCCCAGGCCCAGAACAGCCCACCAGAAGTGCGTGGATGCCACATCTGGAAGTCCGTTCTGAGTCTTGGAAGCCAGGGGGAGGCCTCCCAGGCCCAGAACAACCCACCGGAAGTGCATGGATGCCACTTCTGGAAGTCCGTTCTGAATCTTGGAAGCCAGGGGGAGGCCTCCCAGGCCCAGAACAACCCACCGGAAGTGCATGGATGCCACTTCTGGAAGTCCGTTCTGAATCTTGGAGCCTGGGGGAGGCCTCCCAGGCCCAGAACAGCCCACCGGAAGTGCGTGGATGCCACATCTGGAAGTCCATTCTGAGTCTTGGAGCCCGAGGGAGGCCTCCCAGGCCCAGAACAGCCCACCGGAAGTGCGTCGATGCCACTTCTGGAAGTCTGTTCTGAGTCTTGGAAGCAGACCAGAACAGCCCACCGGAAGTGTGTGGACACCACTTCTGGAAGTCCGTTCTGGGCCTTAGAGGCCCAGGCCCAGAACGGACTTCCAGAAGCAGCATCCAAGCAGAGAACTGATTGTTCATGTATTTGAATCCCACCACTGGTTAGATTGTCCTGGAGAAGAACTATCTACAGGTAGTCCTCGACTTATGACCACACCTCAGCCCAAAATTGTCTCAACATTGCCAAGTGAGACATTTGTTAAATGAGTTTTGCCCCATTTTACGATCTTTCTTACCACAGTTGTTAAGTGAATCACTGGTCAAGTTAGTAACCCAGTTGTTAAATGAATATGGCCTTCCCCATTGACTTCGCTTGTCAGAGGATCACAAAAGCTGATCAAATGACCCCAGGGACAATGCAACCGTCATCAATATGAATCAGTTGCCAAGCATCTGAATTTTGAACACGTGACCCTGGGGATGCTGCAATGGTCGTAAGTGTGACAAAGGGTCATAAGTCACTTTTTTCAGTGCCGTTGTAATTTCAAACAGTCACTAAATAAACTGTTGTAAGATGAGGACTACCTGTATTCCTGTGCCGTGGGAAGATCAGTTAGGGACAAATTGTCCTGGAGAAAATCCATCCATTTGGTTGCTATGAGTCAATACTGACTGGATGGCACATTATCAATTAATGTCCTTCCAAATCTGTTCAGGAACTTAATGAGAGCCAGCAGAACTTTCCAGGTGGTTCTCAATTTACAGTTGCAAGAAAAAGTATGTGAACCCTTTGGGATTACGTGGTTTTTTGCATGAATTGGCCATAAAATGCGCTCTAAACGTCATGTAAGTCACAACAATAGAAAAACACAGTCTGCTTAAAATAATACTACACAAACATTAGCTGTTGTCATGTTTTAATTGAACGTAAGATGGAAACATTCACAGTGCAGGGTGGAAAAAGTACATGAACCTTTGGACTTAATAACTGGTTGACCCTCCTTTGGCAGCAATAACCTCAACCAAACGTTTCCTGTAGTTGCAGATCAGACCTGCACAATGATCTGGAGTAATTTTGGACCACTCCTCTTCACAAAACTGTTTCAGTGTAGCAATATTCTTGGGATGTCTGGTGTGAATCGCTCTCTTAAGGTCATGCCACAGCATTTCAATCGGGTTGAGGTCAGCACTCTGACTGGGCCACTCCAGAAGGCGTATTCTGTTCTGTTGAAGCCATTGTTTTGTTGAATTACTTGTATGCTTTGGGTCATTGTCCTGTTGCATCACCCATCCTCTGCGGAGCTTCAGTTGGCGGACAGATGGTCGTACGTTTTCCTGCAAAATATCCTGATAAACTCTGGAATTCATTTTCCCATCAATGACAACAATCCGTCCAGGCCCTGAGGCAGCAAAGCAGCCCCAAACCATGATGCTCCCTCCGCCATTTTTACAGTGGGGATGAGGTTTTGATGTTGGTGTGCTGTGCCTTTTTTTCTCCACACATAGTGTTGTGTGTTTTTCCCAAACAACTCAATTTTGGTTTCATCTGTCCACAGTATATTTTGCCAGTAGTGCTGTGGAACATCCAGGTGCTCTTTTGCAAACTTCAAACGTGGACAGATGAAACCAAAATTGAGTTGTCTGGGAAAAACACGTATTTATGCCACGTATTTATGAGTTGCCACAAGTGCCAAAGATGCAGTCGTGTGACTGTGTGTGTGGGGGGGGAGGGGGCAATGTGTGATCTTTGTTTTTTTAAAATATGTTTTATTGATTTTTTAAACATAATCACCTTAATATTTGATAAACAGCGTGTTGTCTGGGTTTATATTTAAAAAACAATCAATAACAATTAGTTTCTATAATTCTATAGCCCACATAGTAGCTCTGCTTGATTTTCTCTTCTTCCAATAATATTCTTACAATTCTTATTATTTTGATAAATAACAATTAAATGTAAACATTTTTCTAATATTTCTGCAAACAATAACCACATCAGTATGAAGCTTCTCTTCTAACTGATCATCTTGATCGCCTCGTCACAGATCCTGCTTACAAAATTCTTTATTTAAATTTATTTTCCCCACAATATTCAAAACATTCTTACTGGCTAAGATTTTCTCAGAATTGAATACTTAAGTGTAATTGGCAGTGTGTGATCTTTGTATGACTGCCTGTAGTGCTTCACAGATTGTAAAGCATTCTTTCCAAGCTCCTTGTAACTTCAAGCAGTTGTTAAACGACTTCTCATGTTTCAGAGCAAGCACAAATCCATCATTGTCATCATTTCACTCTTTTTCTGGTACAAAAGAACTTCTTTAGTGCTCGCCCTGTTTTTCACACAGCAACAATAACAATGAGGGGAGTTGTGTGGGGAGACATTGAACTCACCATTTCCTGGTGACTGGCCCAAAGTCACTCTTCTGCCTTTCATGCCTAAGGCAGGACTGGAACTCACCGTCTCCTGGTTATTGGCCCAAAGTCACCCAGCTGGCTTTCATGCCTAAGACAGGACTAGAACTCACATGGTGATTGACCCAAAGTCACCCAACTGGCTTTCATGCCTAAGGCAGGGCAAGAACTCACCGTCTCCTGGTGATTGACCTGAAGTCACCCAACTGGCTTTTGTGCCTAAGGCGGGACTAGAATTCACCGTCTCCTGGTGATTGGTCCAAAGTCACCCAACTGGCTTTCATGCCTAAGGCAGGACTAGAACTCACTGTCTCCTGGTGATTGGCCCAAAGTCACCCAACTGGCTTTCGTGCTCAAGGCAGGACTAGAACTCACTGTCTCCTGGTGATTGACCCAAAGTCACCCAACTGGCTTTCGTGCTTAAGGCAGGACTAGAACTTACTGTCTCCTGGTGATTGACCCAAAGTCACCCAACTGGCTTTCATGCCTAAGGCAGGACTAGAATTCACTGTCTCCTGGTGATTGACCCAAAGTCACCCAACTGGCTTTTGTGCTTAAGGCAGGACTAGACCTCACTGTCTCCTGGTGATTGACCCAAAGTCACCCAACTGGCTTTCGTGCCTAAGGCAGGACTAGAACTCCTGGCTTATAGGCAGCATTTGAACCACTCCCCAAACTGACTTGATGGCACCTCATCAATTAAACAGTTCCAACTCTATCAGGCCTTTGATGAGAGCCGACAGAACTGGACTCCTTGTGCCAGGAAGTTCTCATTCTTCACAGCAAACACTTGAATCAGGTGGCATCTCATAGGTATGTCCTGGAAAGATCTTTTTTGGTGTTCTCTGCAGGTCTTTAAACTGAAGATCTCACGGAAAAACTCATATCCAGTTCTCGGCCACATCTCTGCCTTGAGCAGTTACCCATTGTGCATGAACGACACCCATCCCTAGTTTTTTAACCCCATCTGTCTGGAATTCTCTGTTGCCGACATCCAACTGCTTTCTCATATTGACGGCCAGTTCTGTGTCACTTTTGGGGGGCTTCTGCCTCCCGCTGAGCCGCCATGAGTGCCACCATGCTAATTTGAGTTGGATGGGGTGGGGAGATGAACGGATCTCCCCTCTTCCCCATTGAGATGCAGCACATTCCTGACCTAGAAAATTAGACCTGAATTTCAATGAAGAAGGGAGCCCAGCTCTCAGCAAATAAAGCAGAATAAATCAACAGAACCGCCAGTAGCTGTTTACTGAAAATGTCAGGGCATTTTTACAAGTCGCCCTCAAACTGCCTTTTTAGTCTCTCGCGCGCTAATGGCAGGCAAGTGTGAATAATTGCTACGGAGTTCAGAGAAATCAAGGCTTTCCACTGACAAGGCAGCGTGGGAATTACTTTTAGCTTTCCACAGTGCGGGTTGTTAGCCTTAATGGCAAGGCTGGAATACACGGGGCTGAAGCCTCAAGTCTCACCAGAATAGAAGCTGTGCTTTGACAGGTTGCTGAAGGCCAACTTCTCCAACCTGGTGCCCTCCAGGTATGGCAGGTATTCAGACCTCTGAGTTCTGAAAAGAAGGACGAAGGGTGACATGATAGCAGTGGTCCAATATTTGAGGGGCTGCCACAAAGAGAAGGGGGTCTATTCTCCAAAGCGCCTGCAGGCAGGACAAGAAGCAACGGATGGAAACTAACCAAAGAGAGAAGCCACTTAGAACTAAAGAGAAACTTCCTGACAGTAAGAACAATTAACCAGTGGAACAACCTGCCTCCAGAAGTCGTGACTGCTCCAACCCTGGAGGTTTTTAAGAAGAGATTGGACAACCATTTGTCTGAAATGGTATAGGGTTTCCTGCCTGAGCAGGGGGTTGGACTAGATGACCTCCAAAGTCCCTTCCAACTCTGTTATTGTATTCTATTCTCCAATCCTGCTTCATAGGAACGTAAAATTATAGGCTCAGTACCAGAGGCATTACCGGTAGTCCTTGATTTATGGCCAAAATTGAGCCCAAATTTTCTATTGTTAAGCAAGACAGTGGTTAAATGAGGTTTTTGCCCCAATTTACAATCTTTCTTGCCAGAGTTGTTAAGCAAATCATTGCATTTGTTAAGATAATAACACACTTCTTAAGTGAAACTGGCTTTCCCATAGGCTTTGCTTGTCAGAAAGTCGCAAAAGCTGATCTCATGACCTTGGGACACAGCAGCCATCATAAATGAGCAGGGGGTTGGACTAGATGACCTCCAAGGTACCTCCCAACTTTATTATTATTATTATTATTATTATTATTATTATTATTGTTATTGTTATTGTTATTGTTATTGTTATTGTTATTGTTATTGTTATTGTTATTGTTGTTGTTGTTGTTGTTGTTGTTGTTGTTGTTTTTATGAAATATGAACCAGCCAACTGAATTTTGATCATGTGACCATGGGGGTGCTGCAAAGGTCGTAGGTGTGAAAAATGGTCACAAGTCCCATTCTTCAGTGCCATTGTAACTCTGAGCAGTCACTAAACAAACTGTTGTAAGTCAAGGACTTCCTATAATTCACAGATTCTCACCCTTCCCCTTCCAGCAAGGTTACTAGTAACCAGCTCTTTGCTTGGTTGCTTTGTGATGAAAACTAGCCTTAAAAAAAATCCCACCTATTCTCAGCCTTTATATTCCCAGTTAAATAGACTTTTATTTTATCCCCCCAGCTTGGACATCAAACGATATTAAAAGGCTATTCTGTAAATCAGCCATCCTTATGTAAGTGCTTAAAAGCATATCTTGGCAGCAGACAGGATGAATTCAAGAGCAAAGAGTCAACTGAGGTCATGACAAACTAGGTTTGTTTCTTCTGCTGTCTTTTGCAGCCCAGAAGATCTCCTTCCATACAGTATGTGACTCTGAGTTCTCATCTCATTATTAGGATATTAAATTTACTAGCTGGAACAGTCAAGAACACACAGTTGCAGCAGATTGGTTGGAGAGTGTTGCGTGAGGCAATCTACGCTATGATTGGTTGCTGTGGGTATAAAGGGGGCGTTTCCCTTTTTCCCGCCTTTTTCTTATTCGTGCTCTCTGTGCTGTTTGATTTACCTCATGATGCTCCTCACTGTCCTGTCTGTTTGCTGCAAATAGAAATGTTAAATATATCTATATCTATATTTATACCTTTATATATCTATACTTTTATATATCTATACCTTTATATATCTATATCTATATCTATATCTATATCTATATCTATATCTATATCTATATCTATATCTATATCTATATCTATATCTATATCTATATCTATATCTATATCTATATCTATATCTATATCTATATCTATATCTATATCTATATCTATCTATATATCTATATCCCTTTATATATCTATATCTATATCTATATCTATATCTATATCTATATCTATATCTATATCTATATCTATATCTATATCTATATCTATATCTATATCTATATCTATATCTATATCTATATCTATATCCCTTTATATATCTATATCTATATCATCTATATCTATATCTATATCTATATCTATATCTATATCCAGTGCTTTTTTTGTAAAAAAAAAAAGGCGCCGGAACTCACACATGTCATACAACCCGCCTTGCCTATCCTACAAGGTTCCATCCAAAAAAGGTGCCGGAACTCCGTTCTGAGCGTTCTATGAGAAAAAAAGCCCTGTCTATATCTATATCATCTCTATCTCTATCTCTATCTCTATCTCTATCTCTATCTCTATCTCTATCTCTATCTCTATCTCTATCTCTATCTCTATCTCTATCTCTATCTATCTCTATCTCTATCTCTATCTCTATCTCTATCTCTATCTCTATCTCTATCTCTATCTCTATCTCTATCTCTATCTCTATCTCTATCTCTATCTCTATCTCTATCTCTATCTCTATCTCTATCTCTATCTCTATCTCTATCTCTATATCCAGTGGTGGGATTCAGCCGGTTTGCACCATTTTGGCAGAACCAGTAGCTAATTTTTTGTTGCCCAGGCCCAGAACGGACTTCCCGAAGCGGCATCCACACAGAGAACCAGTTGTTCACATTTTTGAATCACCACTTATATCTATATCTATATCTATATCTATATCTATATCTATATCTATATCTATATCTATATCTATATCTATATCTATATCTATATCTATATCTATATCTATATCTATATCTATATCTATATCTATATCTATATCTATATCTATATCTATATCTATATCTATATCTACATAATTATAAATGTTTTATTTATATGAAACTACAAGTTTGTGTCAGTCCTTCTGATTTCATTTGGATAACAACAACAACAACAGAGTTGGAAGGGACCTTGGAGGTCATCTAGTCCAACCCCCTGCACAGGCAGGAAACCCTATACCATTTCAGACAAATGGCTGTCCAGTCTCTTCTTAAAAGCCTCCAGTGTTGGGGCATTCACAACTTCCACATAATTCCTTGACAATTATCAGTGTCAATTCTGAACATTACCGGCAGCCCTCGATTTACGACCACAGCCGAGCCCAAAATTTATGTTGCTAAGTGAGAAATTTGTTAAGTGAGCTTTGCCCCATTTGACAACCTTTTTTTTGCCACAGTTGTTAAGTGAATCACTGCAGTTCTTAAATTGGTCACGTGGTTGCTAAGTGAGTCTGGCTTCCCCATTGACTGTGCTCATCAGAAGGTCACAAAAGGGGACCACGTGATCCCTAGGGATACTGCAACCATCCTAAATTTGAGTCAGTGGTCAAGCATCCGAATGTAAATCAGGCGGCCATGGGAATGCCGCAATGGTCATAAGTGTGAAAAATGCCCCTATAAAGTTGGCAGCCTTGGAAAGCTCACTCATTTACTAACCCATGACAAGAATACAATATGTCCTTTAGTGGCCATTTGAAGTTACAACAGCACTGAAAAAAAATGACTTAGGACTGTTTTTCACACTAAACATCTGTGTAACTAAAACAACGCCAGTGATTCACTTAACAACTGTGGCAAGAAAAGTCATAACATGGGGCAAAATCCACTTAACAACTGTTTTACCTAGCAACAGTTAGGCTAGGTGAAACAGTTGGGCTATTAAGTTGAGGACGACCTGCATACCTTTATGTGATCTCTTTCAGTGTTGCAAGATTTTATGTCTTTATTGCATTATTTCAATTCTTTTGCGTTAATTTTCACGCATTATTCTATTCTACCACCTTCTAAATCTTTTCTTCAACTGCAGGAAAATCCATACAGATAGTCCTCAACTTACGATAGTTCATTTAGTGACTGTTCGAAGTTGCAACGCACTGACTTATGATCATTTTCCACACTTACGACCACTGTGGCATCACCATGGTCATGTGATTAAAATTCAGACGCTTGGCAACTGACTCACATTTATGACGTTTGCAGTGCCAGGTGATCCGTTTCTATGACTTTCTGACAACCCAAGTCAGTGGGGAAACCAGATTCACTTAACAACTGCAGTTCTTCACTTAACAACTGTGGCAAGAAGGGTCATAAAATGGGGAAGAACTCACTGAACAAATGATTCACTTAGCAACAGAAATTTGGGGCTCAACTGAGGTGATAAGTTGAGAACTGCCTGTATTTTTTATTATACACAATGTCTCTGAATATAGTCTCCTGGGTTTCCTACATAGCTTTCTCAAAATTACATTTCCTTCTCCACCCACCCCCCCCGGGTTGTTTTTTTTTACACAATAACCACTCCTTCTCAAGATATTAACCCCAATATATATTTTTTGGATGCAACTTCCACTGATATATGCTTTTTGTACAAATTGAGAAGAACAACAGATGCTAACAGACTGTCTTTAACTGCTGCCATCTGTACGTTGATTATTTTGTTCTCATGGCATGTCATTATCTTGGTTTTTGTCTTTTGTATTTTACATCTCTAACAACCATCCTTCTGATCTATCCAGAAACTGTTGATTTGCTGCTGTGAGCTCTAAGCAATACTCTTACTCAGGGGTGTCAAACTCGCAATGTCACGTGACGTGTCGCGACGTATCGCGACTCTTTCCCCATTGCCGGAGCTGGGGTTGGTGTGGTTTCGGCATGACGCATCCGGCCCGCGGCCAGCAGTTTGACACCCCTGCTCTTACTGCTGAATATGAAATTCTTTGATTTGGCTGGGAGTTGGAGCCAATAGAAGATAATTCAATTAAGGTACAACTTACAACAGCTCATTTAGTGACCATTCAAAGTTAAAACAGCAATGAAAAAAGTGACTTATGACCGTTTTTCACTAACAACAACAACAACCACAATAATAATAATAATAATAATAATAATAATAATAATAATAATAATAATAATAATAATAATAATAATAATAATAATAATAATAATAATAATAATAAAGTTGGAAGGGACTTTGGAGGTCATCTAGTCCAACCCCCTGCTCAGGCAGGAAAGTCTACACCATTTCAGACAAAAGGCTGTCCAGTCTCTTCTTAAAAACCTCCAGTGTTGGACCGTTCACCGCTTCTGGAGGCAGGTTGTTCCACTGGTTAATTGTTCTAACTGTCAGGAAGTTTCTCCTCAGTTCTAGGTTGCTTCTCTCCTTGACTAGTTTCCATCCGTTGCTTCTTGTCCTGCCTTCAGGCGCTTTGGAGAATAGCTTGACTCCCTCTTCTTTGGGGCAGCCCCTGAGATATTGGAAGGTTGCCATCATGTCCCCCCTTGTCCTTCTCTTCATTAAATTAGACATACCCAATTCCAGCAACCGTTCCTTATACGTTTTAGCCTCCAGTCCCCTGATCATTTTTGTTGCTCTTCTCTGCGCTCTTTCTAGAGTCTCAACGTCTTTTTCACATCGTGGTGACCAAAACTGGATGCAGTATTCCAAGTGTGGCCTTACCAAGGCTTTGTAAAGGAGTAGTAACACTTCACGTGATCTTGATTCTATTCCTCTGTTAATGCAGCCTAGCACTGTGTTGGCTTTTTTGGCAGCTACAGCACACTGCTGGCTCATATCTAAGTGATTGTCCACTAAGACTCTGAGATCCCTCTCACAATTACCATTTACAACCGTGGTCATGGACTCATATTTATGACGGTTGCAGTGTCCTGGGGTCACGTGATTCCCTTTTGTGACCTTCTGATGAGCAAAGTCAATGGGGAAGCCAGATTCACTTAACAACTATGCTATTAACCTAACAACCACGGTAATTCAGTTAGCAACTGTGGCAAGAAAGGTCGTAAAATGGAGCAAAACTCACGGAACCACTCTCTCACTTAGCAATAAGTAAATAAATGGAAGTGGATGAAATAATTTTTCTTTCTTGAAACCATTTTTCCCCACTACAAATGTCCACGTGATTTAAATGAATTTTCCCCAAGACTGGCAACCATCTCTTTGAAGGAACTTAACAATGAAGTTTCCTTCTTCTCAGGAAAGTTCACCAATTGTATCAGAAACGTTTTGTGGCTTTTAATAACATCCCTTTGATCAGCAGTGGGAAACCTTCTAATGTGTCTCATCCATAATTCCTGGAAGCTTTGATCAGCTACAATGACCAATGATGATACATGCCAGGGATAATTCAGCAAAATAGAAATTGATTTTTTTTGTGCACCTTAGATTCAGAATAGCAGAGTTGGAAGGGACCTTGGAGGTCATCTAGTCCAATCCCCTGCTCAGGCAGGAAACCCTATACCATTTCAGACAAATGGCTGTCCAAGTCTCTTCTTAAAAACCTCCAGTGTTGGAGCATCCACAACATCTGGAGACTTCTCTGCTTGATTAGTCTCCATCCCTTGCTTCTTGTCCTGCCTTCAGGTGCTTTGGCGAATATGTTGACTCCCCCCCCTCTTCTTTATGGAAGCCTCTCAAATATTGGAAATTGCTAGACAAATCTTCGAAGTCTACAATTCCATGAATTGGATGGCCTTTCTAGGCCATCAATGCAAGTTTTTTGCCCTTTAGGTGTGCTCTTACTATGTCGTGCCTTGCAGGTTTCATGGATTTAATGGTGTTTATTTGTTTAATGCCGCAATACTGTAGTCTCCCAGAGGCCATTGTTTGTGTCCTGACTGATCTTTTCAGGTTTCCAAAGAAGCTGAAGAAATCAGGCCTGTTGCTGTGGATCAGGGGTTGTGTGCATTTGGATTTGGGCCACACACAGCAAAGAAGGTGCACACACACACAGGTTCCCTCACCCAGTCACTGTAAATCAGCCATCTGATCCCTCCACAAATCCTTCACAAAAGCTCACAGGAATCCTGACAATAAAAGATTAAAAGTAAACCACAAGAAAAAGAAAATAATATTGTCTTTTGCTCCAACAAGATTATTGTTAGTCAAGCATTCCTGTTTTAAGTGTAATTTTAGATCAGAACATTTTTAAAGTCTTCTAATTGCTCTTAATAATCCACATTCTTCCGTGCTAATTTTTTTTTAAATCTCCCCCTCCCTCCCATTCCTTCTGCCATCAAAACTGGCTAGTTTTTCCTGACTTTCTGCCATATTGAAGGAGAACGGCAGGCCATTACACTAAAATAAAGGATATTATTCACTGTGCAGATTGTTTGCTTTTGGAAATAGCATCAGTTGCCTGTTTTCTATCCTTTCCCAACCATCCCCCAACCCCACAAAAAAAACCAAACAAAAAAACCACGACAAATTGTAATTACATGCAAGTGCATTTACAATGCTACAGTCATAATTGCTGAGATTGTATTCGTAATTTCCCTCATACATTCTGCAGATGCTTTTCCTTTCATTCGGATGCCGTCAGGCTTTGCAGTTAAATTTGGTGGCAGTTGTCGATTTGCTGCCACAAGTTCACTGCATTGGTGTTGGTAAATGCCCTTTGCATGCACACTGACACAATGCTTGGAGAAGTGTTCAGCCTTCACCTTCAGATAAGGGAGAAGAAGCATTTGAGTCCATAAAAGACCAAAAAGAGAAAGAGAAAGGGATAGAGATTACTACTTAGTCAAAGAATGTAGAATGAAAAGAATGCAGAGAAGAGAAAAAATGATGATTAGGGGACTGGAAGCTAAAACATATAAAGAACGGTTGCTGGAATTGGGTATGTCTAGTTTAATGAAGAGAAGGACGAGGGTGGAACATGATAGCAGTGTTCCAATATCTCAGGGGCTACCCCAAAGAAGAGGGAGTCAAGCTCTTCTCCAAAGCACCTGAAGGCAGGACAAGAAGCAACGGATGGAAACCAGTCAAGGAGAGAAGCAACCTGGAAGTAAGATGAACAATTGAATGAGAACAATTATGATTGGAACAACTTGCCTCCAGAGGTTGTGGGTGCTCCATTACTAGATGCTTTAAAGAAGAGATTGGACAGTCATTTGTCTGAAGTGGTATAGGGTCTCCTGCTTGAGCAGGGAGATGAACTGGAAGACCTCCAAGGTCCCTTTCAACTCTGTTGTTCTGTACTCTCTATTCCGCATCTTAGAAATCCATAATAGCATCTCTGAGAGATGGCCAGCTAGTCCTTGTTTGAAGATCTCCAGCAAAAGAGAAATTAATGCTTCATGTGGTAGCCTATCCCATTAGTTGATAAAAAGGTAAAGGTTCCCCCGCACATGCCTGCTAGTCGTTTCCGACTCTAGGGGCCGATGCTCATCTCTGTTTCAAAGCTGAAGAGCCAGTGCTTGTCCGAGGACGTCTCCGTGGTCATGTGGCCTGCATGACTAGACTCCAAAGGCTCAAGGAACGCTGATACCTTCCCACTGTAGTGGTCCCTATTTTTCTACTTGCATTCTTACATTCTTTCGAACTGCTAGGTTGGCAGAAGCTGGGATGAGTAACAGGCGCTCACTCTGCTACGTGGCACTCGGGATTCGACCCGCCAAACTGCCAACCTTCAGATCGACAAGCTCAGCGTCCTAACTCACTGAGCCACCGCGTCCCTTCATTAGTTGATAGTTCCTCTTAATAACTAACAAGGCTACTTCCATGAGATCAGGAATTGAAATCCCAGAATTCTCAACAATAGCCAAATTCACACTTCTGAAATTGCCAAGGTGGGAAATTGGGCAATCAGCAATTCAGGAATCCCAGACTTAGTTGACTCCTTCTTTCCTTCCTCCACTCCCCTTTTCCTCCTTTCCTTTCCTTTCCTTTCCTTTCCTTTCCTTTCCTTTCCTTTCCTTTCCTTTCCTTTCCTTTCCTTTCCTTTCCTTTCCTTTCCTTTCCTTTCCTTCTTCCAATCATTCTTCCTTTCCTTTCCTTTCCTTTCCTTTCCTTTCCTTTCCTTTCCTTTCCTTTCCTTTCCTTTCCTTTCCTTTCCTTTCCTTTCCTTTCCTTTCCTTTCCTTTCCTTTCCTTTCCTTTCCTTTCCTTTCCTTTCCTTTCCCTCTCTCCCTTCTTTCAGTCATTCTTCCTTTCCTTTCCTTTCCTTTCCTTTCCTTTCCTTTCCTTTCCTTTCCTTTCCTTTCCTTTCCTTTCCTTTCCTTTCCTTTCCTTTCCTTTCCTTTCCTTTCCTTTCCTTTCCTTTCCTTTCCTTTCCCTTCCCTTCCCTTCCCTTCCCTTCCCTTCCCTTCCCTTCCCTTCCCTTCCCTTCCTTTCCTTTCCTTTCCTTTCCTTTCCTTTCCTTTCCTTTCCTTTCCTTTCCCTCCCTTCCATCCTTCTTCCCTTTCAGGATACCTTATTCATGAATTTGTAGTATCACCAAGAGCTCTCATTCCAAAATTGCTCATCTTTAAAATGCGTTCTCTAGAGGCCCAAATGCCAGCAAAGCAGAACCTTGACTACAAGGCTTCAGACTGTGTTGCATTACAAGATGAGGGAAGATCCATTCCCAAAAGAATTTTCACACCTACGCACCCTTGGATCTGTTCAAACTCTTTTTTTTAAAAAAAAAGGCAGCAGAGGAGCTGAAATTTGGTTTAGCTTCATCAACTAGTTCCTGAAGATAAGCCTAGGCAATACTCTTTCCTTGCCACCTGTCAGCATAGATGCGTGGGGGAAAAAAACAAAACCTGTAATCAAACATAGCCCAGAATGCTTCTTTTGAACCTGTATAATCAGATTATGCTAATTTTTCTTAAATTCCATTTCCAAAAGCTAACATTTATCATTAGCTTATAGGCTTCCTAATTGTCTTAGAGTCCGTCGTGCAGGCGGTATGTACAAAGAAATGAACGTTAAACCAGAATATGTTATCAGGATTCTTCTGTGTGAATTTCGTTTAAACAGAGGATAATTGGGGATGTCAAGCCTAGCATTTCCCAAAAGAATGCACCGTTTTTTGAAGAAGCTGGCGTTATTCTATCACAGTTTGCAGGGGATGCAAGATTTGAGTTTGCACAAATAAACGGTTGAGGTTTTAAATATGCAGGACCGTGAAATGTTGCATTTCTTCCCTACTGGTTGTTTTTCTATTTGAGGAAAGAGACGTTCTTTTAGATATTCTTTCAAAGGAGAAAGAGTGCTGAGAAGAACAAGAAAGATGACCAGGGGACTGGAGGCTAAAGCATGTGAAGAACGGTTGCTGGAATTGGGTGTGTCTAGTTTAATGAAAAGGGACGCGGTGGCTCAGTGGGTTAGGACACTGAGCTTGTCGATCAGAAGATCGGCAGTTTGGCAGGTCGAATCCCGAGTGCCGTGTAGCAGAGTGATCGCCTGTTACTCATCCCAGCTTCTGCCAACCTAGCAGTTCGAAAGCACATAAAAATGCAAGTAGAAAAATAGGGACCACCACGGTGGGAAGGTAACAGCATTCCGTGCGCCTTTGGCGTCTAGTCATGCCGGCCACATGACCACAGAGATGTCCTGGGACAAGTGCTGGCTCTTCGGCTTTGAAACGGAGATGAGCACCGGCCCCTAGAGTCAGAAACGACTAGCACGCATGTGCGGGGGAACCTTTACATTTACCTAGTTGAATGAAGAGAAGGATGAGGGGGTGACATGATAGCAGTGTCCCAATATCTCAGGGGTTGCCACAAAGAAGAGGGAGTCAAGCTGTTCTCCAAAACAAGAAGCAACGGATGGAAACTAATCAAGGAGAGAAGCAACCTGGAACTAAGGAGGAATTTCATGAGGGTGAGAACAATTAATCACTGGAACGGCTTGCCTTTAGAAGTTGTGGGTGCTCCATAATTGGAAGTTTTTAAGAAGAGACTTACTGATTCATCTGAAATGGTATAGGGTTTCCTGCTTGAGCAGGGAATCGGAGTAGAACATCTGCAACCCTGCATGATTCACTGGAGTTGTCTGCTTAAAAAAAGTTTCTAAAATTGGGCACAGCTCATTTAACGGCCACCTTGTTTAGCAACAGAAATTCTGGTCTCCTTTCTGGTGGCAAGTTGATGACATCCTGTACCCCAAAGGCATCTGGTTGGCTACTATAAGACACAAAGCAATGGCTAGGATAAGCTTGCCTCCCTCCTGTAGGACTTTTCATACATTGTTTCCGAACAGGGATGCTGCGGCACGGAACCATAACTGATTATATGCCATTCGAGTCAGCCACGACTGTTTGTGGCCACTTATCTAGACCTTTTTTCCAGGGCAATCTGTCTTCTGCATGGCCTTTTAGCTTTCTTCAACAGCTTAGACACGCAAGGAGAACCTCATTATCTTGAAGATGCTGATGCTAATTTCACCAAAAGGGGATTGCAGCAAAGTGCCTTAGCCTCAGTCAGAAAGGACAATTAAAGTGGCTTCTCTTCATTAAAAAAAAAAAGAATTAGGAAAAAAACCAAAGGAAGAAGGAAGCAAGGTGCTAATCATCCTCTCTCTTCATTTTTCTTTTTAAGGGTCATAACCCCTGTTCTCTTCTCTGATTTTTAGAATAGAATAGAATAGAATAGAATAGAATAGAATAGAATAGAATAGAATAGAATAGAATAGAATAGAATAGAATAGAATAGAATAGAATAGAGCTGGAAGGGACCTTGGAGGTCTTCTAGTCCAGGCCCCTGGTTAAGCAGGAGAACCTATATCATCTCAGACCAGTGATTGTCCAGTCTCTTCTTGAAAATTTCCAGTGATGGAGCAGCCACGATTTCTGGAGGCAAGCTGTTCCACTGGTTGATTGTCCTCACTGTCAGGAAGTTTCTCCTTAATTCCAGGTTGCTTCTCTCTTTTGTCAGTTTCCAACCATTGTTTCTCATCCTGCCCTCTGGTGCTTTGGTGAACAACCTGCCCCCCTCTGCCTTGTGGCAGCCCCTCAGATACTGGAACACTGCTATCATGTCTCCCCTATTTCTTCTTTTCTTTAGACCTGCCAAACCCAAATCCTGCAGCCGTTCTTCATATGTTTTGGTCTCCAGGCCTTGGATCCTCTTAGTTGCTCTTTTCTGGATTTTTTCCCCAAACTCTCAACATCTTTTTCTCAGTGTCCTTGACTGTACAGGCCTTCTTCTTGCTGGTCTGCCTATACCTGAACCTGGTTTTTGTCTGCATCTGCTTTCCCTCACCCTCCCTTCAACTTGAAGCCAGTGAGATTATGTTAATTAGGATTCAGATCCCAACCCGGTCCGTCTGTTTTAATGGGTTGGCTCGGGAGAGGCAGACCATATGGCACGGCATGTAGAAGACAATGATTCACAATGCCAGCTTTTCAAGCATGGATTGGGCATCGGCTTTGCTCTTTCCTCTGGCAGCACCCCAATCTGGCCCACAGGTATGGAATCCAGGGGGCTTCGTGGAAACTGGAAAGAAAAAGGCTGCAGGTAGCACAGGGTGTCGTCTGCAGATGGCCAACTGCTTTAATCGCTTTCAAAGTTGACATGCTGATGAAGGCATACTGTATATGTGTAGGAGCCATTCTGGAGAGATGACGTCTAGGCCATTGATGCCAGCCACAAGAGAGCTGGTTTGGTCTAATTGGTTAAGACATGGGCTAAGTCCCTCCTTAGGAATGAAAGCCAACTGACTTTGAGCCAATCGCCAGGAGACAGTGAGATCTACTCCTGCTTTAGGCACGAAGGCTGGCTGGGTGGCTTTGAGCCAATCACCAGTAAATTGTGAGTTCTAGTCCCGCCTTAGGCATGAAAGCCAGCTGGGTGGCTTTCAGCCAATCACCAGTAAATTGTGAGTTCTAGTCCCGCCTTAGGCATGAAAGCCAGCTGACTTTGAGCCAATCTCCAGGAGACAGTGAGATCTAGTCCTGCTTTAGGCATGAAGGCTGGCTGGGTGACTTTGAGCCAATCCCCAGGAGCTGGTGAGTCCTAATCTTGTCTTAGGCATCACCAGGAGACAATGATTGGAGCACTGGGTCCACAATACAAAAAAAAAAGACGTTCAGACTTTGGAAAGAATGCAGAGAAGAGTAACAAAAATGATTAGGGGACTGGGGGCTCAAAGATATGAAGAAGAGTTGCAGGAATTGGGCATGTGGAAGTGAAGGACTAATGGTGACATGATAGCAGTCTTCTAATATTTGAGGGATAGTCACAGAAAAGAGTGGATCAACCTATTCAAGACTTGTGGACTCCAATTCCCAAAATTTCCCAGCTAGCCATAGGCCTGAAAGGTGCCAAAGTTGGACGTCCCCCTCGTCCAGATAAACATTTCCCTAATCGAGAGGTTGATTTTGCTGCATTTTTTTTGTTAAAAGCCTGGGACAATGTTTTGGTTGCATTCTGCAAGATAGTCCATGTGAGATACCTTGCTTCAAAGATGGTTGCCATATGATGCACCATGTCGTCCAACTGAAGATTACAAATAGACAGGAACACGTGTTTTAGTATGTCTGTGGAGATTATCAATCATCCAGGGCATGGTTTAAATCCCCCCCCCCAAAAAAAAAGAGCAAGCAGGAGCTCCTCCATAACAGACAAAGAACAGAACAATAAATGTAGAAACGTTCTCCTTCCATACATTGCAGGAATATCTGAAAAGCTCAGGAAGATATTCAGCCAACACAACCATACATGTACACTTTAAACCCAAGAATATACTAAGGCAGAAGCATGTCCACCCTGCGGATAAAACACCCAGATACAAACTGAGCAATATGGTATATGCAGTACAACGCAGTGAGCCACATGCAGATCTGTATATTGGGGAAACAAAACAACCACTTCATAAGCGCAGGGCACAACATAGGAGAACAAACCCATCAGGACAAGAGTCAGCAGTCCATCTGTGTGCCAACACAGTGCTAGGCTGCATTAACAGAGGGATAGAATCAAGATCACGTGAAGTACTAATACCACTTTACAATGCCTTGGTAAGGCCACACCTGGAATAGTGCATCCAGTTTTGGTCACCATGATGTAAACAAGATGTCGAGACTCTAGAAAGAGTACAGAGAAGAGCAACAAAGATGATTGGGGGACTGGAGGCTAAAACATATAGGGAATGGTTGCTGGAATTGGGTATGTGTAGTTTAATGAAGAGAAGGGTGAGGGATGACATGATAGCAGTGTTCCAATATCTCAGGGGCTGCCACAAAGAAGAGGGAGTCAAGCTATTCTCCAAAGCACCTGAAAGCAGGACAAGAAGCAACAAATGGAAACTAGTCAAGGACTAGGTCTTGAACTTAGTCAAGAACTTAGTTCTTCTACCTAGAACTAAGGAGAAACTTCCTGACAGTTAGAACAACTAACCAGTGGAACAACCTGCTTCCAGAAGTGGTGAATGCTCCAACACTGGAAGTTTTTAAGAAGAGACTGGACAGCCATTTGCCTGAAATGGTATAGGGTTTCCTGCCTGAGCAGAGGGTTGGACTAGATGACCTCCAAGGTCCCTTCCATCATCATCATCATCATCATCATCATCATCATCATCATCATCATTATTATCTGCATTTGAAAGATAAAGACCGCTCTTTTGAAGACATTCTGGATGGAGAGGACTACTGGTTTGAAAGAGGGGTCAAAGAGACCATCTACATTAAGATTGAACAGCCCTCTCTCAACAGAGGGGGGAGGGATATGACACCACCTATTTCCTGTCTACAATACAGTCCATTCAGCAGTTCCAAAAAGGTGTTCTGTTCCAGCCTACGACCGGCCCTGTTTGTGTGTCAGGGACAACCCCTTTTTCCTTTTAACAATCAATAGGCTGGGGAAAAAAAACCCAACCCAAATTTATTTACAGTTCCAAATAATAAAGTCTTTCAAACAAAAAAGCAGCAGAATATTTTCTTCAACCAAAAATATATGATTCAAAACATCCAACAAGAGTCAAACAAGAGTCAAACAGATTAGCAAGAACAGACCAGGATTCTCTTTTAATGTCTCTAAACGGTTGCCTTCAGCAACCAGCACCGCCCACACCTTCCCCTTTTATTATCAGCCCCAAGGCGTGGCTTCTCAATGCCTTCTCCTCTTTTCACTGAGTTGCCTCATTGATTTTCTCTGCTCTGCTCTGCTGGATTGCCTTCTGTTTCTAGAGTCTCTGAACAGATTCAGCTGCGACTCCTCTGAGTCCGACACCTCCTTCTCACACAGCTGAGCCTCATGAGGAACACGATTGGAGGAGCCAGGCTGAGAGTCCTGCTTTACATCAGAGCCTCCCTCCGACACTGAAGGCTCTCCAAACCCCTCCTCCTCCTCCTCCTCCTCCTCAGATTCCTCGGACTCAGCTGCTGGGAGCACAGGCTGACACTGAATCACAACAAAAGGCTCCACACCCATTTGTTCTATTCAAGTGACCCTGAGGGCACAGATCAACCTCCGAGTGGCCTCAATGACTCTCAGAGGGAGTACTAACGATGAGATGACTGCAAGGAATATAAATCCTTCCATACCCCACCATTCAGTCAGAACTGAAGAAGCTTCTTGGACGAGAAGCGAAACGTTCTTCAAGTAAAAAGCAAAGTCCAGTCGTCTCTTGAAAAAAAACATGTTGGGACAAGAGTTTCAGTAGCATAGAGATGGACAAAATTGCTCCATCTTAATCTTTACTTCAGGCATTTTATGTGTCCTCTGCTCCTGTTCCCCAGCCAGGCATGACACAGGCACACACCTGCTGTACATACACGGAGACATAACCCTCCCGAAACAATAAAATAGAAACCCAACCCCACCAAAATAAGTGTTCTGATCACTCATGTTCCCTCATCTTTCCCTAACGAGTTGTCTCTATATCAGTGATCTCAAGTTTGCTGCTAAGCTTGTAAGCCGCCCTGAGTCTTCGGAGAAGGGCGGGATATAAATGGAATTTAAAAAAAAAAAGTTTCCCAGACAGACATCTTCCTTGAGAACCATCAAGGATTGAGGGACAAGGCCCTCGATCAAAAAGATTTCAGAAAGGGGAAAGAAGCAAAGGTTGGAAAATTGATTGATTGATTTATTTTATTTTATTTATTTTATTTTATTTTTATTTTTATTTTTTATTTTTCCTTTTTTTAAAAGGAAAACAGCACGTTCCCTTTAATTGGCGATTGAAAAAGTTGCCCACTGGTACTTGGCAAAAAGTAGGAAAGCTCTGGCAGCACGTATCTGCGTTGAATTTCTTTTTTCTTTTCTTTTTTCTTTTTCTTTTTTTTTTAAATCACGCTTCATTGTTACTTCGAGGGTTTTGTTTCTTGCTTCCTTAATGCATTCCCTCCGACAATGTTTATCTTTGAGAACTCAGATTAGGCTGAGAATTAAATAAATTCACCTTTAAAGGCTGAGCACAATAGCAAGAACTCTTGTGAATGCTGTTTTCGGCTTTGAGATACGCGACTAACAATGAAACTTCAGGCAGTTCTCTGAAGATGAACAGAATAACTTCATGGGGCACCTGGACGAGGCTTAACATAGAATTCATAGCTTCAATAGTCCTCAAGTCCCCGAAATGTTTTTTTTCTCTCTCTTGAAAACTATAAAGGTTCCAATCAGGGGATCATAGAAGTGGAAAGGATCACAGAGGATCCTGTTACCCTGCTCAGTGCACGAATCCAAACTAAAGAAAAGGCGGTCCTCAACTTATAACCATTCATTTAGTGACCATTCAAAGTTGCAACAGCTTTGGAAAAAAGCCAACACAGTGCTAGGCTGCATTAACAGAGGAATAGAATCAAGATCATGTGAAGTATTAATACCACTTTACAATGCCTTGGTAAGGAATACTGCATGCGATTTTGGTCACCTGGAATACTGCATGCGATTTTGGTCACCAAGATGTAAAAAAGATGTTGAAGCTCTAGAAAGGGTGCAGAGAAGAGCAACAAAGATGATTGGGGGACTGGAGGCTAAAACATATAGGGAACAGTTGCTGGAATTGGGTATGTGTAGTTTAACAAAGAGAAGGATGAGGGGGGACATAGCATAGCAGTGTTCCAATATCTCAGGGGCTGCCCCAAAGAAGAGGGAGTCAAGCTATTCTCCAAAGCACCTGAAAGCAGGACAAGAAGCAATGGATGGAAACTAGTCAAAGAGAGAAGCAACCTAAAACTAAGGAGAAACTTCCTGACAGTGAGAAAAATTAACCAGTGGAACAACCTGCCTCCAGAAGTGGTGAATGCTCCAACACTGGAGGTTTTTAAGAAGAGACTGGACAGCCATTTGTCTGAAATGGTATAGAGTTTCCTGCCTTAGCAGGGGGTTGGACTAGATGACCTCCAAGGTCCCTTCCAACTTATTATTATTGTTATTGTTGTTGTTGTTGTTGTTGTTGTTGTTGTTGTTATTATTATTATTATTATTATTATTATTATTATTATTATTATTATCATTATTATTATCATTATTATTAAAAATGACTTAGGACAATTTTTCACACTTGGGACTGTTGCAGCATCCCCATGGTCACGTGATCAAAATTTGGAAGCTTTGCAACTGGTTCATATTTATGATGATTGCAGTGACCCAGGTCATGTTATGGGGTCCCCTTTTGCGACCTTCTGATGAGCAAAGTCAATGGGGGAGGGGCAAGCAGATTCCACTTCACAATGATGTCACTAACTTAGCAACTGCAGTGACTGTGGAAAGAACGCTCATAAAATGGACTACCTGTATTAACACCTGCCAATTTCGCTCAGTTCTCTTAAATCAAGAAAAAAAAGGAGCAAACTAATGTGGTTTGTTGATTTCCAATGATTCAGTGGCTTCTAATTTCCAAATTAGGAAAGTGAGGTTTGGGTGTTGACCTGGCATTTTGCACTCTCTTGTGACAAACCACAAATAAATCCATACCTGCAACCTGCAGTCTGTTGATATACCTCATTAAGCTTCAAGGATAGTGACTTTTTATTTAGAAACAATTGAGTTTGTATTATAGGAACATCATAAGACATCTGTTTTGTGGTTTTTTGTTTTTTTTTAAAAAAATGAAATTGGGATTACAAACTCGCTACTCAACCTAATCATGACCATATGTGAAGAGACAGATGGAATTCTAGATAGATCCCGAGCTGGTACATCTCTAGCTTTTTGCAATAAAGCAAAACCATGGCTGCAAAAAAAAGGGATACCAAGTTAGGTAATCTGCAAAAGAGATGGGGAGGGGGTGGCCCGTAGAGTACTCTCAGCCCTCTTCCTCATTATTTATTTTATGTGTTTATTTATATTCCACTTTTATTATTTTTTACAAATTACTCAAGGCAGCAAACACATCTGATCCGTGGGGGTGCAGTGGTTGGAATGCAGTATTGCAAAGTGACTCTTCTCACTGCCAGCAGTTCGATTCTCACCGGCTCAAGGTTAACTCAGCTTCCCATCCTTCCGAGGTTGGTAAAATGAGGACCCAGATTGTTGTGTGTGTGTGTGTGTGTGTGTGTGTGTGATATGCTGACTCTGTGAACCACTTACAGAGGGCTGTAAAGCACTGGGAAGCAGTATATAAGTCTAAATATCATTGCTATTACTTTCCTGCTCCTATTTCTCCACAATAGCCCTGTGAAGTGAATTGGGCTAAGAAAAAGGGACTAGCTAGCCCAGGGGTAGGTAACCTCAGCTCTTTTATGACTCATGGACTTCAACTCCCAGAATTCCTGAGTCAGCATAGATTTAGGCATGAAAGCTGGCTGGGTGACTTTGAGCCAATCACCAGAAGACTGTGAGTTCTAGTCCCACCTTACTAGTCCCAGCTGACTCAGGAATTCTGGGAGTTGACGTCCATGAGTCATAAAAGAGCCCAAAGTCACCCAGACAGCTTTCATGCCTAAGGTGGAATTAGAACTCACAATCTCCTAGTGATTGGCTAAAGTCACCCAGCTGGCTTTCATGGCTAAGGCAGGATTGAACTGACCATTTCCTGCTTTCTAGTGTGGTGCTTTAACCACTAGACCAAAGTGCCTTTTTATTTCTATTGCCCTGGCTTCCTCCTTCCTTGTATAAGGTAGAAAGTCAACACTTCTGCTTTTATCTGGAAGATGTTTCTCCATACGGGAGATGAAACCACATGGAAAGGTATTTGAATGAGAAGCATACAGTATATAAATAAATAAAATAAATAAATAAATATAGCACAACTCATTAACTGTTTCCCTCAAAAATCAGGATATTTCTTGGCTGAGGTTTTCTTTTGAGATTGGGAAGGCAACCGTTGGTCACGGCAACAAAAATGTGGGCCACCAATATTTAGCAGAGATGTTCTGGACACACGTCAGTCAATACTGACAGGGTAAGCCACGTGTACAGACACAGAGACCAAACCCTATTCTCTTTTAGCACTGATGATGCTACCTGGTTGGGTCATGAAATATTGCAAGAAAACCACCAAGCTCAGAGAGTACCAAGGACCCCACAGTCCTCCTCCTCCTCCTCCTCCTACTCCTCACTTCCTCCTCTTCCTTCTCCTCCATCCTCCTCCTCCCCCCCTTTTCCTCCTCCCCCACCTCTCCACAAACTCTCTCCCATCTAGCACTGATGATGCTACCTAGTTGAGTCATGAAACGTCTGTAAGAAAAACACCAGCTCACAAAGTTGTCCTCCTCCTCCTCCTCCACCTCTTCCTCCTCCTCCTCCTCTCCACAAAGCCCCTCCCTTTTAGCATTGAATTGAATTGAATTGAATTGAATTGAATTGAATTGAATTGATTAAATTTATATGCCACCCTTCTCCCTAAGGACTCAGGGCGGCTCACAACAATAAAAAGTTAAAAACATAAAATACAAAGTTTTAAAAAAAGAATTAAACAATGAAGTAAATACATAACAATAGACCCAATGAAACCAAATTTAAAACTACAGTCAGTCCAGGCCCGATTGTTGAAACATCCACGTCTTCAGGTCACGGCGGAAGGACCGAAGGTCAGGGCTCATCCGCGGCTCCGGAGGCAACTCATTCCAGAGGGTCGGTGTGCCCACAGAGAAGGCTCTCCCCCTGGGGGTCGCCAGCCGGCATTGCTTAGCTGACGGCACCCTGAGGAGGCCGACTGTGTGGGAGCGAACCGGGCGATGGGAGATTGATAATGGCAGCAGGTGGTCTCGCAAGTACCCCGGGCCTTGATTATGTTTCCTAGTTGGGTCATGAAATATCTGCAAGAAAACCACCAAGCTCAGAGAGCACCAAGGACCCCACAGGTCAACCCTGAGCTATACTCTTGTATTGGCCATTTAGTCTTTACCTAGCTTTTAAATGAGTCCTTCGGGAATCCGGCGGTATAGAAATTTAAATAAATTTATTTATTTATTTTATTTATTTAATTAAATTTTTATACCGCCCTTCTCCCGAAGGACTCAGGGCGGTGAACAGGGCATATCTTAAAACTACAAAAGTACAAAAGTTAAAAAAGAATTAAATTATTGCCCACAATAAAAACAATAAAAAATATATATAAATATTAAAATCCTAAGTAATTCCCCATCAGGCCAGGCCAGCTTGTTCAAATAAATGGGTCTTTAACCCGCGCCGGAAGGAGCGGAGATCCGGTGCCATCCGGAGCTCAACCGGCAGCTGATTCCACAAAGCCGGAGCGCCCACAGAGAAGGCCCTCCCCCTGGGGGCCACCAGCCGACATTCTCTGACTGGAGGCACCCTGAGGAGGCCCTCTCTGTGGGAAATAAATAAATAAATAAATAAATAAATAAATAAATAAATAAATAAATAAATAAATAAATAAATAAATAAATAAATAAATAAATAAATAAATAAATAAATAAATGGTCCTGAATGTTAAGCATGGACAGCACTTACCTATAAAGTTGCCAAGAGTCAGACACGACTGAACAGTTAAAGCTGCTGCTGCTGCTGCTGCTGCTGCTGCTACTACTACTACTACTACTACTACTACTACTACTACTACTACTACTACTACTACCGCTACTAAATGTTACGAGTAAAAGAGTGGGAGAACGTGGAACGTGAATCCAGTTTTTATTGTCACTGTATCTGCAACCCATTTTCTGAAATAAGGAACAGAGGCAAAATTTGAGTACGCTTAGGTAGGTTTTCTTAGCAAGGGAATTTTAACCTCGGAGGCCACATCTTATTTATCCCAAGAACTTCATTTCTTCAGGCTAGGGATAACTATCAGGAAGATGACAGATCTCCCGAGCATGATGTAATGTGGGTAATTCGAAGAGAAGGAACTGTTCCTCCTTTTCATCTTCGAAACTTTGAAGTATCTCTCATTGTTTCAGTTTACATCAAATGCTTAGCCGGGCCCAGTGCCAACATGTGGGGAACTGCACACAAGCGTCTCTCAAGTGCTTTTGAAAAGCACGTAACCTCCCCAGATGGGAAGGAAGGATGGGCCAAGTCATCCCTGAGTAGAGAGTATCAGCTTCCAATTAGACAACCTCTTTTTATCTGTGAGGTTGTGTGAAAGCTGCGCAGAAGGGCTCAGCCGTAACACCTGCACATCTTGCAGGGGGGGGGACAGTAGGTAAATGATGAAACACATAATAAAATAACAAAAAACAACAACAACAAGAAGAAGAACAATAATGATGATGAAGATGATGATGATGATGTTGGAAGGGAGCTTGGAGATCATCTAGTCCAACCCCCTGCTCAAGCAGGAAACCCTGTACCATTTCAGACAAATGTCTGTCCAGTCTCTTCTTAAAAACTTCCGGTGTTGGAGCATTCACCGCTTCTGGAGGCAGGTTGTTCCACTGATTCATTTTTCTCACTGTCAGGAAGTTTCCCCTTAGTTCTAACGTTGCTTCTCTCCTTGGTTAGTTTCCATCCGTTGCTTCTTGTCCTGCCTTCAGGCGCTTTGGAGAATAGCTTGACTCCCTCTTCTTTGGGGCAACCCTTCAGATGTTAGAAGACTGCTATTATGTCACCCCTAGTCCTTCTCTTCATTAAACTAGACATCCCCAATTCCAGCAACCGTTCTTCACATGTTTTATCCTCCAGTCCCCTGATCATCTTTGATCTTGATTCTATCCCTCTGTTAATGCAGCCTAGTATCGTGTTGGCTTTTTTGGCAGCTGGCAGCACACTGCTGGCATAACATCACAACATACATCCTGTGCCTTTTGTACTTGCACCACAAAGCTGCGTACAGGTGTTTTGGACTACAGCTTGGGTCATGAGATCACAACCCATTTTAAATAATAATAATAATAATAATAATTAATAATAATAATAATAATAATAATAATAATAATAATAATAATAATAATAATAATGCAATAAGCTGCATATACTTTTCCTTCTCGTCAGGATCTTCATTTGCCGTTCCTAGCTACTAAATTGGGGGAGAGTTGGCTGAGCAGTTAAAGATGCTGAGCTTATCAGCTGGAAAAGGTTTGAGGCCCGAGTGCCGTGGGACGGGGTGAGTTCCCGTTACTTGCTCCAGCTCCTACCCAGCTATCAGTTCGAAAGCATGCAAATGCGAGTAGATAAATAGGCACCACTTCGGTGGGAAAGCCACAGCATTCTGTGCACCTTAGTTATGCTGGCTCCATGACCATGGAAACATCTTTGGATGATGCTGGCTCCCACAGCTAAGAAACAGAGATGAGCACTGCCCCTTAGAGTCGGACACAACTGGACAGGGGAAAATATACCTTTACCTTTGGTTGCTAAAAGTTGCTAAATTTCCCTTCGTCCAGTGCGCTCGCAGAGGGAGGGTCTTCTCAGGGTGCCGCCGGTAAAAGATTGCCGGCGGATAACACCCAGGGAGAGGGCCTTTTCTGTGGGTGCGCCTACCATCTGGAACCAGCTACCCATGGAGCTCAGGACTGCCCCTGACCTACGCTCATTCCGCCGGGACCTGAAGACTTGGCTCTTTGAGCATTCTGACCCAGGCTGAGAATTTTAACTGGGGTTTTATTTTCAGGGATAATTTAATCTTTTAATTCTCTTTTAACTTTGTATTTTATATTGATATGATTTTAAAATGCCCTGTAAACCACCCTGAGTCCTCCGGGAAAGGGTGGTATATAAATCTAATAAAATCTAAAATCTAAAATCTAAAAGCCCCATTGAGATTCAGCAACCAAACGGGCACATTTTAATAGCATGTTTTTGCCTCATGTCTTGGGAATGTGAGAGATGGGGTTTTTTTACACATAGGTTGCCTCCTTGTAAGATTTCAGGGTCAGGCCACATCTGTGAAAGGCAGAGTTTTAATCCTAAATAAAAGTATGTTTAGTTTCAGGAGTTGCCAACCATTTAAGAAGTTTCAAGCACTTGTTTGTGCTCAAAAATCAACATTTTTTTTCTCTTTTAAATCAGAAGCACCATGACTTGAGCATTGACAGAATATAAGCAGTCCTTGACTTACAACCGTTCATTTAGTGGCCATTTGCAGTTTCAATAGCACTGAAAAAAATAACAAGACCAATCCTCGCACTTATGACCCTCGCTGTTTTCCACTATCACATCATCAGAGTTCAGATACTCGGCAACCAGCATGCATTTATGATGGTTGCAACATGATCACCATTTGTGACCTTCCCAGCCAGCTTCCGACAAGCGAAGCAATGAGGCAAGCAGGACTTGCTTAACAGCCTCATGATATACTTAACAACTGCAGTGATTCACTTAACAACCATGGCAAAAAAGTCATAAAATCAGACAGGACTCACTTAACAACTGGCTTGCTTAGCTGTGGTGGTGCAGTGGTTAGAATGCAGTATTGCAGGCTGATTCTGCCCACATTCGATCCTGACTGGTTCAAGGTTGACTCAGCCTTCCATCCTTCCAAGGTTGATAAAAGGAGGATTGTTTTTTTAAAAAAATCCCATTTATATCCCGCCCTTCTCCGAAGACTCAGGGCAGCTTACAATTTAAAGCACAAATCTATGTGCTTAGCAGTAGCCTTCATTCTATGTATATGCCTGCTTATTAGGGCTTTCGCCCCCCCCCCCAAAGCGGCATTATTATAAAGTCAGCTTAATTGCCCCCAACAATCTGGGTCCTCATTTTACCTACCTCGGAAGGATGGAAGGCTGAGTCAACCTTGAGCCTGGTGGGATGCGAACCTGCACTAATTGCAGGCAGCTGGTGTTACTTAAGGAGGCATTAGCCCACTGCTCCACCAAGGCTCTTAGTGGCATCCACACACTTCTGGTGGGCTGTTCTGGTCCTGGGCAGCCTCCCCTGGCTTCCAAGACTCAGAACAGACTTCCAGAAGTGGCATCCATGCACTTCCGGTGGGCTGTTCTGGTCCTGGGTGGCCTTCCCTGGCTTCCAAGACTCAGAACAGACTTCCAGAAGTGGCATCCACGCACTTCTGGTGGGCTGTTCTGGTCCTGGGCAGCCTCCCCTGGCTTCCAAGACTCAGAACAGACTTCCAGAAGTGGCATCCACACACTTCTGGTGGGCTGTTCTGGGCCTGGGAGGCCTCCCCCTGGCTTCCAAGACTCAGAATGGACTTCCAGATGTGGCATCCATGCACTTCCGGTGGGAGGTTCTGGCCCTGGGAGGCCTCCCCTGGGCTCCAAGACTCAGAACGGACTTTTGGAAGTGGTAAAATGAGGACCCAGATTTCTGGGGGCAAATATGCCGACTCTGTAAACCGCTTAGAGAGGGCAGTGAAGCACTGTGAAGTGGTATATACGTAAGTCCGAGTGCCAGTGCTTAGAAATGGAAACGCTGACCTCAAGTGTGGTCGTAGGTCAAGGACGACCTGGAATCCTGTCACCACATTTCAGTGACAGCCTCACGGCTACATTTTGGTGTCAGTTTGAGGACAGGAATTCCCAGAGTTGCCCCGGAAGCATTGAAAGAGGCCGTGTGTTCAACCCAGGGTCTGCAAAATCCAGCCGGGTTCTGGAGGCGCCAATTTGTCCTTCCCTAAGACAGCAAATCAAACCATAGACTCTGGAAGATTTTGGGGAGAGAACTTGGTAGCCTAGCTCACTGGCTAAGAAAATGGAGCTTGACTTTAAGCATACTGTTCCTTTTTATCCCCTGCGGCTGTAAGCACAACACTCGGCATGGAGGCACTTCTGTGTTTGTTTAAGATGTGCTGTGTTTTGCAAGCTGTTAACAAAAGTCAGCAGTTCTCACAGAATGATGCTGCAGAATGTTTTAGACTTTCATGCTCCCTGAGTGAAGGGAGATCATGTTTGATAAGCCACCTTCTGTTCTCCATATATGCTTGTTGTGGGTGAAAGTTACAGAGGACCCTGCAAACGGGCCAATCAGTAGGAGACGGCAAGTTCTAGGCAGGAAAGCTATCTGGGTGACTTTGGGTTAATCACCAGGAGATGGTGAGTTCTAGTTCCACCTCAAGCAAGAAAGCCATTTTGGGGGCAGGAATTGGGTGTGTTAATGAAAAGAAGGACTAGGGGTGACATGATAGCAGCCTTCCAGTATCTCAGGGGCTGCCAGAAAGATGAGGGGGTCAAGCTATTCTCCAAAGCCCCTGAAGGCAGGATAAGAAGTAATGGATGGAAACTAATCAAGGAGAGAAGCAACCTAGAACAGAGGTCCCCAACCTTTTGGGCACCAAGGACCGGTTACATGGAGAGAGCTTTTTCCGTGGACCAGAGGGGGTGTGGTTTTGTGTGCTGCCTGCATCCTGCAGATGGGGCTTTGCTTGTTTGTGTTTGTTTTTTTTAATCCCATTTATATCCCGCCCTTCTCCGAAGACTCAGGGCGGCGGCTTACAATCTAGGAAGCATAAATTAATGTGCTTAGCAATAGCCTTCATTCTATGTATATGCCTGCTTATTAGGGCTTTCGCCCCCCCCCAAAAAGCGGCATTTTTACAAAGTCAGCTTATTGCCCCCAACAATCTGGGTCCTCATTTTACCTACCTCGGAAGGATGGCAGGCTGAGTCAACCTTGAGCCTGGTGGGACTCGAACCTGCACTAATTGCAGGCAGCTGGTGTTACTTAAGGAGGCATTAGCCCACTGCTCCACCAAGGCTGCGGCTTGTTACCGGTCCACAGACCGAGGGTTGGGGACCCTTGTCCTAGAACTAAGGAGAAATTTCCTAACAGAACAATGAATCAGCTTGCTTCCAGAAGTTGTGTGTGCTCCATCAGTGGAGGTTTTCAAGAAGAGATTGGACAATTATTTGTCCAGAATGGTATGGGGTCTCCCTGTTTGAGCAGAGGGTTGGACTAGAAGACCTCCAAAGTCCCTTCCAACCATATTATTTTATGATCTAGTTCTGGATGGTTAATCCTAGATGACGGGGAAGACTTGTTCTGTCCCTGATGTGATTTCACGTGCTTTGCTGAAGTACTTAAGTGAAGTCATTTTTAAATAGGAAATTGACAGCTTTATCCAAAGAAGCTTTGCCCCTCCTCCTTCCCCTTCCTCTTGATAGGTGTCAGTAGACCTTGAAGGGTGCGGAGGTGGAAACTTGTCTCTCAAAGGGATTGCAAAATCAACTTATTGGCATTCTCTAAAGCAACATGACTGGGGATGGCATGGCGCCAGACTTTGCTTCTTGCTTTGTGAGAGGAGACAAAATCATGTCGTGATGCTCTGTAACATGATTTAATTTGTGGGCTGTGTGGGTACTAAGCTTTGGATGTTTAAAAAACAGGGCATTAAATATCAAAGAAGCCCTAGATGCTGAAAAGCAGTAGACGACGACGATGATGATAGCACTAGCATTTAGACTTATATACTGCTTCACAGTGATTTAGAGCCCTCTCTAAGTGGTTTACAGAGTTAGCCAGTGATGGGATTCTGCCAGTTTGGACCGGTTCGGCAGAACCGATAGCTAAATTTTGTTGAGTTTGGAGAACCGGCTGAGCCCACGCTGCTTCTGGAAGCCTGTTCTAGGCCTCAGAGGCCTGGAGGAGATCTTCCAGGCCTAGAATGGCCCACCAGAAGAGCGTGGATGTCACTTCCGGAAGTTCGTTCTAGGCCTCAGAGGCCTGGAGGAGGCCTCCAAGGCCTAGAATGGACTTACGAAAGTGACATCCATGCACTTCCTATAGGCCCAGAGGAAGTGTGTTGATGTCACTTTTGGAAGTCCATTCTAGGCAGGTGAGGCCTTGGAGGCCCAGGCCTGCATCCATGCAGAGAACTGGTTGTTCAGGTATTTGAATCCCACCACTGATGTCAGCATATTTGCCCCCAGAAATCTGGACCCTCATTTTACTGAGCTCGGAAGGATGGAAGGCTGAATCAACCTTGAGCCAGTGAGAAGTAAACTGCTAGCAGTGGGCAGAGTTTGCCTGCAATGCTGCACTTCAACCACTGCACCATCACGGCTCATGATGATGATGTTAACTATTCAGTCATGTCTGATTCTTGGCAAGTTTCTGGGCCAGATGTCAACTGCCCCATTTGGCACCTTCAATCAAAGTAACTCCTGGCTCTTTAGATTGACCAGAAGCAGTGCTTTTTTTGTAAAAACAAAAAGGTGCCAGAACTCACACACGTCATACAACCCACCTTGCCTACCCTACAAGGTTTACCTTTGTAGTTGAAAAAAAAACCACCCTTCAATTTTTAGTGTATCTAAAAGAATAGGATTTTGTTCAAGGTAAGTTAATACTATTAATGTTATCATGCACTGTGTGGCGTTAAATTACAAGAAAGCATTTTATTAATCTTTTGGGACATTTACCACTGGCATACCCATTTAGTTTAATGAGTGAAAATGTCAGTTTTCTATGTGGAATGAAATTGGCCCAATAAAAAAAAATTTGGTTGCTTATAAAAGATTGAATTATTTTTAAGAAGTTGTCAAACAAGGTGGAAAAATTTACATTTGGAGTTTAATACGGATATTGGCTTGAAACAAATTAAAGTTGAAACTTTGTCAGTGAACACTTTTAATTTGCCTTTGCTAAACCCAATTTAATAAATAGATCTGATTAAACCTCATACTGTAGGTCTACCTTTACACCTGACCAATACATAATTGATATATATTATTATTAATAACAGTACCAAATCACAAGACATTGGCTTTATTCTTATTCTTCTCCTCTGAAGTTTGAATATAAAGTATAAAAGAATAAAAATAGATTTTCGTAGACATCCCAGCCTTTGAACTACCCAAGGAACTGAAACAGCAAAGTTTTGATGTTGGGCAAGCTTCCATGCCACCCACCTTTCTTCTTGCTTCACCTCTTTTGTAACTTCACACCCCACCTTCTGTAAGGGAAGGCAAAAGGCTCATTCACCCTCTCATGAAAGATGGCCTCCATGTTTATGTGTCTCCCACCACCACCATCGGCTTCCACACCATGTGGTCTGACCCAGCCACTCAAGCCACACTCTGGCTGTGGTGCTCCAGTGCCTCATGGCTCCTCCTAGAGTGTTGTGATTCAGTGTCAGCCTGTGCTCCCAGCAGCTGAGTCCGAGGAATCTGAGGAGGAGGAGGAGGGGTTTGGAGAGCCTTCGTTCTCAGAGGGAGGCTCTGATGCACTGCAGGACTCTCAGCCTGGCCCTTCCAGTCATGTTCCTCATGAGGCTCAGCTATGTGAGGAGGAGGTGTCAGACTCAGAGGAGTCACAGCTGAATCTATTCAGAGACGCTAGAAGCAGAAGGCAACCCAGCAGAGCAGAGCAGAGAAAATCAATGAGGCAACTCAGTGAAAAGAGGAGAAGGCATTGAGAAGCCACGCCTTGGGGCTGATAATAAAAGGGGAAGGTGTGGGTGGTGCTGGTTGCTGAAGGCAACTGTTTGGAGACATTCTAAGAGAATCCTGGTCTGTTCTTGATACTTCTGTTTAACTCTTGTTTGTTGACTCTTGTTTGATATTTTAATTCATTTATTGAAGGAACTATTCTGTTGCTTTTTTGTTTGAACTGTAAATAAATTTGGGTTGGGTTTTTCCAGCCTATTGAATATAAAAAGGAAAAAGGGGTTGTGCCTGACACACAAACAGGGCCGGTCGTAGGCTGGAACAGAACATAGAGGAAGCAGACAGCGCCGGAGGGGACCCCACTCACACCATCCCACCAGCAAACGAGGGTAGGAATGGCAACAAGAGGAAAAGAACGCAACTCTGGAAAATCCGTTGAAAAAAAATGCCGGAACTCTGTTCCGGTGCGTTCTATGACAAAAAAAGAAAAGCCCTGACCAGAAGTATAGCTTTATTGAAAAATCCATCTAGGTAAGGCAGAAGCACAGTCAGTTCTGGGATTTTTCCACAAAAACCCACATAGGTAACTTCCCTCTTCCCTGCTGGGTCACCCACAGTTCATAGTTCACTAACTGACTTCAGTTCTTTTGCTTTGGGAAAAACTGTCTGCTCCAGTCCTGGGACTCGAGACGACTTTCCTCCACAATTAGTATGATAAGGAAATTGAAAGTTTGGGGTCATTTAACGGGAAGTTGTAATGCAGGATTGTCCCAAAGGTGCTTTCAAAAAGGCAACTGGACTTTCTGAGTTTTCTTGAAGGTGTTTCCCTTCTTATCCAAGAAGCTTCTTCAGAAGTGAAACATCTTCAAGAAAAACCCATTTGCCTTTTTTTGAAAAGCACCTTTGGGACAACCGTGACCTGGAAGATGGAGAACCTTCACAGTCATTCCACCCTGCAGGTTTCTTAGCTTCAGGTCCACCATGTGGCATTCTGGAAACATCTGGTTGGAAGTAATGGAGATTAAGATGATGATGGACTTTGATCTGGCCAAACAAGGAAGCTCATTGGGGCAGATCTCCAGAAACCTGTGACGTATTTTCTTAGAAAGATTCAGTTCTCATTCTGAAGTACGGTAGTCATCAAACTTTTGACTAAAATGGAGCCCAAAATTTCTGTTGCTAAGTGAGATAGTTGCCCCATTTTGTGATCTTTCTTCTCACAGCTGTTAAGGGAAATACTGCAGCTGTTAAATTAGTAACAGCTAATGATTATTCAGAGTTATGGTGGCACTGAAAAAAGCATCAAGTCTGACATTTATGATCATCACAGCATCTCCACGGTCACGTGATCAAAAATTGGGCTCTGGCCAAGCAGCATCTATTTATGATGGTGGCAATGTCCCAGGGTTGTGTGATCACAATTTGTGACCATCCCAGCTTGCTTCCAACAAATAAAAAGAATGGAAGAAGCCAGGTTCGCTTAACAGCCTTGTGATTTACTTAACAAATGCAATGATTCACTGAACAACCATGGCAAAAAGGTGTAAAATTAGGTGCGCTGCCTTGCTTACTAATGGAAATTCTGACCCCCAGTTGTGGTTATAAGTTGAGGACTACCTGCATTTGGATCTGTTGCCCATTAAGTAATTGTTTCCTAGTCTTGTTTGAAAACTAATGTATAGTACATGATAATATATATATATATATTAAATGTTGCATATTGGTTAATCCTGCTTTTTAAAGAGGTTTCTGTTTATTAAATCACAAGATAATTTGATAACTCTAAAAAATCCTTCCAAGTTGAATATGTTTTCTTAATATTTCTCTATCTGATAAAGTTACATTGAACTTACAAAGATTGTTGTGAATCTGGCTTTCCCATTGACTTTGCACATCAGAAGGTTGTTCAAGCTGATCACTGGATCCTGGGACACTGCAACTGTCATAAATATGAATCAATTGCCAAGAGGCTGAATTTTGATCACAAAATTTGAATGGTCACTAACTGAATTGTTGTTAAGTTGAGGACTACCAGTGTGTACCACACAGCGATGTTTGAACAAATGTCTGGTTAATCTGCTTGACTGTACATTTTTCTGCAGGATCCTTCCAGTGATCGTGAATGTAGTGCAGAAGCAGCCATTAATTTTTTTCCCTTTGTGACAGTAACTGAAAATCAGAACACTCCAGTGATTTCGCAAGCAGAGCAATGAATATAAAGTTGGGACTTGTTTTGCAACTAAAAGACATAAATATTACAGAATTCATAAAGGCTAGAAACACAACTGACCAGGTCCTGCCTAGATCGACTTGTAATAAATATATCCCATTTTCATTTCATAATGTAAGTTTTCAGAACTTTCGCTAGTAACCAAAGATTAATTAATTTTGCTATTGCTGAATACTGAATCCTCCTCCAAAATATTTTTTTTTGTGGACAAGAAGCTTGCAACTGGAGAAGGAACATTCAAACATATGTGTATCGATTGCCTGACTGATTTTTTGACAATTTTATAATTGCTCTGTCTGGGATGCTTTAATTCAGACACCTGCAGCAATTTATAAAAATAATAAAGGCAGGATAAAAAAAGGGGGATTGAAATTCCCCTTGGTAAGCAAGGCAATTAAATGAATTTGCCCCCTTTTAAGAGCCTTTTTGTTATGATTGTTAAGCAGTACACTGCAGTTGTTAAGTGAATCATGCAGTCGTTAAGCAAATCTGGATTCCCCTATTGACTTTCCTTGTTGGAAGCCAGCTGGGAAGGTTACAAATGGAGATCACATGACCCCGGGATGTCGCAACTGTCATAAATACATGCCACTTGCCCAGTGCCTAAATTTTGATCATGTGACCATTGAGATGCTGCAATAGTCGTAAGTGTGAAAACTGGTCATAAGTCATTTTTTTCAGTGCCTTTGTAATTCTGTCACTAAATGAATGGTTGTAAGCTGAGGACTATTTATATTGGTCAAAGGAACCGCTTCCAGCTGTAGCATTCTATGTGATGCTCCATTTATATTTTGATTAATGACAAGCAAAGTCAATGGGGAGACTGGATTCACTTAGCAACCGTGTTACTAACTTAACACTTGCTGCGATTCACTTAACAACAGTGGCAAGAAAGGTCATAAAATGGGGCAACTGTGGTTGTAAGTCGAGAACTACCTGCACACCATATCATCGAATTCCTCACTGAAGGCGAAATATAACACCCAGCTTTTCATCTCAACTCCAAACAGCATCAGTGATGCCCTCGACGTGATGTCCCGTTGCCTGGAAGCGGTCCGGGAATGGATGGGGAGGAACAGGCTTCAACTCAACCCGGACAAGACTGAATGGCTGTACATACCGGCATGCCAGGATACTCAGATCATTCCATCCCTTAACATCGGGGATGAGTTATTACCCCCTGTTGATAGGGCCCGCAACCTGGGTGTCCTCCTAGACTCACAGCTATCCTTGGAAGATCACATAGGAGCTGTGACCAAGGGGGCCTTCACTCGGGTTCGACTGGTGCGCCAACTACGACCTTATCTGGACCTGGATGCCTTACGTACAGTCACCCATGCACTTGTGACCTCCCGCCTTGACTACTGTAACGCTCTCTACATGGGGCTGCCCTTGAGAGCCACTCGGAAGCTTCAACTGGTGCAGAGTGCAGCTGCATGAACACTTTTGGGGGCCTCCCGATACTCCCATATCACACCTCTCCTCCGTGAGCTGCACTGGCTCCCGGTTGCCTTCCGAGTGAAATTCAAGGTGCTAACAATGACATACAAAGCCCTACATAGCATGGGTCCGGATTACCTACGGGAGCACCTTCTGCCAACGTCAACACCCCTCCGTCCTGTGCGCTCCCACAGAGAGGGCCTCCTCAGGGTGCCACCGCTCAAAGAATGCCGGCTGGTGGCCCCCAGGGGGAGGGCATTCTCAGTGGGTGCGCCAACCCTCTGGAACTGCTTGCCTACCGAAATCCGGATGGCCCCCGACCTTCGCACCTTCCGGCGCGACTTAAAAACTTACCTGTTCCAGCAGTCCGGCCTGGCCTGATAGCTCTTGGGGTTTCATTTGTTTTTTACTATTGTTTTTTACTATTGTTTAACTGTATACCTACCTTACTCTGTACACCGCCCCGAGTCCCTCGGGAGAAGGGCGGTATATAAAAACAAACAAACAAACAAACAAATAAACAAACAAATAAATAAATAAATAAATAAATAAATAAATAAGCACAACTCCACTTAATTTTGCATTTGGCCTAGGAAGGCTTGGTTTCAAAACAAGACCTATGGCCAGGCTGGATGTCACAGTCACTAAACGAGCTGTTTTAAGTCGAGGACAATTTGTAATAGCATTCAATTGCATGAAGTTGGTTTAGTGCTGTTACAGGTAGTCCTTGACTTACAACAGCTCATTTAGTGACCATTAGAAGTTACAATGGCACTGAAAATAATGATAAGACCATTTTTAACACTTATGACGGTTGCAGCATCCCCATGAGTCACGTGATCAGAATTCAGATCTTGGCAACTGACTCGTATTGATGACGCCTTCAGTGTCCCAGGGTCATGTGATCCCCTTTTGTGAACTTCGGACAAGCAAAGTCAATGGGGGAAGCCAGATTCACTTAACAACTGTATTATTAACTTAACAACTGCAGTGATTCACTTAACAATCGTAGCTAGAAAGATCATAAAATGGGGAAAAACTCACTTATCAACAGGAATTTTTCGCCTAAATTTTGGTCATAATTCAAGGACTACCTGTATTTGTCTTGTAGGAAATTTGAAAATGTGCCTGTCTCAGCCATGGCTAAGGAAGCCTTGCCTGGCTTGCAAAATTCTAGATTTTGGAGTCAAAATATTAGAGTTAAAGTACTCTGCGTCATTTGGTTATCTGGATTTTTGCAATCGGATGTGGGAACATAGTTTTGACTGAGCTTATAACAGGATGGAAAGCAACAAATGACTCTGTCTAACGATTTGGAGTAAGAGAGGTTTAATCTTTCCACAGTGTTCTAAAGGAGGAAAATTACTCGAATGTTCAAAATGCTTCAGTTGTATTCTTAGTTATTCTAATTTTGTTCTCCGCATTACAGATTGCCCTTCTATTTTTATTTTAATCTGCCCACGAATCCTTTCGCTCGCATTCTAGAAACAACTTCACGTAAATCTCAGAATAATGCTTAATAAATCAGTTTGTTGGAACTGTTCGCAGTCGCTTTCAATCAATTATCAATTACAGAAATAACTTGTGCATGCTAAGAAAAACGTGGCCTCAAAGTTCCTTTGTTCCCCCATCAATAAATGGATGGGGTGTTCAGGCATATTTTCAGAGATGAAATGTAAAGTTGCAGAGGGTGAATTTAGGCCATTTTTAATAATATGAGAAGCAACAAAACCAAAAGGCTGTATTTACACAACAGCCTTAATTCACTTTCCGGGGTTACAAAACACCCTGAAAAATTAACTTTTTTTTAGACCTCGCTATAACAAACCTGTTGTTCAGTGGATCAAATTTGGTTGGAATTTGTACCAATTGCATAATAACCCTGTGCACGATGATGCATTTATACAAATGATGCAAATGATATGATTTGCATCTCTCTATGACATTTGCATAATTCCATCCTTTAGCAAAAAAAACCCCAAAAAACCGAATGGTATCATTTGTGACAATTTCGTTGCCATGATGACGTATTCTTTGATTTACTGATTTCGGGAAGTAACAACCTGTTGGATCCACTTTGTCCCTTAACATGAGGTTTTGCTGTAGCCTGAACCGTAAAGGAATCAAACAGACTTGGTTGGCACAAAATGTTAAGCAGCGAAACCTCATAAAAATACGATATCATAATAATTTAGCTTAGGATATTTAATTTAATAGCTGGGACAGTAAAGTGTACAATGGACCAGAACAGACACTTGTAGTTGATTGGTTGGAGAGTGCTGCGTGAGGCAATCTATGTTATGATTGGTTGCTAGGTGTAAAAGGGGAGTTTCCTTTTTTCCCCGCCTTTTTCTTCTGTATGTACTCTGTGATTTACCTCAAGATGTTCTTGTGCTCCTGACTATCTTGTCTGCTATAAACATAGATGTAAAAGTATATTTATTTATATAAAACTGCAAGTTCATGTCAGGGTCTCTGACTTCATTTGGACACTGGCTGCGCAGTGCCCTGACAATTTATCTCCTCACTATCTAACTAGACTGTTGCAAAGTCCCGTATTCATTTAGCGACCATTCAATGTTACAATGACACTGAGAAAAGTGACTTATGACCTTGGCAGCATCCCCACGGTCACTTGATCAAAATTCGGACATTTGGCAAACTGGCATGTGTTTACAAAAGTCGCAGTGTCCTGGAGTC
>NC_138206.1:6710019-6835019 GCF_964194415.1 Vipera berus
ATGAAGGCTATTGCTAAGCACATTTGATTTGTGCTTAGATTGTAACCTGCCCTGAGTCTTCGGAGAAGGGCGGGATATAAATGGGATTAAAATAAAAAATAAAAATAAATAAAAAAACTCCCAGAATTCCTCAGCCAGCGTGCCTGGCTAAGGAATTCTGGGAGTTGAAGTCCACAAGTCACAAAAGGGCCAAGTTTGAAGACCCCTGCCCTAAGGTCACCCAGCTGGTTTTGCTTCTAAGGCAGAACTCAAAGTTCTAGTCTTCTGGCTTTGTAGCCTGGTGCCTTAACTACAACATCAGATTGGGAATGGCATGACGTAAAGCAGAGGTGGGGAACCATGGCCCTTTTATGACTCGTGGACTTCAACTCCCAGAATTCCTGAGCCAACATGGCTGGCTCAGGAATTCTGGGAGTTGAAGTCCTCGAGTCATAAAAGGGCCATAGTTCTCCACCCCTGTTCTAAAGTAAACAATCTCTGTTTTTTTATCAATGCTTTTATAATGCTTTATATTATGTATCTCTTTAGGACAGCTACAAGCCAATGTACTGTGCATCTAGGCTTGCCACAAAGAGGAGGGGGTCAATTTATTTCCCAAAGCATCAGAAGGCAGTATTATGTCGTGGGCTCTGATGAGCAGGAACGAGAACAGGCAGATGAGTACAGACAAACTCATACTTTATTTAAGCAGAAACTGTACTGAGAGATTGGAGTCACCCTGCTTCAATATATAGCCAGGCCCTATGGTATTAACCAATCGGATTGAAGCTATACTTGCCACCCAAAGCTGACCAATGGCAGGACCGGAGACGTCCTGTTTGGGTTGCTGGAGAACCGTTAGTTCTCCAGCAATGCACGTGGTGATATTCCAAAAGCCCAGTACATAACAGGCAGGACAAGAAAGAAGGGATGGAAACTAATCAAGGAGAGAAACAACTTGGAATTAAGGAGAAACTTCCTAACGATGAGGAAAATTAACAAGTGGAACAGCTTGCCTCCAGCAATCGTGGGCGCTCCATCACTGGAGGTTTTTCGGAAGAGACTGGACAGTCACTTCTCTGAAAAGCTATAGGGTCTCCTACTTGAGTAGGGGGTTGGACTAAAAGACCTCCAAGGTCCCTTCCAGCTGTAGTCTGACTGATTGACAGTTGAGATTGGGTGGGGGGACATGGGATTGAGTCACCTCCCTCCCCCTCCCATCACAACTGATGAAGTTTCTTGGATGGGGAACAAAATGTCATCTTCTTCCTCGAGGGGAAAAAAAAGAGTCCAGTTGCCTTTGGAAAAAGCCTTTTTGAGAACGAACTGAATTGTGCATCAGGTGTTGGCGGGTTTCTGAAATGGCACCGGTGCAATTTTATTGCTTCTTTCCCAGGAAGGCGCTGAAAATTAGTGAAAACGACCAAACTGTCCAAAGGGAGAGATTGATATCTAGAAATTTGCCAAGGAACCCTGCCTTTCTCCCCCATGCTGAGGAAAGATAAGTGGCATTCTTTTTAATAGGACATAAAAGTTCTCTCCTTAATGGAGCACATGATTTATGGCTAATATTTGTTTCTGGTTTAAGCGCCGGCGTGATTTGCAATCCAGCGGTTAGGTCGGTAGTTAAACCTATTGAGATGCAAAGTACGGTGGCTCAGAAGATATTTTTCTTCTGCATTTTGGGTCAACGGAAGGAAGTCTTCTGGGAGTTCTCTGAGAAAGAAAGAACTTTCTAGAAGGAAAGCACTGAGGGAGGTGGCAATTTCACGGATGCATTCATGCATGCTCACACGCGCATCTGTTTTAACGGCAGATAGAATCTTCCATGCTTTTTTTTTAAACCAGCTTTCGTTCCATTTGTAGAATCAAAGTCAGTTTTTTTATTTAACTGAGAGCCAGTTTGGTGAAATGGTTAAGGTGCTGGCTTAGAAACCAGGAGAGTAATCTTACTTTAGGCATGAAAGTTGCTGGTGATTTTGTGCCAATCACCAGGAGATGGTGAGTTCTAGTCCTGCCTTAAACATTAAATCCGGCTGGGTGAATTTGGGCCAATAACCAGGAGACAGTCCTGGCTTAAGCATGAAAGCCAGCTCAGTGACTTTGGGCCAATCCCCCAGAGATGGTGAGTTCTAGTCCGGCCTCAGGCAAGTAACCTGGATGAGTGACTTTTGGCCAATCACCAGGAGACGGGTGACTTTGGAGTCACCTCTATAATTAAGACAACAAATACATACATACACACATACATGCATGCATGCATACATACAGTGCTAATACCATTTTACAATGAATGGTAAGGCCACACTTGGAATACTGCATCCAGTTTTGGCCACCACGATGTAGAAAAGATGTTGAGACTCTAGAAAGAGTGCAGAGGAGAGCAACAAAGGTGATCAGGGGACTGGAGGCTAAAACATGTGAAGAATAATTGCTGGAATTGGGTATGTCTACTTTAATGAAGAGAAGGATGAGGGGTGACATGATAACAATCTTCCAATATCTTAGCGGTTGCTCAAAGAAGAGGGAGTTAAGCTATTCTCCAAAAACCTGAAGGCAGAACAAGAAGCAACAGATGGAAGCCAATCAAGCAGAGAAGCAACCTAGAACTAAGGGGAAACTTCCTGACAGTTGGAACAATTAATCAGTAGAACAACCTGCCTCCAGAAGTTGTGGGTGCTCCATCACTGGATGTTTTTACGAAGAGACTGGACAACCATTTGTCTGAAATGGTATAGGGTTTCCTGCCTGAGCAGGGGGTTGGACTAGATGACCTCCAACTTTGTTGTTATTATTATACATATACATTCTCATTAATACATGATAAAAAGTTTAGATGTTATAAAGTTCTCTCTCTGGATTTAACATTCGTGACGAAAGGTTTTTGATCTATGCGGACTCCAATTTGAATTGTGCTAAGTCTATCCAAATACAAACTGTCCCCAGGATTTTGCATTTCCACACTGTTCTAACAATTTCTGCCTCAAAATAAATACAAAAACACATTGAGAAGCGTGGGTTTAAGGTATCTTTAAAAAAATAAAATCTTTGAGTGTACAGACATCAAAGCATGCTCAACAATGCAGAAAACAACTCAACAGGTATATGGCTAAGAGACACAATTAAAAAAGAACAGATTGATTTGATGATAATCTCTCGACAGTGTGAGTCCCTTTGTCACCCCTAAGAAAAAAGTTAGCCGTGGGGACCACAAGAAACTGTTCAAAATTCATTGTTTGAGCAATGCTATTTAGTCAGCCCAAACTTCTCGAAATTGGTATGTTTTCAAGACTCCCAGATTTCTTGAATAGGCAGCAGATTACAAAAACAAAACGAAGGAAAACGAAAGAAAACAAAAAAAAGTAATTTGATTGAAAGAAATATAAAAGGCATGCTTCTTATTGAAACAATGACATCTGCCTGGCCAGAAAAGTGGGAGAATATTGCAGCTATGACCAAGGGTCCCTATTCACAGTCACCCACTAATCGCCCCCTTGACTACTGCCATGCACTCTACGTGGGACTGCCCTTGAAAAATGTCTGGCAGCTTACATTGGTTCCAAAGATAGTGGCCCGCATTTGTGCACACGTACAATGTGAGAGCTACATTGGCTGCTAGAATAGAATAGAATAGAATAGAATAGAATAGAATAGAATAGAATAGAATAGAATAGAATAGAATAGAATAGAATAGAATAGAATAGAATAGAGAATGGAACGGAACGGAACAGAACAGAACAGAACAGAGAATGGAATGGAACGGAACAGAACAGAGAATAGAATAGAATAGAATAGAATAGAATAGAATAGAATAGAATAGAATAGAATAGAATAGAATAGAATAGAATAGAATAGAATAGAATAGAATAGAATAGAATAGAATAGAATAGAAAATATGGAGTGGAACGGAATAGAATAGAATAGAATAGAATAGAATAGAATAGAATAGAATAGAATAGAATAGAATAGAATAGAATAGAATAGAATAGAATAGAATAGAATAGAATAGAATAGAATAGAATAGAATAGAATAGAATAGAAAATATGGAATAGAATAGAATAGAATAGAATAGAATAGAATAGAATAGAATAGAATAGAATAGAATAGAATAGAATAGAATAGAATAGAATAGAATAGAAAATATGGAATAGAATAGAATAGAATAGAATAGAATAGAATAGAATAGAATAGAATAGAATAGAATAGAATAGAATAGAATAGAATAGAATAGAATAGAATAGAATAGAATAGAATAGAAAATATGGAGTGGAACGGAATAGAATAGAATAGAATAGAATAGAATAGAATAGAATAGAATAGAATAGAATAGAATAGAATAGAATAGAATAGAATAGAATAGAATAGAATAGAAAATATGGAATAGAATAGAATAGAATAGAATAGAATAGAATAGAATAGAATAGAATAGAATAGAATAGAATAGAATAGAATAGAATAGAATAGAATAGAATAGAATAGAATAGAAAATATGGAATAGAATAGAATAGAATAGAATAGAATAGAATAGAATAGAATAGAATAGAATAGAATAGAATAGAATAGAATAGAATAGAATAGAATAGAAAATATGGAATAGAATAGAATAGAATAGAATAGAATAGAATAGAATAGAATAGAATAGAATAGAATAGAATAGAATAGAATAGAATAGAATAGAATAGAATAGAATAGAATAGAATAGAATAGAATAGAATAGAATAGAATCTGGAAGGGACCTTGGAGGTCTTCTAGTCCAGCCCCCTGCTTAAGCAGGAGAACCTATATCATCTCAGACAGGTGATTGTCTAGTCTCTTCTTTAAAATCTCCAGTGATGGAGCGCCCACGATTTCTGGGGGTAAGCTGTTCCACTGGTTGAAACTGTTCTAAATTCATTGTTTGAGCAATGCTATTTGGTTGGTGCAAACCTCTTGAATTTGGTACGTTTTCAATATTCCCAGATTTCTTTAACAGGCAGCAGATGACAAAAACAAAACAAAGCAAAAGGAGGGGGGAAAAAGTACCTTGACAGAAAGTTATATAAAAGGCAAGCCAGCATGGCTGGTTGAGGAATTCTGGGAGAGGAAGCCCACAGGTCTTACAGTTGCCAAGTGTGGAGACCTCTGTTGTAGTCCATTCTTGAAACCTGGAAGCAACTGGCTCAACATGTGCTCAGAAACCATTTTTAGGAAACTGATGGTGGGTGGCAACAGTTGATTCATCTGGTCCTGACTCTCCGAAAGAATCCATTCGTCAGCTTTCAGGTTTCATTGCCTTGGTAAGGCCACACCTGGAATACTGCATCCAGTTTTGGTCACCATGATGTAAAAAAGATGTCGAGACTCTAGAAAAAGTACAGAGAAGAGCAACAAAGATGATCGGGGGACTGGAGGCTAAAACATATAAGGAACAGATGCTGGGATTGTGTATATCTAGTTTAATGAAGAGAAGGATGAGGTGGGACATGATAGCAGTCTTCCAATATCTCAGGGGCTGCCCCAAAGAAGAGGGAGTCAAGCTATTCTCCAAAGCACCTGAAAGCAGGACAAGAAGCAACGGATGGAAACTAATCAAGGAGAGAAGCAACCTAGAACTAAGGAGAAACTTTCTGACTGTTAGAACAATTAACCAGTGGAACAACCTGCCTCCAGAAGTGGTGAATGCTCCAACACTGGAAGTTTTTAAGAAGATACTGGGCAGGCATTTGTCTGAAATGGTATAGGGTTTCCTGCCTTAGCAGGGGGTTGGACTAGATGACCTCCAAGGTCCCTTCCAACATTATTATTATTATTATTATTATTATTATTATTATTATTATTATTATTATTATTATCATCACCATTATCATTATCATTATCATTATCATTATCATTATCATCATTATCATCATCATCATCATCATCATCATTATCATTATCATTATCATTCACAGAGGCAACCTGAATTCTGGATAATGTCCCACTCTAATGACCTTTCCTCAGAGTCAAGAAACAGGCAGGCCAGAGTGAAGGAGAAATGAGTGGCTGGGTTCGCATAATTCAGATCCAAAATGAGTTCGTCTACTTTCTAAAAAGCAAACGTTAACCACTGGTGACCTCAAACGGTGAAATGCAGTTGGGGCATTAGCATACTAGCTTTGAAGCTACTGACCTTTGGCGCTTCTTGTTTCTTTGAGAGATTAATAGTGTTGTGTGCATACAATATTGATTTAGCAGGGGGAATGTATCACAGGCACTTTCCACCTGGGTTACCATTTTTATATATATATATATATTTTTCCAATAGTACAATTACCGGTATTATTTTTTTAAAAAGTGAAAAGATCTGACTATCCTCTTCAACAGGACTAATACTGTAGCACTTAGACTTATATACCACTTCACAGTGCTTTACAGCCCTCTCTAAGCGGTTTACAAATACAGCATATTTGCACCCAACAATCTGGGTCTTCATTTTACCGACCTTGGAAGGAGGGAAGGCCGAGTTAACCTTGAGCTGGTCAGGATCGAACTCCTGACCGTGGGCAGTGAGTTACTGCATTCTAATCAATGTGCCACATGAAGGAAGGAAGGAAGGAAGGAAGGAAAAGAAAGAAGGAAAAAGAAAGAAAGAAAGAAAAAGAAAGAAAGAAAGAAAGGAAGGAAGGAAGGAAGGAAGGAAGGAAGGAAGGAAGGAAGGAAGGAAGGAAGGAAGGAAGGAAGGAAGGAAGAACAATAACACTTATATACTGCTTCACAGTGCTTTACAGCCTTCTCTAAGCAATTTACAGAGTCAGCTATTTGCCCCCAACAATCTGGGTCCTCATTTTACCGACCTCAGAAGGATGGAAGGTTGAGTCAACCTTGAGTTGGTCAGGATCGAACTCCTGGCAGTGAGCAGAGTCAGCCCTGCAATACTGCATTCTAACCACTGCGCCACCAGAGCTCAACTAATTCAGGATTATCTTAATTCCAGACTCAGGATCTCATGAGCCATAGGCCACGCTGGAATTTCCAGCTATATCATGGAAAGCAGCGGCTCAGATTGAGTTCTGTTATAAAGCAGTTTGATCCTTGAAGGAGACCGACTCCATGCCTTACTATGTTTTCGCAGCAGTCCAGATATATGGATTTCAACTGAAAATTTTTCTCATCAAAGACTGAGCAATCTGGGAGATTTTAAGCTTTGACGTCCGCAGATCCAGAAAGGGGTTCAGATTGGAAGTCTATGGAGATTCTCAAACATCCAGGTCATGGTTGTCCCAAAGGTGCTTTTTCCAAAAGGCAACTGGATTTTCTTTTAAAGGTTTCACTTCTCATCCAATAAACTTCTTCAGTTTCTGACTGACTGGTGGGGAAGGGAAAGGAAGGGAAGGGAAGGGGGAAGGGGAGGGAAAGACAAGGGCAGGAGAAAAGGAGGAGAAGGGAAGGGAAGGAAAAAAGGAAGGGAAGGAGAAAGGGAAGAGAAGAGATGGGAAGGAGAAAGGGAAGGGAAGGGAAAAGGGAAGGGAAAGAAAGGAGAAGGGAGGGAGGGAGGGAGGGAGGAAGGAGGGGAGGGAGGGAGGGAGGAAGGAAGGAAGGAAGGAAGGAAGGAAGGAAGGAAGGAAGGAAGGAAGGAAGGAAGGAAGGAAGGAAGGAAGATTATTTATCTCTAAAACTAAGAGAAATGGGAAGGATGGCATAGACACAAATGAAAGGGACCCAATCCTGTGACCAATAAAGATGCAATTTTAATTACGTGCTAAAGGACTAACACATATATTAGAAAGTATGAATTAATGTCCTCTAGGTAATTGCAGGTGCCTATGAAAATAGGAATCCACAAGTTGGTATTAACTGCATGTTCTACTTGAGTGAATGGTGATAACGAAAAAGGCAGAGATGAGCTTTGGGGAAAATTGTGCACTGCTCTGATGGAATGTAATCCGGAGGAAATATTATTCTGCTAGACAACATGTATTGACGTGTGAAAATTAGATGAGAGACTAATAGGGACATTCAGAGGTACAAGAAGGAACGATAATAGTGACTGATTGGTAAGTGTACGCTCCCAAAAATAAAATAAAAAACCTGTCTATTTTCAAAGCGCAAGCATAAATATTGACATGTAAGCATGGCAAAGGAATGGATAGAAATCTGAAAGCATGACTGATTTAATTGTTTATGATGAAAGGTTAAGAGAATCAGCAAAGGATGCAACAATGATGAGTAATTTGAATGTGAGACAGACCATTATTTGTTAGGGTCAAAAATGCAACATGAAGGGGGAAAAATGGACGTGGGAAAAAATGAGAAACAGAAAAAAAAAGCAATTTGAATTCCACACAAAATCAGTGGAGAAAATTATTAAATTACTAATATGGTTGCTAAGTGAATCTGGCTTTGCTTGACAGAAGTTCACAGAAGGGGGTCATATGACCACGGGACACGGCGACCGTCATAAATGTGAGCCAGTTGCCAAGCTTCCGAATTTTGATCACGTGACCATGAGGATGACACAACGGTTGTAAGTGTGAACAACGGTCCTCAGTCACTTTGTAACTTTGTCGTTGCAGCTTCAAGTGCCCACCAAACAAATGGTTTTAAGTCGAGGACAACCTGTAGTGTAATTGATACCTTTGTGTGTCCAGAGCATGGATTGTGTACATGTTCTTTTTTTCCCCTCTGAGAATGAAATTCCTGTGCATTCCATTTTTCTCTCTCAAATAAATTTGGATATTGTCGGCAACCCCAAAGGGTTTGTAGTCAACTTGTTTATTTTTTATGAACTTGGATGACAAACTAGAGCAGGGGTCTTCAAACTTGGCCCTTTTATGACTTGTGGACTTCAACTCCCAGAATTCCTCAGGCAGGCTGAGGAATTCTGGGAGTTGAAGTCCACAAGTCATAAAAGGGCCAAGTTTGAAGACCCCCAATCTAGAGTTACATTTCATGAGATTATGCCTTCTAATAAATGTATTAGCTGGAGAAGGTGCAACCGGGCAAACTGAATTTTTACAAATCATAGCCTAACTTGGCTCTTCTCCTAACAAGGTGTTTTGAGGTCTTGTTCTTTCAGCTGAGAACAGTCTCCAAGGGCTTCCTCAGAGGGCCGGTAAAGTCAATCAGCTGGCCGTGGACATACAAAGACCCATATTGTTGCTATGTGAATCACACGTGACACAAGTAAAAGAAAAGATGGGGTCTCGTTCAACAGAGGGTAGCATCATGATCGTGGGAAGTGATAGTAAAATTTTATACTACACTGGTAAGACCACTGTTGGAATACGGCATCCAGTTCTGGTCAACATGATACAAAAAAAAAGATGTTGAGACTCTAGAAAGAGTGCAGAGAAGAGCAACAAAGATGATTACGAGGATGGAGGCTAAACATACGAAGAATGGTTGCTGGAATTGGGTCTGTCTAATGAAGAGAAGGACCAGGGATGACATGATAGCAGTGATCCAAACTCTCAGGGGCTGCCCCAAAGAAGAGGGAGTCAAGCTTTTCTCCAAAGCACCTGAAGGCAGGACAAGAAGCAACGGATGGAAACTAACCAAAGAGAGAAGCAACCTAGAACTAAGAAGAAACTTCCTAGCAGTGAGAACAATTAATAAGTGGAACGACTTGCCTCCAGAAGTTGTGGATGCTCCAACACTGGAAGTTTTTAAGAAGAGACTGAACAGCCATTTGTCAAAAATGGTATAGGGTTTCCTACCCGAGCAGGGGGTTGGACTAAATGACCTCCAAAGTCCCTTCCAACTTTATTATTATTGTGGATCATCGCACAGTCAGCCAGATGTTCAGACTGGATTTGGCATTTTTGTCTATCTATCGAGTCCTTACCAAGGACCTGGGATAGGCAGATGTGGATGTTTGAATTGATGGTATTACAGATCTTGTCGCAGGATGGAAGCAGTTCTTAGTAAAGCCACCTTTTGCAATTGACTAATGGCGAATTAGTCAATGCCAATGGTGTCCAAGTGGTGCTCCAGTTCTTTTGGGATTGTTATTATTATTGTTGTTATTGTTATTGTTGTTGTTATTATGATTATGATTATGGGACTGGAGACTAAAACATATGAAGAACTGTTGCAGGAGTTGCGTATGTCTACTTTAATGAAGAGAAGGCTTAGGGATCATATGATGGCTGTCTTCCAATACCTGAAGAGCTGACATAGGGAAGAGGCTGTTGATTTATTCCCCATAACACTGGAGAGCAGGACAAGAAACAATGGGTGGAGGCTCTTTAAAGAGACATCCAGCCTGGAATAAAAGTTAATCAATGGAACAGCTTGTCTCCCGTAGTTGTGGGTGCTCCATTGCTGGAGGTTTTCAAGAAAAAAATGGACAACCATCTGTCTGGGATGGTATAAGGACTCCTGGCTTGGGCTGCGAGTTGGACTACAAGACCTCTAAGGTCCCTTTCAGCCTTGTCTTTCTTTGATTCTACAATAAGAATGCTTCTCTTATGAAGATTGACCGAAATCATATGCAATTCCTGAAACTCTTGTAAAATTCTCTTTGAGCTGGGTTCGGATTGCTAAAATAGATATGGCAAGGATGACAGTAGTAATGTTAAAAATAATAATGTGTGAAATGGACTGGGATATACATTTCACCATCTTAAAGAAAATAGCTCCTTTTTTGTGACATTGAGAAGTGGGCTTTTTTCTTTTTCTTCCTACGGACTATTATGATGCAGAAATATCATTTTGCTTTTAACAACTTGCAAAGTCCTTTGAGAAACTAGGTTTGTGATGAAAGGCACATACACCCCAATTAAATTATCTTTTGTCCCACCAGTTCCTTGCTCCAAATGGTCTACCTGCCTCTTGGGATAACGAACAATTTTATTGTTCTATTACTTTGAAATCCCACAAGTCATCTTGATGGGATGAGCAAAAAAAAAAAAAAAAAGGGGGGGGGGGTTGAGCGATGAATAGAACATGAAGTCACCAGATTTAGAAAAACTAATTTTCACCAAACCTGTTTCTAGGCTGGCCCTTTACAGATGCTAATAAGTCACCACTGCCCTGGATGGAGGTAATGCACCATTTGAGAGTCTTCCTAGACTCACAGTTCCTGCTGAAGAGCAGAGGAACCCATAACTGTGTGTGTGTGTGTACGGGGGATTGCACAGATTCATCTTGTGTGCCTGCTACACTCTTTTCTGGACCAGGAAACTTTGCTTGCAGTGTAGGAGAACATGTTGAAGAACTGGGGGTGGAGTTAAAAGAGGTATCAGCCTAGAATCCTTACTGTTGTGATTTCTTGCCTGCCAGCTGAGTCCAAGGAATTGGAGGAGGAGGAGGAGGAGGTGCCTGGGTTCACATCAGAGTCCGTGGAAGGCTCTGAGGAGCAAGAAGATTCAGAGCCAGATGCGAAACCGGGCCTGTTTACTCATGCTCAGCCAGAGACACAGCTGTTTTGTGGGCTGGAACTAAACGATGAGGAGGAACAGCTGGGGCCAGTCCCTGATGCGTGGATGCACAGAGAGGAGAGGCGAGCAAGACAACGGAGGGCAGTGGGGCACCTCCATAGGCAAAGTAAGAGACACTAAGAAGCCATGTCCTGGCTGGATACTAAAGAGGAGAGGTGTGAGAGGTGTTGGTTGCCAAAAGCAACCGTTCATGCTATGGCTTTGTGTTCCTGTTGTTAGATTTCTTGCATCAGGATTCTTGGACATTGAACCAGGATTGTCGGATTTCTGTGTGTTTGACTGACCTGAACCTTGAGCATTCCAGCTAAGAACTCAGAGACTGATCTTGTTCATTTCAACAGCTTAAAGGACCAGTTGGAGTTTGTTCCATAAAAGCTGTGTCAAAATAAAAGGGTTTTTTTTTCCTTACAAAGTCCTGCCTTGTTCAGTCAAAAGGGGTTTTCCTCGTGACCGAGCGGTTGAGCAGTATTCACGTAGGCTGGGACGGAACACTTACACAGCCACAAACAAAGTCCAAGTGCCCTTTGGAAAAGGGGACTCACAACCTGGATCGAAGTTCTGATGGTTTCCCCCCCCCATCCCACGGTCACATGATTAACACTCGGTGCGCGTGGCAGTACGGCCACATTTATGACCATTTGCAGTGTCCTGTGGTCACTTGACTCCATTGGCTTTGCCCAAACCAGCACTTAATTCCAATGTTTGGCAAAAGTGCAACCAGAGCGAACCATTGGTTGGCTTAATGACCACGGTGTCTGCTTAAAGGCCACCGTGTTCATTTTACAGCCACCATGTTTGCTTAACAGCCGCTGCCAAAAACTTCATAGAACTGAGCCTGTCACATGACCCAACCCGTTTTATGACTGTTGGAACTTAAACCATCAATGCTGAGAAAAGTACAAAAAAAGAAGCAGGATTATTCAAGTTTTTGCCTGGGTTTTTCCCTGAAGAATCCTAATTGTTCCTTTGAGCTCTAGATAAAAATTATAGATCAGGACAGGAAAGGACAATCTGAGTAGTTTTATTGCTCTGTTCAATAAAATACCACCCATACAACTGCATTGTGTTGATCTTGAGCACAGGTTCTCCTCAGGGCTGCGTCCTAAGTCCGCTGCTGTTCACCCTGTTGACCCATGACTGTTGTGCTAGGTGTGCCACCAAATGTATTGTGAAGTTCGCAGATGATACAACAGTAGTGGGCCTTATTCATGCTGACAATGAGGGTGCTTACCACAAGGAGGTTGAGGGTTTGGTGAACTGGTATAAGGAAAACAGCCTAGTTTTAAACACCAGAAAAACCAGAGATCATTGTCGATTTCAGAAAAGGCAGGCACAGCCACACTCCTCTGTGCATCAATGATTCACCCGTGGAGATGGGTTGCCAGCATCAAATTCCTGGGTTTGCAGTTAACAAGTAGGCTGGCTTGGTCTCTCAAAAGTGAGACACTGGTGAAGTAGGCACAGCAGCGCCTGCATTTTCTGTGTCGCATGAGAAAAGCACATCTTCCTTCCACTGTCCTGACCACTTTCTACAGGGGGACGATCGAGAGTATCCCGTCATACAGCACCACAGTCTGGTTTGGAAGCATCCCTGCTTCAGACAGGAAGGTGGTGCAGAGAGTGGTGAGGACGGCTGAAAAGATCATTGGCAGTTCCCTCCCCTCCATCCAGGACGTGGCACATAAGTGATGCTCGAGCAGGGTCCGTAAGATTGTCTGGGACACTACACACCCTCTTCATGACCTGTTTTCCTTGTTACCTTCTGGGAGGAGGGGGCTTCATGGTATCTGAAGCAGAACATCCAGATTCAGCCATAGTTTCATTCCATACAGCATTAAACTTGTGAACTCTCAAGCTTCCTCCTTCCGTTATATATTCAAGTTGGACAGTGTTTAATATTCATATGTTGTGTATATGTAGGGGTGTAGGTCTATATACTATTGTATATAGTATGTTTAGGTGTGCGTATGTGTTCACTTTGAGAGCAGGCAACTAAATTTCATTTTTGATGCGTGTCATTGTACCCACAGTAAATAATGACAATAAAAGGTTATCTTATCTTATCTTAAAAGGGACGCGGTGGCTCAGTGGGTTAGGACGCTGAGCTTGTCAATCAGAAGGTCGGCAGTTTGGCGGGTCAAATCCCGAGTGCCGCGTAACAGAGCGAGCGCCTGTTACTTGTCCCAGCTTCTGCCAACCTAGCAGTTCGAAAGCACGTAAAAATGCAAGTAGAAAAATAGGGACCACTATGGTGGGAAGGTAACAGTGCTCTGTGCACCTTTGGTGTCTAGTCATGCAGGCCACATGACCACGGAGACATCCTCGGACAAGCGCTGGCTCTTCGGCTTTGAAACGGAGATGAGCACCGGCCCCTAGAGTCAGAAACGACTAGCACGCATGTGCGGGGGAACCTTTACCTTTACTTTTTTATCTTATCTTATCATACCTACAGCCTAGGAACAGCAAGCACTGAATTAATAAAGGAGAATATTGGTAGCTCAGGGTTGAAAGGAGGGTTAGTGTTATCTAGTTTAGATTATGAAACGTCTGCAGGAAAACCACCAAGCTCAGAGAGCACCAAAGACCCCTCATTTCAACCCTGAGCTACAAATATTTTCCTTCATTAATTCAATGCTTGAATTAAGGACTCTTCAACCAGTGAATTCTTGGGGCTAAAATGTTCTCCACGCTCACTGTTGAATACAAATAGCAACTCTTTCTAAAATTTTGCAAGTCAATCTATCAATCAGAGACTTTGCATGTGCCCAGGAGATCCTAAAGAGTAGGAAGGGAAATGGGGAATATTGCAAAATATTTGCTATGCTGTATGAATGTTTGTGTTTTCTTCTTAATTGGTTTGCTGTTTCTCAATGTGAAAAATAATAATAATAATATTGGGTTGCTTCCATGCTGGTATTATGTTAAAAAAGAAAGAGGGCCTGCTGTTCTGACTGTATAAATGTGTGATCAAGTTGTAGTACATAAGGCAATTGCAGCTATGCTACTTTGGACACCAATCAAAGTTCAAGATCAGATCTGGAATGCAATCAAAGCGTTGAAGGAGCTGTCTATATTTTCAGCCATTGAGCACCCAACAAATAGAAATTAGAAATGGACCACTTTGGGGAGATTGCAATGATCCACATGAACGTCTTGTAGCCTGAAATCACATGCTCAGTTGAAATACTGAACAGCAAGAAACATTTCTAAGCTGGCAATCTTGTACGAGGTAGAAGCAAAGAGACGATGACCAGGATCAAGGTGGATGGACCGTTCTAGTGACAATGGGAACAACTATTGGGAGACATGAAAGACCATCTTAGAGATACATCATCTTGGAGGAAATTTATCCATGTGGACACTAGGAGCTGAAACAGATTTGATGTCATAACGTCAACCATCAATCGGTCAACCAATCGAGTCGGACAGTTAATTCACCCCATGGAACCATGCATTAATGAATCAGAATCTGATGGAGGTTTAAAACTTTTTGAATACTGGTCCTGCTAGTGCACTGATGATGTTATCAAGCTGGGTAATGAAATGTCTACAAGAAAACAACCAAGCTCAGAGAGCACCAAGGAACCCACAGTCGTCCTCCACCATTACCACCACCACCTCCTTCTCTTCCTCTTCCTCCCCCTCTTCCTCCTCCTCCTCCTCCACCACCTTTCTCCTTCTCCATAAACATACTCCCTTCTAGCACTGATGAAGTCACCTAGTTGGGTAATGAAATGTCTGTAAGAAAACAACCCAGCTCAGAGAGCGCCAAGGACCCCACAATCATTCTCCCCTTCCTCCTCCTCCCCCTCCTCCCCCTCTCCCTTCCCTTCCCCTCCTCCTCTTCCTTCTCCTTCTCCACCAAGAAAACCACCAAGCTCAGAGAGCACCAAGGACCCACAGTTGTCGTCATCGTCATCCTCCTCCTCCTGTTTTCCACAAAACCCACCCTCTTCTCGCACTGATAATGTTACATAGTTGGGTAATGAAACATCTGCAAGAAAACAATCAAGCTCAGAGAACAACCTCAAGGACCTCACAAGTTCTAGTCTATGTTTACTATTAAAATTAATAACAACTGATTATTGGTATAGTGGATAAACGTCTTGGCATTTGACATACATCCAAGGTGCAGATAAAAACCTAGCATATGAAAACCCATGTAAATCAATGAAGGAGATGGTCAACCCCATTTCCATGAAAAATCGGTTGTTTTGGACCAAGATTACCAAACTAACTATGAAATTCCTTCTGGAAGATGTACGCATCTTAAGTGCAAAGACCCCAATTAAATTTCCTTGGCAAATAAACCTCTTTTTTTCTTTTTCTTTTTTTAAAATCTCAGCCAAAGATCTTAAAAACAAATCATCTGGTTAAACAAAACCTCATGAACTTAAGAACTTACACTTAATTATGGAGCTGTTCTGGATATACTCCAATTAAGCCTGACTTGGTTAGCTGGGAAAGTAATAATGGACTGATCAGTGAGGTAAAGGTAGTTTAAACCCAAAGTTAAGAGGGTTTTTTTGATGCTGAAGAAATGATGGAAGCTAGTAGAAGGTTAACCAAACAGACAGCTTTTTTGTTTCGCAAATCCATTTAATTTGCTGGATGTGAATTAAAAGCAATTTTTCATTCTTTCTTGGCTGTCTCCTTGCATCAAAGATTATTTGTAGCCTTGTGTATGTTCAACACTTAGCGTTGCTCTCCTGCTTATTACATCTTGAACGATTTAAGCATTTCTCTTTCATAGTTCCCTCATCCTTGCAGCCTGCTTTCCTAAGGGGTAGCCGAAATCCAATTATGGCATTATTGGAAGGTTAGTTAAGATATTTTCTTTGTAACAAATTAAAGGGAGCTGGAAAGCTGATTTACAAAATGTAAAGGTAAGGACCAGTAAACATTTCCCTTGTCCAATCATGTCTGACTCTAGTGGGGGGCAGCACACATCTCCATTTCTTAGCCGACGGAGCCAGTGTTATCCAAAGACGCATCCAGACAGTAGTGGCCAAAATTGTGGAAAACTTTTGGGAAAAGTGTACAGTAGAAATGCCACCTTTGGTTAAGTTTCCACCAATTTTTCTTCTAATTTCTTTATAACCATAGCCTTCTTCACTTAATAACACTATTTTACATCGCTTTCTGGGAGACCAGTCAACTCTTTGCACCATTCCTTTAATTTTGTTATGTTTTACAAGCTCACTAAATGAAACAACACACACACACACAAAAACCCCCAACCAACTCGATAGCGATCACATAACACACTGACAAATGTCCTCCTCTCGGCTTCAATACACGACATCAATAACTGAACCCTACTGTGATCTGATTGGCTCATTGCCAAAACAAGGTGACACCCGATTGGCTCTCTAAACACTCGTGCTCATTGGCTACAATCAGATGAAGGAAAGCTACCTGACACCAACCCGAGCAAGTTGTGCTTCCTTTTTCTGGTTATTTGGCTATAACTTTTCATACAATACAGTACAGATATTTGAACAAACTAGGTTGCATTACATTCTTGATTAAATTATCTTTCCATGGATATATAATGTTATGGTGCTACTCTAAAAAAAACGTGGTGTTATTAGCCACCAAACCTCAAAAATACACTTTTTCCCAAAAGGTTTCCACAATTTTGGCCACTACTGTAATTCATGTGGTCAACATAACTATACACCGATACATATGGAATGCTGTTATCTTCCCACGGAAGTGGTACCTATTGATCTATTTACATTTACATGCTTACAAACTGCTGAGTGGGCAGGAGATGAGGCAGGTAACTGTAGCTCAAATCCGACTGTCAGCTTTCCAGCTGACAAGCTCATATCATTAATTGCTGAACCATCACAGACACACACACCCCTTAAAAGTGGGAAAGGGTCTCATGTTAATAAAAGTATTAATCATAGAACCTTTCCCCCCCAAAAAAAACAGAAGGCTCTAGACAACCCAGCTTTTTGTCAACAAAAAGAAGTCTACTTGGAATTTCTGGACTGGCCAGAAGTATATATATATATATATATATATATATATATATATATATATATATATATATATATATATATATATATATATATATATATATATATATATATATATATATATATATATATATATATATATATATATATATATATATATATATATATATATATATATATATATAGAGAGAGAGAGAGAGAGAGAGAGAGAGAGAGAGAGAGAGAGAGAGAGAGAGAGAGAGAGAAGGATGAGGGGTGACATGATAGCAGTCTTCCAATATCTCAGGGGTGCCCCAGAGAAGAGGGAGTCAGGCTATTCTCCAAAGCACGTGAAGGCAGGAGAAGAAGCAACAGATGGAAACTAACCAAGGAGAGAAGCAACCTAGAATTAAGAAGGAACTTCCCAACAGTGAATTAATTAGCTTGCTTTCAATAGTTGTGGGTGCTCCATCACTGGAAGCTTTAACAAGAGATTGAGTAGACCTTTGTCTGGAAAGATATAGGGTTTCCTATACCTATATATACCTATATAAGGTTATTCAAGACTTGGAGGGATTTCCAGGGGAAAAGGGATGAAAGAGGATTTGGAGAATCAAAAGACTTTTACTAAGACTAGTTAATGTACATTTTGTTTAATTCAATATAGCTCTGGGAGCAGCTGTTTGGCTAGAATAAGAATAAAGCTGATGCACCGCACTAGGATTCTGAAGCTTAATCTTTTTCTGTTTGTTGGTTTTATCCCATAGGATATAATGGATTTTAAAAACTTACCATTCTAAGATCTTCCCATTTTAAGATTTATGATTGCTCAAAGCTTTTGTTTTTTTCTTTGCGAGTTTAGTTTGTATTTTCTTTTTTTATATATATACAGTTCTCGACTTATGGCCACAACTGGGCCCAAAATTTCTCTCGCTAAGCGAGGCAGTTGTTAAGTGAGTTTTGTGCCATTTTATGACCATTTTGCAACAACTGTTAGGTGAATCACTGGAGTTGTTAAGTCAGCAACACGGTGGCTAAGTAAATCTGGCTTCCCCACTGACTTGCTTCTCAGAAGGTCGCAAAAGGAGATCACGTGATCCCGGGCCAATGCAACCGTCGTAAATATGAGTCGGTTGCCAAGCGTCCAAATTTTGATCATGTGACCATGGGGATGCTGCAACGATGGAACGTGTGAAAAACAGTCATAAATCCCTTTCTTCAGTGTAAATCCCTTTGTAACTTTGAACAGTCCCTAAAAGAACTGCTGTAAGTCGAGGACTGCCTGTAGCTATTAAAACTTTCAATAAAAATATTAAAAACGGTATCCTGAATGTGCACAGTAACACCTTGGTAATGGCTAAGAGTCCTTGGGGTTGTCTCAATTTTTCTGGAGGAATTTCCGTGGTTATCCTGTCAATGAAACTTCCCCGATGCTTTCTAATAGGTGCATCCAGTGACCAATCAGAATAGAACTGGAAGGGACCTTGGAGGTCTTCTAGACTGACCCCCTCCCATGCAGGAGACCCTGTACCATTCCAGACAAGTAACTGTCCAGTCTCTAGAAACTTCCTGACAGTTGGAACAATTAACCAGTGGAACAACCTGCCTCCAGAGGTGGTGAATGCTCCAACACTGGAGGCTTTTAAGAAGAGACTGGACAGCCATTTGCCTGAAATGGTATAGGGTTTCCTGCCTGAGCAGGGGGTTGGACTAGATGACCTCCAAGGTCCCTTCCAACTTTATATTATTATTATTATTATTATTATTATTATTACCTCCAGTGATGGAGCATCCTCAACTTCTGGAGGCAGGTTGTTCCACTGGCTAACTGTCCTCACTGTTAGGAAGTTTCTCCTTAATTCCAGGTTGCTTCTCTCCTTAATTAGTTTCCATCCGTTGATTCTTGTCTTGCCTTCTGCTGCTTTGAAAAGTAAATTAATGCCCTCCTCTGTTTGGTAGCCCCTCAAATACTGGAACACTTATATCATCCCTCCCCCCAGTTCTCTAAACTAGATATACCCAATTCCTGCAAACGTTTTTGTATGTTTTTGTCTGCAGGCCTTGGGTCATCTTAGTTGCTCTTCTTTGCACTTTTCCTAAAGTCTCAACATCTATTTTTGTAACGTGGATGCAGCATTCCAGCTGTGGCCTTACTAAGGCTTTGCAAAGTGGTAGAACAAGAACCATGATGAGTTAGGTCCCTGATTAATTGTCCCGTTCTTTTTTTTTTAAGCGCGGCATCTCCTAGCCAAGGCAACATCCTTCAAAATGAGGCTTAATATTACCTATTACTTCTGTATCAGAAACATGTCTTTCTGGGGGGGGGGAAAGTGAGAGGCCCAAATTCAACACATTTGTCAAAGGTATCACTTTTGGTGGGGGGGAAGAGGAAAAAGGTTAGTTTTTCTGAAGCGCCGCAGGAAGAGTGGAAGAAGCCGGGCAAAGAAACATGTCAGTGCAAAACAGCATCAAGGACAGCCCGCACCGCTTGTCTGTAAATGGATTTGAGATTGGCAGGGACCTCCCCGGAGGCTCAGACAGCTGTCAGATGACTGATAAGGAGCCTCAGACCATAATGTTTCCAATAAAGGCAGGAGAAGCTGAGGGGGTTTAATTTTCTACCGTCGATGAGTTTGGGTGAGACCTTGCTCAAGAAACCCAGTACGGCTGTCAGGCTGAATACGATTTTATCGGTCTATTGAGTGATCAGCGTTTGAAAAGAAGGAAAGACCCCAATCACCTCAATACGGTTGCTATAAAAAGCGGGAGGGTGATCACCCCAGCCCGGTGGCTGCAATCTATCTATCTATCTATCTATCTATCTATCTATCTATCTATCTATCTATCTATCTATCTATCTATCTATCTATCTATCTATCTATCTATCTATCTATCATCTATCTATCTCTATCTCTATCTCTATCTCTATCTCTATCTCTATTTCTATCTCTATCTCTATCTATCTATCTCTATCTCTATCTATCTATCTATCTATCATCTATCTATCTATCTATCATGTATCTATCTATCTCTATCTCTATCTCTATCTCTATCTCTATCTCTATCTCTATCTCTATCTCTATCTCTATCTCTATCTCTATCTCTATCTCTATCTCTATCTCTATCTCTATCTATCTATCTATCTATCTATCTATCTATCTATCTATCTATCTATCTATCTATCTATCTATCCGTGACTTCTATCTGTGCTCCTCTATTTTTTTTAGTGAAAATAAAATGGACTTCGCTTAAACTTCTGCCTCACCTTGAAGACGCAGCCCCATCCTGAGATAAGAGAGCTATTTTTACATCCTCACCTCCAGTTTTGGTCACCACGATGTAAAAAAGATGTCAAGACTCTAGAAAGGGTACAGAGAAGAGCAACAAAGATGATCGGGGGACTGGAGGCTGAAACATATAGGGAACGGTTGCTGGAATTGGGTATGTGTAGTTTAACGAAGAGAAGAGTGAGGGGTGACATGATAGAAGTGTTCCGATATCTCAGGGGCTGCCCCAAAGAAGAGGGAGTCAAGCTATTCTCCAAAGCACCTGAAAGCAGGACAAGAAGCAACAGATGGAAACTAGTCAAGGAGAGAAGCAACCTAGAAGTAAGGAGAAATTTCCTGACAGTTAGAACAGTTAACCAGTGGAACAACCTGCCTCCAGAAGTGGTGAATGCTCCAACACTGGAAATTTTTAAGAAGAGACTGGACAGCCATTTGCCTGAAATGGTATAGGGTTTCCTGCTTGAGCAGGGGGTTGGACTAGATGACCTCCAAGGTCCCTTCCAACATCATCATCATCATCATCATCATCATGATTATTATTATTATTATTATTATTATTATTATTATTATTATTATTATTATTATTATTATTATTATTATTATTATTATTATATCCCACGACTCCCAGCGACTCTAGAATCGTTATTTCTATTAAGCCATCAAGAGCTGTTGGGGCCGAGCAGATGGGACATTTGAAATATAACTAAATAAGCCAGTAAACAATCAACCGATCAATAAAAAAAATAAATAAATAAATGTAAAAAACCCCCCACACATGCACATTAATTTGACTGGAGGGAAAAGATTCCTGTGACCTTTTTCTAAATGTAGGTATTTTAGTTGTGAAGAAGATAGTTTGCGCCATGTTTGGTATGCTCAGATAAATTCCAATAAATAAATTCTTGCTGGCAAAATGAATATAATGAAGCTCTGAGCAACAGCTATGCATTAACTGATTTCTAACTATGGCCTACCAGAGAGTTGTGAGAACGAAGCAATTCCCAAACTTACAGGCTTCTGGGGAAATAAGTAAATAAAGCGAGGGACATTTCTGTTTAAAAGGATTAATAACGCGATCAAAATGGAGCCAGCTTTGGGATAATTAAGACACAAGATGGGAAAAACTTACAAACATTAATAGGGAGTTAGTAGGCAGTAAATCAAACGTAAAGATTGCAGAGATGAAGGACACAGTCTAATTGAAAAAAAAAAGAATTCAAATAAAAAAGGGTTTATTCATTTACAGAGAAATTTTGATATAACCTTATCTTACCCTCCTATCCTATATATGTATATATATGTCATTTAAAGATTTCATAATATACCACAGATGCAGAATAACACATTCAAGGGACCAGATGTACTAATTTTTTTTAACAGTCATTTCTATTATGCACATAAAACCTGAAATGTAATGTTCCATGCGTAAAAAGGCCCAGGTTTTAAGTAATTAAATTAAATATGCACATATTAAGTACATATATTTATATACAAGTATATTATCAACTGTTCGGCATTTCAGTGCCTTTTTCCTCCTCAAAATCATATTATCATGAGGCTTTTTGCTAAAATGCGTCTTTAAATGAGTGTAACTGTTTCAGATAGAGCCAGTGTAGTAGTTAAAGTGCTGGCCTAAAAATCAAGAGGCAGCGAGTTCTAGTTCTACCTTAGGCATGGAAAACAACTGGTTGATTTTGGGCTGATCATCAGGAGACTGTGAGTTCTAATCCTACTTTAGCCATGAAAGCCAGCTGGGTGACTTTGGGCCAATCATCAGGAGATTGTGAGTTCTAATCCTACTTTAGCCATGAAAGCCAGCTGGGTGACTTTGGGCCAATCACCAGGAGACAGTGAGTTCTAGTCCCACCTTAGGCATGAAAGCAACTGGGTAATTTTGGGCCAATCACCAGGAGACAGTGATTTCTGGTTTGACCTTAGGCATGAAAGCTAACTGGGTGACTTTGGGCTGGTCCTTCTCTCTCAGTCCAGCCCACCTCACAGGGCTGTTGTTGTGGGGAAAAATAGGACGAGGAAGGAATACAAGATATGTTTGTTTGCCTCGACTGATTTAAAAAGTAATGAAGGCAGGATATAAAATCTAATAATGAAATAGTTAAATTAATAGAAATATGTAAACAATTCTGGCACACATATTTGTCCTGATGGGGCAAATTTGAGCCTGGTTTATTTGCAAGTCTGAGAGGTATTTGCCTCACAAGCCAGCACTGATGATGTTACCTAGCTGGGTAATGAAATGTCTGCAGGAAAACAGCCAAGCTCAATGAGCAACAAGGACCCATTTCAACCCTGAGCTACAAATTTTCTTCTTTATTGGTACTACCAGTATATAATAATAATAATAATAATAATAATAATAATAATAATAATAATAATAATAAGAAGAAGAAGAAGAAGAAGAAGAAGAAGAAGAAGAAGAAGAAGAAGAAGAAGAAGAAGAAGAAGAAGAAGAAGAAGAAGAAGAAGAAGAAGAAGAAGAAGAAGAAGAAGAAAGTTGGAAGGGATCTTGGAGGTCATCTAGTCCAACCCCCTGCTTGGGCAGGAAACCCTATATACCATTTCAGACAAATGGCTGTCCAGTCTCTGCTTAAAAACTTCCAGTGTTGGAATATGTGTAGATTCACACAGATCTCTTAACCCTTTCCCAACTTGGACAAGTAAGAGCCCCATTACTTTAACATTCCCCAGAGATTGTTCTTCTTTGGAGCAAGGAGATAAAAAAACCATGTAAATGTTGACATTTCCCACCCCCACCCCCCAAAAAAGGTAGATTTTAGTGTTTTTAGCTCAATAAAACCTTTCAAGATAAAGAACATTGCAACGTATCTGAGTCAGAGGAGAAACTTCAGCCAAGTATAATAAAACAAGGGCGTGCAGTACCTTCGTGTGACTTGGGGTGTTGCAGGCACATCCCATATGAGAAGCAGAGTGTTACAAGCAGGTCCAAGGTTTTTGTCCCTAAAAGAATGGGTAGGCGAGGTATGCAATTCTCCTTCTAACGAGAGAGGTCTGATTCTTAGGATGGTTGCTATGGGAAATGGGACCTTTATGTTGTTGTTATTGTTGTTGTTGTTGTTGTGCCTGCTTTAAACCGAATCCAGGACCAGTTGCTTGCTCTACCTTTCCTTCTTGTCTTGCAGTTTTCCATCTGGTATTTATCTTATTAAGAGCAGCCAAAACACTCAGCCTGTGACTCCGTTCTGCACAGATTCTTTAACATCTCTGTTTGTACCGTGTCATCAGAAAAGTGGGAGCGAGGGCTTCCTTGGGAAAGATGAAAAGACTGTGGACCAAATGCCGGGAGGTTTCTTGCCAGGCCTTTGTGGATGTCTCCAGGTTTTAAGGTTGGCTAAAAGATGGGTGCTTCACAACTGTCGGAGATCTGGACCTGAGGATAATGGAATAGCCGAGTTGGAAGGGACCTTGGAGGTCTTCTAGTCCAACCCCCTGCTCAGGCAGGAAACCCTAGGCTGCATTCTAGGCTGCATTAACAGAAGGATAAAATCAAGATTGTGTGAAGGGTGAATACCACTTTACAAGGCGTTGGTAAGGCCATACTTGGAATACAGCGTCCAGTTTTGGTCGCCACGATGTAAAAAAGAAGTTGAGACTCTGGAAAGAGTGCAGAGAAGGGCAACAAAGATGATCAGGGGACTGGAGGCTAAAATGTATAAAGAACGGCTGCTGGAATTGGGTATGTCTAGTTTAATGAAGAGAAGGAATTGGGGGGACATGATAGCAGCCTTCCAATATCTGAGGGGCCGCCACAAAGAGGAGGGGGTAAACCTGTTCTCCAAAGCACCTGAAGGCAGGAAAAGAAGCAATGGATGGAAACTCATCAAGGAGGGAAGCAACCTAGAACTAAGGAGAAAATTTCTGATTGTGAGAAAAATTAATCAGTGGAACAACTTTTCTCCAGAAGTTGTGAGTGCTCCAACACTGGAAGTTTTTCAGAAGAGACTGGACAACCTTTTGTCTGAAATGGTATAAGGCTTCTGCCTGAGCAGGGGGTTGGACTAGAAGACCTCCAAGGTCCCTTCCAACTTTGTTATTCTATTCTATTCTACCCTATATTGTTCCAGACAAATGGCTGTCCAAAAAAAACCCAACACTCATCAGCCATCAGCCTCAGGGAAGCAGGATATGACCCTTGGGACATAATAGGATTAACCTACTACCATCAGAATACCAGAAAGGTACACTTAGACTCAGGTCAAAGTTCATGCCATAGGAACAACTCTGAACAAAAGCCCAAGAAAGTATAAAAACCCACTTCCTACTACATGTGATCAGTTTTTTTCCAGAGCTACATTTCTGTCTGGCTCTGCTCTTCAATAAACTGCAACCTTCTTTCTAAAGCAGCCTCCATTTTGTTTATTCCCAGCTTGGACTGGACCCTGGTGAAGATTTCTTCTTTCAACACAAGTGTGGCAAGAAAGATTTTAAAATCGGGCAAAATTTCTCCCTTAACAGCATACATACATTTTGGGCTCCGTTGTGGTCGTAAGTCGAGGACTACCTGTATTGATGGGCTTCGGGGAAGGTTTTCTCATGTACTCAGACCCAGCTTTTTTGGCCTGGTTCAGTTGACCTATTTTTCCTTAGTTTCCTTAACGACTCGGTTCCTTCAAATCTTCCATTTTAATGGACCTGGATTGAAGAGACAAATCGGTCCTGTTTCCAAGCTGGTTGGTTAGGCAGCTGTTGTTTTCTCTCTTGCTTCAGAACCTTATTTATACAAATCTAATTAGGCAGATTACAAGATGTCTCCTCTTTAGAACTGCTGAAAATGTATTGTGCCACTTTATTAGGAAAACGCAGTTTGAGTGGCCGGCTCTAATGAAGCCTAATTAATGTCGATCAGGGGATCCCACCTCTGTGGTCCTTGATTGGAAAATGTCATCTGTGACAATGCAAGAGCCGTTTTCAGACATGTTATTTTTTTAACCTTGAAAGTCACAGCTAGGATTTATCCTGTGAAATATATATACATATACATATATACAGTATATATTTCCCCTCAAAGCAGTTACAAACATACTAGCTGTGCTGACAAAGTTGGAGACCTTTAATCGTGGTTTATTTATTTATTTACCAGTTGTTGTTGTTTTTTAAAAAAATCCTGCCTTTATTAAAGGGAAGGATGGTTTTCAAAGGTAGCGGAGAAGCAGAGTAAATGAATTCCGGCAAACTAGATTTAGTTCTGCAGGTAACTGGCATGTATTTGTGATAGTTGCATTGAAGCCAATGTACTAAGGAGAGTTACTGAGTACTGGAGAGACCAAACTTGTTGTGATTCAGGGTCAGCCTGTGGGTTCGGCAGTTGGGTCAGACGACTCAGAGGAGGAGGAGGGGGGTGTTGAAGAGCTTGCTGAGGGGATTGGACAGCTTGATGAGAGCCCCCAGCAAGGCCCCTCTCATCTGGTCACGATGCAGACCCAGCTGTGTGAGCCTGACAGCGTGGATGAAGATGACCCACAGCTGGCCCTGTTCAAGGACGCCCGAGGCAGGAGGCAGTCAGTCAGGAGTAAACAGAGGAAGGCAATGGGGCACCTCGGAAGGAGGCACAGAGAGGCCACGCCCTGAACTGTATTTAAGGGGAATGTGTGGGAGGGCTGGTTTGCTGAAGGCAACCGCTTGGATTGTTCCTGCTTCTTAGCTCCTGTTTCATGGTTGGTGTCTTGTCTTGCTTTGTTTTATGTGAATAAATTTGGCAGGCGTAATTCCAGCCTCTTGCCGTTTGTAAAGGGGTTGTCCCTGCCTTCTCTGCAGGGCCGGTAGCAGGCTGGTACAGAACAAAACTAGCCTAAAAGAAAGACCAAATAAAGAACAGAAAAGAGACGTGGGAAGATAAAGAATTACACGGCCGGTTCGTTAAAAAATATAGCAGACAAAACAGATAATAGTAAGATCGGGCAATGGCTAAGAGCAAGAAAATTGAAGAAAGAGTCAGTCAGAGGAGCTAATTCTGGCTGCACAAGATCAAGCCTTAAGAACAAATGCATAAAAGCCAGAATTGAGAAGACAGCAACAGACAGCAAATGCTGTCTCTGCAAACAAGCTGATCAAACAGCAGATCACCTGGTTAGCTGCCGCAAGATCACCCAGACTGAAAACCAACAGCGGCATGACAAAGTAGCAACAATTGTGGAATGAAATATCTGCAAGAAATAACACTGTCTTCTCCTTTTCCTCCTCTTCCTCCTTCTCCTCCTCCTCCTCCTCAGTGTTATTTCTTACTCAGTAGTCCAGAGGTCTCTCCAAAAATTCAAGATTGCTAATTTTTCAAGATTTTAGTGACCTCACTCCAAGAGATCTTAGGAACGATGGTCTCAATCTTGAAAAAAGATTAGGCAATGTACTGATATGGTCCAATACAATCCTAGACAATTTCAATGAAATGTTGGCATGCTTAATTTATTATTTATGTATGCATATATGTCTGCGCACGCACGCACACACACACACACACACACACACACACACACACAATCTGCGGTCTCTGTCTCAAAGGGCACTGTGCTGCCAATCCTAGGTATGTGAAGTTCTACAATAATGATGGCACCATAAAAATTGTAAAGAGATCCAAAAGTTAATATCTCAGAATGCCTAATAAGAAACTTTTTTTGAAATCTCCAGGTTGAAGGACTGAACTCAACGACCTTGCAATATAATGAACAAAGAAGTAAGGCAAGTCTCCATAGTCCTCTTTTGGAAAAGATACTTACTTGCTGTAATTTCAATGGCCAGGTTCTGTTGGATGTTAATTTTCTAAGTTGTCTTGATAAAAATAACACAAATTAAAGAAACAAGGAAATTGGAAATAAGCAACTCCCCAAAGGCCAAAGTTGGTTGCCAATTAGCATGGCTGTTTCACAAAAAGTCAAGCAAATTAGAACCGGCATCCCTAAGGATAGCCGAGAGGTAACGCACAAGACAAATCCAAAGGGAATTTTCTCAAGGTCTGGTTTCTTCATCCTTATGCATTGAATGTTCCTTCAGTTGTCTGCCCTCGTTTGCTAGATCAGAATTACTAGCGGGCAGGGAGCAGATAGGACAGCAAACAAGCAAATAAAAAGGAAACCTTGTATGCTGTGCAATTGTTTTCACCTGATAGTGATAAACCTAGAACCGGATTACTTTAGTTAATTGTCATCCCAGCAAGGCTTTTCTCCTGGTCAATAGTCACCATGTTGTCTTTCATATCCGAATACAAAATATCCTCCTCCTCCTCCTCCTTCCTCCTCCTCCTCCTCCTCCTCTTCTTCTTCTTCTTCTTCTTCTTCTTCTTCTTCTTCTTCTTCTTCTTCTTCTTCTTCTTCTTCTTCTTCTTCTTCTTCTTCTTCTCCTCCTCCTCCTCCTCCTCCTCCTCCTCCTCCTCCTCCTCCTCCTTTCTCCTCCTTTTTTCTCCTCCTTCTCCTTCTCCTTCTCCTTCTCCTTCTCCTTCTCCTCCTCCTCCTCCTCCCACCTCTCTACTCTCCCCTACTCACCCTTACTCAGTGGTGGGATTCAAATATGTGAAGAACCGGTTCTCTGTGTGGATGCCGCTTCCGGAAGTCCATTCTGGGCCTGGGCAACAAAAAATGAGCTACCAGTTCTACCGAACTGGTGCAAACCGGCTGAATCCCACCATTGCCCCTACTCCTCCCCTCTACTCATCCCTTTTTTCCTCTTCCTGGATTCAGACTTGGCAGCTTCCATCCTTATGGCTAGTGCCTGCCAGCCTCATTGAGAAGGATGTGGCTAAGTGTGGGTATGGGTATGTGTTTCTCCCCCCCTCTCTCTCTCTGTGTATGAGTAAATGTACATTGTTCCAGTAAAATTTTGCTGTTGCAGATAGTTCTTGACTTATGACCACAACTGACCCCAAAATTTCCATTGTTAAGAAGAAAGTTGCTAAGGGGTTTTTATGAAATTTAAGCAAACTAACTAACAGTGATATGTCAAAAACAAGTTGAATCAAATGGCACAAAGAGGGGGTATTCATGGAAAAGATTGATGAGAAAGAAGTCATCAATGCTTCGAGTAAGGCTGTAGGTTATGAAGGCCGATGTTTTGCAATCTCAGCAGCTTTAAGATGCATGGACCTCAACTCCCAGATGTCCCCAGCTGAGAATTAATGCCCAAACATTTTGAAGTTGCTGAAGTTGAGAAACACTGAAATAGATCTTCAGGAGGTGGTAGATGATAAATTCTATACTTATTAGCATTCTTCATATGTATATAGCTGGGGCTTACCCATCCCATTGATGTAACAGGAAGGGACATATTGAATCCATGAAAGTATATAGGGTGGTGTGATGGCTCAACAGCTAAAGAAGCTGAGCTTGTCAACTGGAGAGCTGATAGCCTAGGTTCGAGACCTAAGCTACTTGCAATGGGGTGAGCTCCCATTACTTGCCTCAGCTCCTGCCCACCTAGCAGTTTGAAAGCATGAAACTGCAAGTAGATAAATAGGTACCATTTCGGTGGAAAGGTAACAGTGTTTCGTGTGCCTTTGGCATATAGTCGTGCTGGCCACATGACCACGGAAATTAACTTTGGACAACATTGGCTTCTTGGACAAAAAATGGAGATGAACACGGTGTCCTACAGTAGGACATAACTGATATACCTTTTTAAAGTATATATACTATCCACTTCCCTTAAACTCTGAGAGGAGAAAGAGAGATGTTATATTATGTTATCTTCATAGTGCCTATAGCTATGTACATCATCCAATAAATTCAATTCCCATCAGAGAGTCTGAATCCCACAGAAAGAAATCTGGCTACGTCTATGTTCTGTACCAGCCTACTACCGGCCCTGCAGATAAGGCAGGGACAACCCCTTTACAAGAAGGCAAGAGGCTGGAACTAAGCCTGCCAAATTTATGGACACAAAAGCAAACAGAACAAGACACGAACCATGAAACAGGAGCTATTCAAGCGGTTGCCTTCAGCAAACCAGCCCTCCCACGCATTCCCCTTTTATACAGTTCAGGGCATGGCTTCTCTCTGCCTCCTTCCGAGGTGCCCCATTGCCTTCCTCTGTTTACTCCTGATTGACTGCCTCCTGCGTCGGGCGTCCTTGAACAGGGCCAGCTGTGGGTCATCTTCATCCACACTATCAGGCTCACACAGCTGGGTCTGCGTGGTAACCAGGTGGGAGGGGCCTGGCTGAGGGCTCTCATCAGCAAGCTCTCCAACCCCCTCAGCAAGCTCTCCAACACCCCCCTCCTCCTCCTCCTCTGAATTGTCTGACCCAACTGCCGAACCCACAGGCTGACCCTGAATCACAACAGTCTATCACGATGCAGGTCAAAATGAAGTGTGTGGGCGGGTTCATTTACTGCATGATTGTGTCGACCATTTTGACTTTTTCTGACACACGGAGGGCCCTCCCACCCAGACTAACCATTTATATCACCCTGGTTTTGTCTTATAGATCAGAATGAGAGCGCCTCAATTGTTGTTGTTGTTGGGGGTTTTTTAAAGAGGATATTTGGACAACTGTTGCTGTAAGGATCTTAAAAAAACAACCGGGCACAATTTGTACATTATTGTGAAAGAAGATTGCAGAAAAGCCCAGAGGGAGAAAGACTTTAGGGACTCAGAAATCACCCACTGAATGAGGAAGTGTAGTAAAAGAGTGGTGAGGGAATTCCAGATAACTGTTCAGAGAGCGTAGCGTAACTGTATACGGAATAAAAGCGTGGCTGAACAGGAACACTTGACTGTGGTCTTACCAAGGCAAAAAGTAACAACCAGAATGACAGAGAAAGAATAGGGGTGTTTTAGATGACATAAGATAAAGGTAAAGGTAAAGGTTCCCCCGCACATGCATGCTAGTTGTTTCCGACTCTAGGGGCCGGTGCTCATCTCCGTTTCAAAGCCGAAGAGCCAGCGCTTGTCCGAGGACGTCTCCGTGGTCATGTGGCCGGCATGACTAGACACCAAAGACGCACGGAATGCTGTTACCTTCCCACCGTAGTGGTCCCTATTTTTCTACTTGCATTTTTACGTGCTTTCGAACTGCTAGGTTGGCAGAAGCTGGGATGAGTAACAGGTGCTCACTCTGTTATTTATTTTATTTATTAGTTTATTAGTTTTTATAAACCGCCCTTCTCCCGAGGGACTCGGGGCGGTGTACAGAGGAAGGAAGGTATACAGATCGAACAATAAAAATAATAAGAAACACTAATGAACACAAACTGGGACCCCAATTAACGCTATCATGCCAGGCCAGCCTGCTGAAACAGGAAAGTTTTTAAGTCGCGACGGAAGGTACGGAGGTCAGGGGCCATCCGGATTTCTGTTGGTAAGGTGTTCCAGAGGGCTGGCGCACCCACTGAGAATGCCCTCCCCCTGGGGGCCACCAGCCGACATTCCTTGAGCGGTGGCACCCTGAGGAGGCCCTCTCTGTGGGAGCGCACAGGACGGTGGGGTGCTGACATCGGCAGAAGGTGCTCCCGAAGGTAGTCCGGACCCATGCCATGTAGGGCTTTGTAAGTCATCGTTAGCACCTTGAACTTCACACGGAAGGCAGCCGGAAGCCAGTGCAGCGCACGGAGGAGAGGTGTGATATGGGAGTATCGGGAGGCTCCCAAGAGTGTCCGTGCCGCCGCACTTTGCACCAGTTGAAGCTTCCGAGTGGATCTCAAGGGCAGCCCCATGTAGAGAGCGTTACAATAGTCTAGGCGAGATGTCACAAGGGCATGGGTGACTGTACGTAAGGAATCCAGGTCCAGATAAGGCCGTAGTTGGCGAATTAGTCGAACCCGGGAGAAGGCCCCCTTGGTCACAGCTCCAATGTGGTCTTCCAGGGAGAGCTGCGAGTCTAGGAGGACACCCAGGTTGCGGGCCCTATCAACAGGGGGAAGTAACTTGTCCCCAATGTTAAGCAGTGGGACGTTCTGAATCTCCTGGTTTCCCGGTACGTACAGCCATTCAGTCTTGTCCGGGTTCAGTTGAAGCCTGTTTCTCCCCATCCATTCCCGGACCGCTTTCAGGCAGCGGGACATCACGTCTAGGGCATCACTGATATTGTTTGGAGTTGAGATAAAAAGCTGGGTGTCATCAGCATACTGATGGTACCCTACTCCAAAACTGCGAATGATCTCACCCAGCGGTTTCATGTAGATGTTGAACAGGAGAGGCGAGAGGACCGACCCCTGAGGGACTCCGCAAGCGAGAGGCCTCGGGGTCGACCTCTGTCCCCCTGTCAGCACCGACTGCGAGCGACCCTGGAGAAAGGAGGAGAACCAACGCAGAACCGTGCCTCCCACTCCCAGTCCCCTGAGGCGTCGCAGCAAGATACCATGGTCGATGGTATCGAAAGCCGCCGAGAGGTCTAATAAGACTAGGACAGAGGAATGGCCCCTGTCCCGGGCTCTCCAGAGATCATTCATCAGAGCGACCAATGCCGTCTCCGTGCTGTAGCCCGGCCTGAAACCAGTCCTAACCCACTGAGCCACGGTGTCCCTTTTAAGATGACATAAGATCATCTTTATTGTATTTTTTTTTTTACTGTGGGCACACTGGCACGCATTAAAAATGAAATTCTGTTGCCTGTTCTCAAAAGTGTACACATACATAACACACATATAAACTTGCTACATACAACATATGTATATACCTGCACCCTTACATATAAATACATATAATTATTAATCACTGTTAAACTTGAAAACCGTGGTTGGACAGTGGTAAGAATGCAGCATTGCAGGCTAACTCTGCTCACTGATAGGAGTTTGATCCTGACCAGTTCAAGATTAATTTAGCCTTCCATCCTTCCGAGGTAAAATGAGGACCCAGATTATTGAGAGCAAATATGCTGACTCTATAAACCACTTAGAGAGGGCTGTAAAGCACTGTGAAGAAGTATAGAACTTTTAAGTGCTATTCCTTCCTTCCTTCCTTCCTTCCTTCCTTCCTTCCTTCCTTCCTTCCTTCCCCCCTCTCTCTCCTTTCCTTCCTTCCTTCCTTCCTTCCTTCCTTTATTTCTTTCTTTCTTTCTTTTTCTTTCTTTCTTTCTTTCTTCCTTTCTTTTCGAATCTCACCAGCTCAAGTTTGACTCAGCCTTCCATTCTTTCGAGGTCAGTAAAATGAGGACCCAGATTGTTAGGGGAATATATATATTCCCCGGCACTGACATTAAGAATAAGCCACGTAATCTAGTCATTTGAAAGATGGCTTTGATAAATCCATTTGACTAAATAAAGAACACCAATCTGCCTTTGATTGCTGATCCAAGGTGCAGGAACAGAATACATTATGTCAGATAACTGAGTAACTCGAGACACATCGTCTTATGATTAATGGACACTGCAAAATTGTATATTTAATATGCTTCCACCAAATAGCCCTTAAAAGAAATTGGTCACGTTGGAAAATGTGAGATTACCAGCAAAATGGTGGCTATTTTTAAATTAAATACTTGGGTTGTTTGATCTGCCACTCGCCGAGTGATCTCGAAAAGCAACTGATAGGAATCTGTGCAAGATATTTGCCCATGAAGTTTTTCTCGAGCTAAACTTAGAAAGGAACATGTGGTCTCACATCAAATGGAAGCCTTACGAAAGACTTCATTAAAGGGTTTTGAAAGTCTAGATGAAGTTGGAAGGCGGTGTGGGGGGAAAAAACATTTATCTTTTCTGTTTCATCTAAATTCAATATCTTTTCAAAGGCTACTTTGGACTGATGTTGGCTAATCCAAAACTTCATCGCCCAAATGTGTCTACCTGTAGTATAGGTAGTCTTCAACGTACAACCACAATTGAGCCCCCCCCCCAAATTTATGTTGCTAAGTGAGAAATTCGCTAAGCGAGTTTTGCCCCATTTTATAGTAAGTAATAGTAATAATTTTATTTATATACCGCCCTTCTCCCGGAGGACTCAGGGCGGTGAACAGGGCAAGCATAAAAAATACAGAGATACAAAAGTTAAAAGGGATTAAATATATGCCCACTAAAAACAGTAAATACAAATATTAAAATAACAATAACCCCCCCCCATCCCCCATCAGGCCAGGCCGGCTTGTTCAAATAAGAATGTCTTTAGATCGCGACGGAAGGAGCGAAGGTCGGGCGCCATCCGGAGCTCAACCAGTAACCGATTCCATAGCTCCGGGGCGCCCACAGAGAAGGACCTCCCCCTGGGGGCCACCAATCGACATTCTCTGATCGATAGCACCCTGAGGAGGCCCCTCTCTGTGGGAACGCACAGGGCGGAGGGGAGTTGATGCCGGCAGCAGGTGTTCCCTAAGGTACTCCGGACCCATGCCATGTAGGGCCTTAAACACCATTACCAGTACCTTGAATCTCACCCGGAAGACAACTGGCAACCAATGCAGCTCATGGAGCAGAGGTGTAACATGGGAGTATTGGGATACTCCCAACACAACTCTCGCGGCCGCATTCTGTACCAGTTGGAGCCTCCGAGTGGTCCTCAAGGGCAGCCCCATGTAGAGAGCATTGCAGTAGTCTAGACGAGAGGTCACGAGCGCATGAGTGACCGTACACAGGGCATCCCGGTCTAGATAGGGCCGCAACTGGTGCACCAGGCGAACCTGGGTGAAGGCCCCCCTAGTCACAGCCACTATGTGGTCTTCCAGAGTGAGCCGTGAATCTAGGAGGACTCCCAAGTTGCGAGCCCTATCTACGGGGGGTAATAATTCACCCCCCATAGAGAGAGATGGAATATCCTGAATAATATCCTTTATGACTTTTCCCGCCACATTTGTTAAGTGAATCACTGCAGTTCGTAAATTAGTGAATCTGGTTTCCCCCTTGACTTTGCTTGTCAGAAGGTCAGAAAAAGGCAATCATGTGTCTCTGGGACATTGCAACCGTCATAAATGTGAGTCAGTGGTCAAGCATCCAAATGTAAATCATGTGACCGTGGAGATGGCTGCAACAGTCAGAGGTGTTAAAATGGTCCTAAAACACTTGTAACTTTGAACGGTCACTGAATAAACTGTTGTAAGTTGAGGACTGCCTGTAAATTGAATACAGCTGGCAGAGTTTGAGTGGAAAATACAAAATTGGGGTTCATTTGCATGGCTGGCCAAGTCCCTCTTTTAAGGCTTCCAAAGGATAAACGTATTATAAAATCAAGATGGGTCCCGCTCTCCAGACAAATAAAAATAAATGCATTGCAGGTCATCCTCAAATTACAACAGTTCGTTTAGTAACTGTCATGCCTCCCTTGGAGCCTGAATATGCAGAGGAAAATGAGCTGGAAAGAGGCCCTATGGAGGCCGAGGGTGAGGTGTCTGTGGCTTCAGAGGAACGTGGGGAGGAGCAGGCCGAGGCAGGCCAGGGTCCTTCAGGATTGGGACAGGATGAACAGGTGAGGCAGAGTTCAGGTGATGAGCAAGGGCCACCCCCACCTGATCCTAGAGCACGGAGAGTGGAGAGAAGGAGGGAACAACGCAGGCAGGCCCGACTACTCTGGAGGAGAGCATCCCGCCCCTCTCCGCAAGGCACACCTGGAAATTGAGACTTAAGGAGACGCTGTGGGGAGAGGCATTTGTCGGAAACAAACGCTGATTCCTTGGAGTTTTGTGTGTGGTTGCTGATCTCTTGTTCTGTGACTTCTGCTTGGAAACCCGGAAACTCTGACCATTGGACTGACTGACAACATTGGTTGGACATTCAAAGACCTCCGACTGTATTTTGGCTTCTCTTCTGAAACTGCTCAGGCAAGCTTGTATTCACACAGACTGGTTAGGTTTATGATGTATGTGTCATTCCTTGTTATCTCCGTGGCCTTGGGTAAATTCCTCTCCTAATCAGACTGTATGTGAAAGTACTTGTAGCCAGAGGCGGCTGAAAGTGTGTCTGTGTCTTCCTTTGTTTGAAGGCTTGCCGGAAACGTGGGAGCATTTGGGGAAAATTTGGAGCAATTAAAGGGAGGTTTGAATTGCCAGCTGATTGCATTGCCTCTGTGCTGTGCCCTGGGTCATCACAATCACTTTTTTCAGTGCCATTGTAACTTTGAATGGTCACTAAAGGAAATGTTGTAAGTTGAGGGCTACCTTTATGTGCAGGGCTATACGAAGTCTGAATTTAGAGAAATAAATCACAATTCCTTGTGCACGCGTGCATGAACATACATACACAGAATTTACATTATGTATAGGCACCAGACACATTAAGAGTGCTGGCCTGCCTTCCTTTTTTCTACATAATTTATTCTACTTATACGAGCCATATGGAATGTCAAGATGATATGTAAGAAATTAACACACTACCCCCAATTAGTTGGAAATTTACCCAGCCATCTGTCTCTCATGTCTTGTAGTTTTTCTAGAGGCATCAGCATTAATCTCCTAAAACACACCTGGGTAAAGGCTGTTCAGTTGCTAAGTCATGTCTGACTCTTCACAATCCCATGGACTGTCCTCCCCTCCCTGTCTTTGGGAGTTTACCCAAATTCATGTTCATTGGGTCAAGGACACTATCTAACTATCTCATCCTTTCCTGTTCTTTTCTCCTTTTGCCTTCTGTCTTTCCCAACATCAGGGTAATAATAATAATAATAATAATAATAATAATAATAATAATAATAATAATAATAATAATAATAATAATAATAATAATAATAATAATAATAATAATAATAATAATAATAATAATAATAATAATAATAATAATAATAATAATAATTACCACGACCTGGCCATTGAAACTGCGCAATTGTGGGTGAAACGTGTAACAGTGATACCCATTGTCATCGGGGCACAGGGAACTATGTCCAAAAACTTTGCAAAATACGTAAAGAAATTGCAGCTTCCTGCAATAACTCCAGCAAAGCTACAAAAAACTGCGCTACTCGGAACATCTTACATTTTAAGGAGGTACCTGGTTGATACCTAGGATGCTGGCAGCAGTCCGTGTCAACCATTAGTGCCAGTCAGTTTGAGTGTTCAGTTGACTGAGTTTCATGTTTTATGAATAAAAGATAATAATAATAATAATAATAATAATAATAATAATAATAATAATAATAATAATAATAATAATAATAATAATAATAATAATAATAATAATAATAGAGTTGGAAGGGACCTTGGAGGTAGAATAGAATAGAATAGAATAGAATAGAATAGAATAGAATAGAATAGAATAGAATAGAATGGAATGGAATGGAATGGAATGGAATGGAATGGAATGGAATGGAATGGAATAGAATAGAATAGAATAGAATAGAATAGAATAGAATAGAATAGAATAGAATAGAATAGAATAGAAGCTGGAACGGACCTTGGAGGTCTTCTGGTCCAACTCCCTGTGCAGGTAGGAAACTCTATACCATCTCAGACAGGTGATTGACTAGTGTCTTCTTAAAAAACTCCAGTGATGGAGCACCCATGATCTCTGAAGGCAAGCTGTTAAACTGGTTGATTGTTGTCACTGCCAGGAAGTTTCTCCTCAATTCCAGGTTGCTTCTCTCCTTGATCAGTTTCCAACCATTGTTTCTCGTCCTTCCCTCTGGTGCTCTGGTGAACAACCTGGCCCCCTCTGCCTTGTGACAGCCCCTCAGATACTGGAATACTGCTATCACGTCTCTCCTATTTCTTCTTTTCTTTAGCCAAACCCAAGTCCTGCAGCTGTTCTTCGTATGTTTTGGTCTCCAGGCCTTTGATAATCTTAGTTGATCTTCTCTGATTTTTTTTTCCAAACTCTCAACATCTTTTTTGTGATAGGGGGATCAAAATTGGCTGCAGTATTCCAGGTGTGATCATTTGATTATTCTCAACCAAAAACCAAATTGTAGTTTGGGATAGATTATGGAAACAGCATGGATGATTCATCCTTCAACGATGGTCTCCATGAATGGATGTGAATCTCCACAGCTAAGCAATGCAGTTGTTAAGTGATTCACATCTGTTTTTACAACTTTTTTTGGGTCATGGTTATTAAGCAAATCTCTGCAGTTGTTAACTGAGCCGTGAGGTCATCAAGCAACTTCATCTTCTCCCCATTGACTTTGTTTGTCCAAAACTATCTGCGAAGGTCTCAAATGGCAATCACCTGACCCTGGGATGGTTAAATACATAAATACATGCCGGTTGCCAAGCTCCCAAATTTCAATCATTGTTAAGTGTGAAGAATGGTTGTAAGTTACTTTCTTCAGCATGATTGTGACTTTGAATGGTTACTAAATGAGTGGTGGTAAGTCAAGGACTCCACGTATTCTGTGTTTTGGATAAGAGTTCAAGGATGCAGAATGCAAATCTTCCCAGGTTTTGCCTCCTCTACAACCCTGGAAAGGAGATTGGGCTTAAAGTCAGGACTCAACCAATAAATCCCATGATCGTGTGAAGATATGAACCCGGGTCTTCCTACTTCAAAGCCAACACCTGAATCCCTGTGCAAGACTGGATCTCAGCAAGGGCAGAATTAACAGCAGTTTAAGGCAGACAAGTAACATTCCTACTCCAAAATTTTTGAGTAAACTCCAGATTCTTCACTTACAAGTGTCCTTGATCTTAAAATTGCCAACAGGTCAGTCTCTGCGCTGCAAACCTTTGCTAGCTTGCCTGGTTTAACCACCCTGTAGGAACTATTTCTGCCAAAGATGTTGTGCAATATCAGCTAAAAGTGAAAATAACTCTGTGATTTAAATAAAGTAGCTATAAATATGCCTTTGGTCTGAGCAAGTACTTTCTTTGCACAAAAACTGAAGAGTATGGGAAATGTGCCTTGCTTGGTGGAAGAAATTAAGTTAAACTCGGAAGGGTGTTCACAGATAGATAATAGAGATACTGTAGGTAGGCAGGCAGACACAAAGACATATAGACAGGTAAGGTAAGTCAATAGGGAGGGAGGGAGAGATGGATGGATGGATAGATATAGATAGCAATAGCATGTAGACTTATACACCGCTTCACAGTGCTTTCCAGCCCTCTCTAAGTGGTTTACAGAGTCAGTATATTCCCCAAAAAACTCTGTCCTCATTTTACCAACCTTGGAAGAATGGAAGGCTGAGTCGGTCAGGACTGAACTGCTGGCTGTGTGAGCAGAGTTAGCCTACAATACTGAAATCATCATCATCACCATCATCATCATCATCATCATCATCATCATCATCATCATCATCATCATCCAACCCCCTGCTCAGGCAGGAAACCCTATACCATTTCAGACAAATGCCTGCCCAGTGTCTTCTTAAAAACTTCCAGTGATGGAGCAGCCACAGCTTCTGGAGGCAGGTTGTTCCACTGGTTAATTGTTCTAACAGTCAGGAAGTTTCTCCTTAGTTCTAGGTTGCTTCTCTCCTTGACTAGTTTCCATCCGTTGCTTCTTGTCCTGCCTTCAGGCGCTTTGGAGAATAGCTTGACCACCTCTTCTTTGGGGCAGCCCCTGAGAGATTGGATCACTGCTATCATGTCACCCCTAGTCCTTATTTTCATTAAACGAGACATACCCAATTCCAGCAACCGTTCCTTATATGTTTTAGCCTCCAGTCCCCTGATCATCTTTGTTGTTCTTCTCTGTACTCTTTCTAGAGTCTTGACATCTTTTTTACATCGTGGTGACCAAAACTGGATGCAGTATTCCAGGTGTGGCCTTACCAAGGCATTGTAAAGTGGTATTAGTACTTCACGTGATCTTGATTCTATCCCTCTGTTAATGCAGCCTAGCATTGTGTTGGCTTTTTTGGCAGCTGCAGCACACTGCTGGCTCATATTGAAGTGATTGTCCACTAGGACTCGAGATCCCTCTCACAGTTACTACTATTGAGCAAGGTACCACCTATACTATACCTGTGCATTTGATTTTTCCTGCCTAAATGTAGAACCTTACTTTTTTCACCATTGAATTTCATTTTGTTAGATAGTGCCCAGTGTTCGAGTCTGTCCAGATCCTCCTGTATCTTCAGCCTATCTTCTGGAGTATTGGCTATTCCTGCCAGCTTGGTGTCATGTGCAAATTTGATGAGTTCCCCATCTATCCCCTCATCCAAATCGTTGATGAAGATGTTGAAGAGCATTGGTCCCAGAACAGAGCCCTGGGGCACCCCACTACATTAATAACCATTAGCTCATCTCAGAGAAGAAATAGATAGATGATATAGATAAATAGATGACAGACAGATAAATGTGAGCTATGTAATGTACCTTCTTTGCAAATTTGCAAAGTTGTAAGGTCCATTCCACCTCTTTTATTCTGAGTTAGAAAAAAATTGTCTGGGAGAGCAGGAGATTTGGGGAAGGGCTGCCGAGTCATTGAATAACCTTAAAGCAAAACACAGTAATGAAATGTGGCCCAAGTAGCTTCCTGCTGAATTAGCCATGACAGCTACTAGATAAGCAAACCTGAGTGTTATATGATGTTTACAGACAAAATGGATTCACTTAGCTTGTCAAGAAGTCACAAAGGTCCAGATTTTGTCAGCTCTGCCAGAAAACAGGCGTTGTTGACTCTGTGAGTAAGGAATGCAGCACAAACTCAGCAAGTCTACTGATGGGATCCTGGATGAATTGTATCATTTGAGATGGTAGGTTGAAAATAACCACAATAATAGATGTTGCAATTCTTCCCATTTATCATGGATATTTCTCTCTCTCTCTCTCTCTCTCTTGTCTCTTTCTTTTTCCTGATGGTAAATTGCTGTATTTGCCCTGTTCTGCCCTTGAGGGAAATTTGGAACAAATGCCCTCTAAAACTTTTACTAACATAAATAGCTCAAGACACGTCTGTAATTTAGCTAGAATTAGCTCCTGTAAAAGTAAGAAAAGAAAAAGTACACGAACAGTTTCAGTGGGAATGTACTGGATGTTTGTGGCAGTCCGCTTCAAACGAGCTTCAGGATGAAATTAATGTCTAATTTTTCCTGATCAAAAATTGCCTGCCTCCTCTCAGAAATAAATTTGCAAAGAAAGTACATCACCCTACAGAAAAAATTACTCACTCCTACGGGTACATGCTGACCTTACTCATTTACCAGCTAGAAGATTTAAATCAGTCAATCAATCAGAATAAAGCTGGAAGGGACCTTGGAGGTCATCTAGTCCACCGCCCCCTGCTCAGGCAGGAGACCCTATTCAATTTCCAACAAGTGGCTGTCCAGTCTCTTATTGAAAGCTTCCAGTGACGGAGCACCCACGATTTCTGAAGACAAGCCATTCCACTGGTTAATTGTCCTCACTGTTAGGAAGTTTCCCCTTAATTCCAGGTTGCTTCTCTCTTTGATTGGTTTCCAACCATTGTTTCTTGTCCTGCCTTCAGGGGCTTTGGAAAATAAATGGACCCCCTCCTCTTTGTGGCAGCCCCTCAAATATTGGAATACTGCAATCATGTCCACCCTATTCCCTCTTTTCTCTAGACTAGCCATACCGAAATCCGGAAAACCCCCACTGGCACTTAGACAACATCTGCCCAACAACTTGAAACATCATTTTCCAATGGAAAGCCAAAGGGGTGGCTGAACACCCCCACCCAGACATGGGAAGACATATAAGTGACCCCGCCAAAAAGAGTGCCCGACTTTGAACTACCACACCAGCAATTGACAATTGAATAGGATTTGCACCTGACATAGCATCTGCCAGAACTCTCTGTATAAATGCGGCCTGGTATCCTCCCCTCAATGAGACTGTGGGGTCCCACATCAAATGGTAAGTCACATTGTGATCGATTGTAAGCTGAGTGTCAAGGTCAAATTGCTAACATGCTTGCTAACCTTTTTCGCTATTCAACTTGCCACAGAGAGCCTGGGAAAGAAACGGGAGTTTCACGAAGCCGTCCATGGACCATGAGACCCAAGGTCACAAAAGCAGATGTCTGATGAAGAAGTGGACCATTCTCATAACAAACAGAAAGGATGTGAATGGGTAACGTCAACACATGGTGTGTGGGGTTTATGAAAAGCCATTGTTAACTAACCAGATGTTCAGATGTGAAAACTAGAGTTGATTTTGCTTCTTCAGTGCCGGGATGTATATTCAATAAAAATTATCTCTTATGGCACCTCAAGACTGTAGAGTTTCCTCAGAATTGAATTTGCCAGCCAGACAGTTGAAACAGAAGGGATATATCGGTCCAGTATCTGATTTTTTAAAAAATATAAATGATGCTGTGCTTCAGTGGTTAGATGGCCTGCCAGGGGTAGGCAACCTTGGCTCTTTTATGACTCCTGGACTTCAACTCCCAGAATTCCTGAGCCAGTATGGCTGGTTCAGGAATTCTGGGTATTGAAGTCCACAAGTCATAAAAGAGCAGGGTCACTTATATGTCTTCCCATGTCTGGGTGGGGGTGTTCAGACACCCCTTTGGCTTTCCATTGGAAAATGATGTTTCAAGTTGTTGGGCAGATGTTGTCCAAGTGCCAGTGGGGGTTTTCCGGATTTCGGTATGGCTAGTCTAGAGAAAAGAGGGAATAGGGAGGACATGATTGCAGTATTCCAATATTTGAGGGGCTGCCACAAAGAGGAGGGTGTCCATTTATTTTCCAAAGCCCCTGAAGGCAGGACAAGAAACAATGGTTGGAAACCGATCAAAGAGAGAAGCAACCTGGCCTAGACACTGATGTTTGAACATAGATTTTTTTCAACATTTATATTTTATTATGTTTTACTAATCTAGGTGAATTTTTTGAAATATATTGCTAGTCCATGTAAGATATGCTATACACCAACCAACCAACAAACAAATAAATAGTTGCAATTAAAAAGCGCTTACATTGGGGATATTTTTATTTGAAAAGTCTAAATAAGGAATAACTAACTAATTAGCTAACTAACTATAACAATAAATGACAGAGTGATTTGATTTTTCATTCCAAGAAGATGATGGATAGTTTAGATTTAATATTAGATGTACGTGCAATGTATACAGGATATATTTTAAAAAAATCTCTGTTCTACTACTGAAATGCTTATGAACCTTTCAATAGAATAGAATAGAATAGAATAGAATAGAATAGAATAGAATAGAATAGAATAGAATAGAATAGAATAGAATAGAATAGAATAGAATAGAATAGAATAGAATAGAATAATGGGATGGGATGGTAAAAAAAATAATAGAATAGAATAGAATAGAATAGAATAGAATAGAATAGAATAGAATAGAATAGAATAGAATAGAATAGAATAGAATAGAATAGAATAGAATAGAATAGAATAGAATAGAATAGAAGAATGAGATGGGATGGTAAAAAAATAGAATAGAATAGAATAGAATAGAATAGAATAGAATAGAATAGAATAGAATAGAATAGAATAGAATAGAATAGAATAGAATAGAATAGAATAGAATAGAATAGAATAGAATAGAATAGAATAGAATAGAATAATGAGATGGGATGGTAAAAAAAATAATAGAATAGAATAGAATAGAATAGAATAGAATAGAATAGAATAGAATAGAATAGAATAGAATAGAATAGAATAGAATAGAATAGAATAGAATAGAATAGAATAGAATAGAATAGAATAGAATCTGGAAGGGACCTTGGCGGTCATCTAGTCCAACCCCCTGCTCAAGCAGGAGAACCTATACCATTTCAGACAGGTGGGTGTCCAGTCTCTTCTTAAAAACCTCCAGTGATGGAGTGCCCACGGTTTCTGAAGGCAAGCTGTTCCCTTGGTTAATTGTAAGTGAAGGACTCCCGTTATATTTGAGAACAACATATATTAGATTTTCCTTCACCCAATTCTTAAGCATCACGGATGTTGGGGGGCTTCCTTGGCTCTGCCTTCTTAGAGATTTCTCCTCTTAGGCCAACGTCTGCCCTAAATAAAGATTAACCCTCAAGGTTTTGATCCGCGGCCATCAGACAAAGGCCATTGTGCTCATGTCATATAAAGCATTGGAGAGAAAGCTCGAGGCAGTTCACCTTTCAGCCAGGAAGGGCTAAAACTCCACAGAAGGACATGAGCTTTGCGCATAAAAAAAATCAAATATCCTGAGAAATCTATTCGCAAAGCCAGGCGGGAGCAGCCTCTTCCCTTAAGGAAAATCTTACCTCCATTGCTTTTTGTCCTGCCTTCAGGGGCTTTGGAGAATAGGCCCACCCCCTCTTCTTTGCGACAGCCCCTCAAATATTGGAAGACTAATGTGAGAAGGGGACGTGGTGGCTCAGTGGCTCAGGACGCTGAGCTTGTCGATCAGAAGGTCGGCAGTTTGGCGGGTCGAACCCCGAGTGCCGCATAACAGAGTGAGCGCCTGTTACTCATCCCAGCTTCTGCCAACCTAGCAGTTTGAAAGCACGTAAAAAAATGCAAGTAGAAAAATAGGGACCACTCCAGTGGGAAGGTAACAGCGTTCCGTGTGCCTTTGGCGTCTAGTCATGCCGGCCACATGACCACGGAGATGTCCTCGGACAAGCGCTGGCTCTTCGGCTTTGAAACGGAGATGAGCACCAGCCCCTAGAGTTGGAAATGACTAGCACATATGTGCGGAGGAACCTTTACCTTTACCTTTAATGTGAGAAGATACTCAGAAAGAGAAACCTTTTAAGGAATAGTTAAACAGCATTGGGTATGTTCATTTCTTTATTTGCTTATAGGTATTCTCTGCCCAGCTCCAAAGATTCCAGAGAATTTATAACAATACTTTTCAAAACAGATGGGAACGCTCGCCGTCAGAATCCTGCCTGTCCCATTCTGGACCACCTAAAATATATTGGACCAGCTGCTCTGAGGTCAGAATTGGCCACGACAGGCCTGGATTATTTTGTCATGGATCATTTTGTATGCCCTCTCTCAAGTGAAGTAATGAGAAAGCAACATGCAATCATTTTGCGAGGTTAATTGATTTTTCTGGGGAGAGAAGAATCCCAGAATCTCATCAGGGTTTCCCTGATGATTTTTTTTTTAAAAAAAGTATAAAATGTCCTTCTGAAATGAAGTTGCTTAGGCAGTTGACCAATAGCCCTCTTGTTGAAATTCCAGGATTCTTAACACTTTTTAAAGCATTTTTTTAAATGCAAAAGTGAAGAACGGGCTATTTTTCAGTGGCAAAGATCACTCTTAATAAGCTTTTTCAAAAGGCAACTGGATTTGATAAGGTTTCAAGAGAAGGAGGAGAAGCCGAAAGAAGAAGCCGAAAGAGGAGGAGGAGGAGAACAGAGAATATAGCTGGAAGGGACCTTGGAGGTCTTCTAGTCCAGCCCCCTGCGCAAGCAGGAGAACCTATACCATTTCAGACAGGTGACTGTCTAGCCTCTTCTTAAAAGTCTCCAGTGATGGAGCACCCACAATTTCTGAAAACAAGCTGTTCCACTGGTTAATTGTCCTCACTGTTAGGAAGTTTCTCCTTAGTTCTGACTTTGCTTTTCACAAGGTCACACACACACACACACACAAAATGTTCTGATGGCTACCCTGTGGTCATGAGATCATAATTGCATTTTTGGACACTTGGAAAGCAGGCTGCATTAACAGAGGGATAGAATCAAGATCAGGTGAAGGGCAAGAAAAACCAAACATACAGGTATAGTATAGGGGGTACCTTGCTCAATAGTAGCAACTGTGAGAGGGATCTCGGAGTCCTAGTGGACAATCACTTAGATATGAGCCAGCCGTGTGCTGCAGCTGCCAAAAAAGCCAACACAGTGCTAGGCTGCATTAACAGAGGGATAGAATCAAGATCACGTGAAGTACTAATACCACTTTACAAGGCCTTGGTAAGGCCACACTTGGAATACAGCATCCAGTTATGGTCACCATGATGTAAAAAAGATGTTGAGAATCTAGAAAAAGTACAGAGAAGAGCAACAAAGATGATTAGGGGACTGGAGACTAAAACATATAAGGAATGGCTGCTGGAATTGGGTATGTCTATTTTAATGAAAAGAAGGATGGGGGGGGGACATGATAGCAGTGTTCCAATATCTCAGGGGCTGCCACAAAGAGGAAGGACTCAAGCTATTCTCCAAAGCACCTGAAGGCAGGACAAGAAGCAACAGATGGAAACTGGTCAAGGAGAGAATCAACCTAAAACTAAGGAGAAACTTCCTGACAGTTAGAACAATTAACCAGTGGAACAGCCTGCCACCAGAAGTTGTGGGTGCTCCATCACTGGAAGTTTTTAAGAAGAGACTGGGCAGGCATTTGTCTGAAATGGTATAGGGTTTCCAGCCTGAGCAGGGGGTTGGACTAGATGACCTCCAAGATCCCTTCCAACTTTATTATTATTATTAGCTGTGAATGACCTATGAGCATAATTCCAGGCTTAATTAGGGTTGTAAGTCAAGCACTTCCTGTAACAGAATCTTGCAAAGCTGTAGCTTACTTACTCCCTTGTTGATTTGGAAAAGGACATGGGCTGTCTCTATCGAGGGCACCTCCTTTTACTCTCTATATCCATTCAGTCTTTATGAAATGTGAAATAAACTTCTGTTTTTGAAAACGGACGATGGTTAATATGGGTTTCCCACATCACAACAGCAGTAATATGTCCATTTTCAATAATAACATCAATGAAACCTGAAATGGAATCAAAGCTTGGCCAGCCATTTTGCAATTCAAAGGAGAACCTGCAAATTGTTGTGGTCCTGAAAATCACTTTTAATCAAAAAATCACCTTTGTCAGAATCAGGCTGCTTGTCCACCCCAAATATTTCTCTTCTGTAGCTCTTCTATTCACTACTGTGCCAAAATGAATTTCCTTAGAACTCAGTGCTTTCAACAAACAGGATTGTCTTTAAATTGTACAAGTGGCAACCCTCTATTAAAATTATTTGAAGGCCTTTTTCAGATGAAAGTGCAGAAAGTAGTAATTAATGATGTGCTGTTATTGGGATTTAATTTTTAAAAACAGCAACCAAAAGTCTAGATGCTTCTATGTTTTCAATAAAGTTATCCAGCATTTTAAAAGAGGCCAAGTCTTTCTAAGGAGCCATCCTGGCACTGTAGTATTTAAATTCAGTTTCATGTTTTCAAAGGGTATCAGGTTTCTAGTCCTTAGCATCTTTAAATTCAGTTTCATGTTTTCAAAGGGTATCAGGTTTCTAGTCCTTAGCATCTAAACATGTATGCTAAGAGCAACATAATCTTCTCCTCCTGATCAAAGCAACATCCCAGGTAAACTGCAGAGCGGCTGTGGCCACAATCTCAAGTCCCATCAGCCACAGAATAAATGTTTTCCCATTCTTGGCATTCAAAGATCTCCATCTGCATCAATCCACTTTTTTTTGAAGATGTTTTTACTCTCTGGGTTGGGTGAGTATTTGCTCCGTACTTCTGTTATGGGCAACAGACTGGGGTCATGTCTGGATAGCAGCAAGAATACTCTGTGCACAAAAATGGAAGGATAGTTGGATTCCCACCATGGACGAACGGCTGCAAAATTACTATTGTTTCTACTTGGAAACCACATTTGGATTTTGTGCTCGAGGGAGGAAAAAAAATATGAAACTTTTAATTTTGGGTTTTAACTATCGGATGGGTTTGATACTACAAAAATGGCTAGCATCTATTATTATGTAAAAGTAAAGAGTTGAGGTTATATATTATTACCTTATTCTACTGCGGCAAAAAACGAGTATGAAGTCAGTGCCTTTTTTTTTTCCTCTTCACTCTACACTTTTTCCTCTTCCCCTTCTCCTCTCCCACTTTCCCCCATAATTTTCATTTTACTTTCTACTTCTGTAGTTTATATTTCAATACGCTAATAAGAAGTTGAACTCAGAGAAAGTGGAATCATGTCTGAATTGTAAGGTGTCAAGTCCCACCCAGCTTGGCAAAATCTAGGGAGCAAGAACTACACAGATTTTGGTACAGTTAGCTCTTGTCTCACAGGGGTGAGTTATTACCCCCCGTAGATCGGGCTCGCAACTTGGGGGTCCTCCTAGATTCACAGCTCTCCTTAGAAGATCATATAGGAGCTGTGAACAGGGGGGGCTTCGCCCAGGTTCGCCTGGTGCGCCAGTTGCGGCCCTATCTGGACCGGGATGCCTTGCGTACAGTCACTCACGCGCTCGTGACCTCTCGTTTGGACTACTGCAACGCTCTCTACATGGGTCTGCCCTTGAGGACCACTCGGAGGCTTCAACTGGTGCAGAATGCAGCCGCGCGAGTTGTGTTGGGGGTCTCCCGATACTCCCATGTTACACCTCTGCTCCGCGAGCTGCATTGGCTTCCAGTTGCCCTCCGGGTGAGATTCAAGGTGCTGGTAATGACCTATAAAGCCCTACATGGCATGGGTCCGGATTACCTATGGCAGCACTTGCTGCCGGCGTCAACCTCCCTCCGTCCAGTGCGCTCCCACAGAGAGGGCCTCCTCAGGGTGCCTCCGATCAGAGAATGTCGATTGGTGGTCCCCAGGGGGAGGGCGTTCTCTGTGGGTGCGCCAGACCTGTGGAACCGCTTGCCGGTTGAGCTCCGGATGGCCCCCGACCTTCGCTCCTTCCGGCGGGATCAAAAAACCTATTTATTTGAACAAGCCGGCCTGGTCTGATGGGTTTGGGGTTTGGGTTTGGGTTTTAACATAGCTTTTAATTACTGTATTATATCGGGCATAATTATTTAATCTTTTTTAACTTTTGTATTTTGATATTTATTGCCCTGTACACCGCCCTGAGTCCTTCGGGAGAAGGGCGGTAAAAAAATTTAATAAATATAAATATAATATAAATATAGCTTACTTGATCTATTTTTTAAGCTAGTCTAGGATAAAATGTTCCTTTTCCATTTATAGGAACTTCATTAACTTTAGAATAGAATAGAGCTGGAAAGGTACCTTGGAGGTCTTCTAGTCCAGCCCAATTCCAGGTTGTTTCTCTCTTTGGTCAGTTTCCAACCATTGTTTCTTGTCCTGCCCTCTGGTGCTTTGGAGAATAGTTTGATGCCCTCTTTGCAAAAGATTCAAAACCTCCCCAGATTTCTCTCCACCTGAGCTAAGTTGAGAAGGATTTAGATGTTATGGTGGACCACCACTTCACTATGAGCCAGCAGTGTGCTTCAGCTGCCAAAAAAAGCCAACACCGTCCTAGGCTGCCTCAATGGTGGGTTAGCATTAAGAACAGAAGTGATAGTAACACTCCATACTGCACTAGTGACACTACCTTTGGAATATTGGGTCTAATTCTGGCCACCATGATACAGAAAAGATGCTGAGGCCCTAGAAAGAGTGCAAAGAAGGGCAACAGAGATGATAAGGATTCTGGAGGCTGAATTGTACGATGAACGGCTAAGGTAACTAGGTATGCTTAGCCTAACGAAGAGAAGGCTTAAAGAAGACCTAATAGCATCTTCCAATACTTGAAGAGCTGTGTTGATTTATTCTCCAAAGCACCAGAGGGCAGGACAAGAAGCAATGGGTGGAAATTCCTCAGAGAGAAATCCAGCCTGGAAATAATGAGGAATTTTCTGACAGTGAGAATGATTAATCGTGGAACAGCTTCTACAAAAAAGAGAGAATCAGAGAAAGGGGGGGGAAAGAGAGTTGTTTTCTTCACTAAAATATTTATGGAAATATTTTCAAGAGGTAAGAGACACGGTGGCTTTATTTAAAGCCTTTTGGCCAAGTATCTGTGACATGTTGATTAACAAGCCAGTTAAACAGAGGTTGGGTGGCATGACAGAGCTGGCTCAAAAATCAACTTCAAAGGGTGCTTGACAATGATCCTCATCAATCTGGAGGGAGCTGTGGAGACGCAGCCAACAGATGAAAAGTGCCACGGAGATCAATCACTACGGTTTGACTGCAATTAATCTTAGAGAACCAGATGTGAGTTGAGTTTTGGGTGCTAACTTTGAGGTTACACAGTAACTGAGGAAGCATGGGAATAAATCAGGCCACATAGGTAGAGCTGTGGAAACCTGACTAGATTCATATCAGTGGAAAATACCAGACTTACAACTGGTCACTTAGAAACCATTCAAAGTTATCCCAAAGGTGGTTTTTTAAAGAGGCAACTGGACTTTCTTATTTTTCTTCGAAGACGTTTCACTTCTCATCCAAGAAGCTTCTTCATCTCTGACTGGATGGTGGGAAATGGAAGGATTTATACTCCTTGCAGACGGCTGGTCATTTGCCTTTATTCTCTAGAGAGTCGTGGAGGCCACCTGGAGTGTCAGGACCCACCTCAATCCACATCTCAGGAAATAAGAACTCTTGGATGCAAGTTTAGTCCAAAAGGAAAATGTTTACTAGGATGGAATCGATTGTGGCAATACAAGACAGAATCTAACAAAGTTACATTTCAATCCTATGAAAAGCATTCCCATTTCAGCCCCTCCCCTCATCCATTTGGTCAGGCTCTCATCATTTGCTTAGGTGTCAGGCCGTTCCGTGGGAAAGGGAACTCTCCTTGGTTTTATGGTTATTGCTTTCCTTTTTCAGTTGTAAATGAAGATGCAATCCAGATCTGTCTCTCCCCCTCCCTCCCCCAGTTCAAATGTTCCCTGTTGTTAGAAGATCACCTTAAGTCTATCCTCTCCCCCCCACCCCCTTCGGAGAGATGGCAGAATCCCCAGAATAAGCACATTGTTCTACCTATACATTTATGAAATGTGATATAAATGGATTCTGACATGGAGGTTTACCTGTCTCGTCAGGGTCACCTGAGTAGGTGTGTAAATAGGTGTGGGGCCTTCTTGGAACTGCTGAAAGGACTGGGCTGTAGACTGGAGATACATAGATCACTCATTTGCACTACTCAGGTGACCCTGAGGACACCGACAGGCCTCCAGGTGGCCTCAACAACTCTCTCAAAGGATGCAAATGACCAGCTGTCTGCAAGGAGTATAAATCCTTCCATTCCCCACCACCCAGTCAGAACTGAAGAAGCTTCTGGGTAAGAAATGAAGCGTCTTCAAAGAAAAACAAGAAAGTCTAGTTGCCTCCTGAAAAAAGCACCTTTGGGACAACCATGACCTAGATGACTGAGAATCTCCATAGGTCAGGGGTGTCAAACTGCCAGCCTGTGGGCCGGACACATCATCTGGAAGCCACGCCCACTCCATTGCCGGCAATGGCAAAATAGTCCCGATACGTCTCGCGATGTCACGTGATGTCGCAAGTTTGACATGTGTGCCATAGATGTTCCAAAATATGATGGACCTCTCGGGGGGGGGGGGTAACTTATCACCCAGTTTCAAAGTTTTGATGGATGCCCCTCCAATGGGCACATGACTGCATTTTGGGTGCTTGGCAATCAGCCCACACTTACAGCTCTTTGTCGTGTCCTGTGGTCATGTGCCCATATTTTACAATGGGTTTGCCAAAAACTGATAATCACGAATCATTAGTTCGCTTAATGACTGCTGCCCAAAGGGTTGGTCACATGGATGACCTGTTTTACAACCAGGATGGGTAGGCTCCCTTACAGTCATAAATTGAGGAGTATATTTATTGATCCAAGCGTGGAAAGATGCTTTCTTGGTCGATCAAATTGAGATTTCGGTCTGAGCTGCTTTTGACATCCACCTCAAATCAGATCTCCCAATCTAATCAAGTTTATTTTTCAAACATTTAATTTGAAAAGGTCCTGATGTGAAGCTGATCAATCAGCTCATATTCTTTGGATGTAGTGAAAAATTGAAGTCCACCCAGTGATATTAACCCATATATCCCCAGAGTTATCTTTGAGGTTAAGAGGGGGCAGCCTATAAACAAAATAAAACAAGTATAGTCCAGCTGTTCAAACCTAAAAGCATGTTGACTTAAGTATCAGAGATATTTTTTTATTCTTTAAGGAAAACAACAACACTAATTAAGAGGTTAAAACTTAAATGTTCCTATTTTGACATCAAAAATCCCCCCTCCCCCTTACTTTAATATCTGGGCTTTTTTTTTTGGCAGACTGATCAATAGATGGAGAGGGGGGGAAAAAACATCTTGCAAATTTCATATTGCAATCTCTCAGCCATCGCTCTGGAAGGACAACCCAGGCCAATGCTTTTAGCACAAGCCGAACCACTTTTCAATCAACTCACTCAATAAAACAGGCTAGGAAATGAATCCTCTTAGAGGAAGTAGGTAGTTAGAGAAAGTAGGTTTGAAAGACATTTTGCTTTCTTTCCCACTTTAAAAAAAAATCTCTACTTTCTTTTCATTTCGATAGGCCAAAAAAACAAAAAACAAAAAAACACCCCAACCCAACCCAAATATCCTATTCCATTAAAAAGGTCATTGTCCTTGGGCTGAAAATATGATGGTGATGGGATTTATTTATTTGATTTTTATCCCACTTTATTATGAGTTAGCTTTAGGTTTAGCTTAGTGTTAAGGTTAGTGTTAGGGTTAGGTTTAAGTTTAGGGTTAGGGTTAGGGTTAGGGTTTAAGGTTAGTGTTAGTGTTAATGTTAGGGTTAATGTTAGAGTTAGGGTTAGGTTTCAGATTAGGTTTAGGGTTAGGATTAGGGTTATGTTTAAATTTAGTGCTAGGATTAGGGTTAGGATTTGGTTTAAGGCAGACATGTCAAACACAAGGCCCAGGGGCCGGATCCGGCCCGCGAAGTGGTTTCATGTGGCCCGCAAAGCCATCCTAGAAACAATGAGGGAACGGCCCCCACTGCCTTGGCCCTGGCCCAGAGACCCTCCTTCTGCCAGAGACCCTCAGATCTGTCCCACTCCTGCCCAGGCCCCCATAGGCACCCTTGATGCAAACGATGTAGAGCTGGCCACGCCCACCCAGTAGGCCATACGCACTCTAGCCACGCCCACCCAGTAGGCCACACCCACCCTGGCCACACCCACCCAGCCCCTTGAGGGCAACCGCAATGCTGATGTGGCCCTCAATGAAATTGAGTTTGACACCCCCTGGTTTAAGGTTAGGGTTAGAGTTATTGTTAGGGTTAGGGTTAGTTTAGGCTTAAGTTTAAGTTTAGGGTTAGGGTTAGGGTTAGGTTACAGGTTAGGGTTAGGGTTATGTTTAAGTTTAGGGTTAGTGTTAGTGTTAGGGTTAGGGTTAGGGTTAGGGTTAGGGTTAGGGTCAGAACTTTATTTGGCCAATTGAAGTGCTGGGTGGAACACTGTCTGAAACACTGGCAGCTGCATTCAGAAGTGCCACACAGTGGTCATTTAGGCACTTCTATTTATACACAGATAACGACCAATCACAATGTGACACTTGTAGACGCACAGAATGTTAACCAATCATTTATCAGTATTTCCCCATTCTTTCCACTGTCTCTGGGTGATCTTTCTACCTCCACAAAATGGCGTCCCTAGTGTACAGAAGCAAATGGCAATTAATATGTTAATAACCAGAATAACCTTTTTTTACAGTCCCTATAGCAAACTTACATAGTATTCCTTCCTCCTCCTATTTTCCCCACAACAACAACCCTGTGAAATGGGCTCAGCTGAAATAGAGGGACTCATGCAAAGTCACCAGGCTGCCTTTTATGGCTAAGGCAGGACTAGAACTCACAGTTTCTAGTGATTGGTCCAAAGTCACCCAGCTGTCTTTCATACCTAAGGCAAGACTAGAACTCACGGTCTCCTGGTAATTTTCCTAAGGCAGGGGGGTTTGACTAGATGACCTCCAAGGTCCCTTCCGACTCTGTTTTTTCTATATTCTGCATTCTAGATGGCCATTATTTCTTAGAAGTGAAGTTGAGCATTTCTTGAGGGGAATGTCTTTAATACTATCCATCCTAAGCATTCATAGAAGCTTCAAGGAAATCAGAAATACCACAACTATAGTTAGAAGACAAAAGATAGTATTTCTATATTATGCGATCACTTCCCACTTGAACCTCTTTCAAACGGAGGGAGCAAATACAAACATGTGAAGGATGCACGAAAATGACACTCTGTGGGTGATAGGACCTGGTGTGATCTAACACCGTGGTCCATGAAACATTCGAGTTCCAGAAATTTGTTGAAGAAAGTTTCAGGAAAGGATGTGGATTTAGATAAAGGCTGATTTGTCAGCTCAGCTACCACTGCCCAACCGACTCTATTTAATTGCTCTTTCTTGATGATAATGAGCTTTATGTCCATCCAAATCAGGTCAAAGCTGGGTCTGATTGCACTTTAAAGATTCTTCTTGTGGTGATTATGCCTAGTTTTTCCCATCTCTGAAGACACCGGCCATAATGAACAAATGAATCGATGAATAAATAATTTTTTTAAAAGGTTTTTTTTTTTGCCAATTTGATAGAAGGGCTAAATTCATTCCTATCGTCTCACTAGCAGCTCAAAGAATAACAGGTCTCCTTGCTAGCATGAGGGAATGGAACTGGGGAAAAGAGTAAATACATCAAAGGATGTGTGGCATATTATCCAGAGCAATAGCTCATGTTAACACGAGAAAGGACTTACTAAGGCATGGGCTCCTCCTCCTCCTCCTCCTCCTCCATCATCTCTTCCTCTATCCCCTCTTCCTCCTCCTCCTCCTCCTCCATCATCTCCTCCTCCTCCTCCTCCTCCTCCATCATCTCCTCCTCCTCCTCCTCCTCCTCCTCCTCCTTCTCCTCCTCTTCCTCCTCCTCCTCCTCCTCCTCCTCCTCTTGTGGCCAATTCCCCAGAGCTTCTAACAACAAACCCAGGGCCAACCCAATAGTAACTAGATTATGTGTGTAGCACCTCTGTTCCAGCACTAAGCCATGATCTACCCATTTTTAATCTGGTGACACTGGGAAGCTGCCTTAAACTAGAAAACAGCTTAGCAAGGTTTATTCACCTCCTCAATGCATTATCCTATTAGTTAGACCTGCACATTCTCCCTGCTAAAATCTGAGTGGTGGCACTGTTGTTCCTCTTTGCTTCTTGAGATGTTATTGATGGAACGGAGATGAAATCCTTCAATTAACCAGGAACCTTTTATCTGAAAGCTTGGCGAGGACTCAAGTTCTAAACTAGTTGTTTACTGTGGCATTTTCCCATGGTGATGGCAATCTTTGATTCAGCTTTCCCTCCCATTGATTCCTTGCTTTGACGCCTAACTCCTATTCTTTCATCTGCAATTTTTCCTCCTTTCTTTTAACATCTAGGTTATCCGTTTTTCTGTCACTTGCGAAGGTCCAGTTTTACCTGTTAATGAGGAAAGGAATCAGCAGGAAAGCCACTCAATGAATGGAATGTAGTAAAATAATAATAATCCGCACATTATAAAATGGGACACTTGACGAGAAAAGAAAGCACTAACTCACCACAGCACTTAATGATATTTAAGCCATGGTCAAATAATTATCCCCAAAACATAGGGCAGAACTATTTGGAAGGCTTTGCATTTGACGCATAAGTTAGATTTTCTTTCTTTCTCTTTCTTTTTTTCTTTCTTTCTTTCTTTCTTTCTTTCTTTCTTTCTTTCTTTCTTTCTTTCTTTCTTTCTTTCTTTCTTTCTTTCTTTCTTTCTGTCTAATTCTGAAATAAAAGCAAAATTAGGGGGTCAAAGCAAGATTTACATTTTGAGGTCACATTGAACATTTTCTCCACTTCTACTTATGCAAGGAAGCAACATGTGCTATTACAAATATTTCCACCCTCATCCACTTCACACATCCTGTCCTCCCTTACTTTTCTACCAGAAAGGTAATAGAAGACAATTAGCAGGAGGAAAAAATCTTTTCTCTCATTTGGTGGAGCAGTGGGCTAATGCCTCCTTAAGTAACACCAGCTGCCTGCAATTAGTGCAGGTTCGCATCCCACTAGGCTCAAGGTTGACTCAGCCTTCCATCCTTCCGAGGTAGGTAAAATGAGGACCCAGATTGTTGGGGGCAATTAAGCTGACTTTGTAATAATGCCGCTTGGGGTGTGTGTGAAAGCCCTAATAAGCAGGCATATACATAGAATGAAGGCTACTGCTAAGCTTGTAAGCTGCCCTGAGTCTTCGGAGAAGGGCGGGATATAAATGGAATTAAAATAAATAAATAAAATAAATTTGGAGAAAGGTGCTCTGGGCAAGTTACATTAATCACTGTGGGACCTTTTTCAGGAAATTGCCTTATTTCTAATGGCACCTGTCACTTCACCACTCCCTTCCGTTTACATGTACTGCACTTCTATGGATGTCCTTCCAATAAGATGGAGCAAGAGGTGAGGAGGAAAGAAAACAAACCACTTCATACACACAAACACACACCACACACAGAAACCACACAAATAGACAGATTGTTGAAGTTGCTCACCATTTATATATCACAGGGGGTCTTCAAACTTGGCCCTTTTATGACTTGTGGACTTCAACTCCCAGAATTCCTCAGCCAGGCACGCTGGCTGAGGAATTCTGGGAGTTGAAGTCCACAAGTCATAAATGGGCCTGGCTGAGGAATTCTGGGAGTTGAAGTCCACAAGTCATAAAAGGGCCAAGTTTGAAGACCCCTGATATATCATTTACAATCAATGACTCTGTTTTCTCTCTGTTGGTCTTTGATGCACTAAGGCTGAGATCCATATTTTTCCATAGAGTACAGAGTCCCTGTAATGTTGGCTACTAATACCAGTACCGACCATATAGAACAACAGAGTTGGAAGGGACCTTAGAGGTCTTCTAGTCCAACCCCAGACAATTTTCCAAATGTTATTTATTCTCCTGTAAAAGAGATGGGGGCACGGATGGGAGAGGAATGGGAAAGCTCCCCACGGCCAACTTGCCGCAGGACGATAGACCATGGCCAACTCACTGCAGGACAACTCAACAATGTTATTTAATTTTTGAAAATTATTTTAAAAATTACTTTACTGCATGCAACTGGCATGTATTCGTAACAGCTGCAGCACTCCAGGATCACGTGATTACCATAATGTGACCTTCCCAGCCAGTTTTCCATAAGCGAAGTCAATGGAGAAAGCCACCTTCACTTAACAGCCACCGGATTCGCTTAACGACTTATTCGCTTAACAACCATCTTAAGAAAAGGTTGAAAAATGGAATGTGTGTTCCGTAACAACAGCCTGTGCTTAGCCATGGAAATCCTGTTTCCAATTGGGGTCGTAATTCGAGGACTACCTCAGTGGACATGTGGTTCCAAAATCCAGCACTCTGAACATGGGGTCAACTTATTCCCTCCTTCTCTCCTCCTCTGTCCAGGTAGCCCTCGACTTACGTCCACAAATGAGCTCAAAATTTATGTCGCTAAGGGATACAGCAGTCAAATGAACGCTTGCTCCGTTTTACGTCCTTTCTTGCCAAGTGAATCGCTGCACTTGTGAAGTTGGTCACACGGTTGTTAAGCGAATCTGGCTTTCCCCCATTGACTTTGCTTGTCAGAAGGTCGTGCGGGAAGAATCCAGAGAAAGAAATATTTGGGGAAATATTAAAAAGGCAGAATATATTTCCCTAAAGAATCTTAAAAGGCAGAAACCAACCCCACCCAAAGTCTCTCTGCCCCAAACAGAAACCAGTTCTGCAGAAATGCAGATGTGATAATCTTGTCAGAAAGATTCAAGTCGGGAAGCTGGGATGAGAAAGGCAAACATGTCTAGAATCAACAATCCCCTCACACCAAAAAATCCAACAGTCATCAGCCATCAGCCCCAGGGAAGCAGGATAGGACCTTTGGGACATAATAGGATTAACCCACCACCATCGGAATACCAAAAAGACACACTCAGACTCAGGTCAAAGTCCATGCCACAGGAACAACTCCCAACAAAAGCCCAAGAAGGTATAAAAACCCACCACTTCCTACTACACGTGGTCATTTATTTTCCTGAGCCATCTTCCTGTCTGGCTCTCCTCTTCCATAAACTGCAACCTTCTTTCTAAAGCAGCCTCCATTTTGATGATTCCCAGCTTGGACCGGATCCTTGTGAAGATTTTTCTTTCAACAGCTGCAAAAGGGGATCGCATGACTGAGGGACACAGCAACCGTCATAAATATACGCCAGTTGCTAAGCCTCTGAATTTTGATCATGTGACCCATGGGGGATTCTGCAATGGTCGTAACTACAAAACAATAGTCATAAGTCACTTTTGTTCAGGGCTGCAATTCTGAACGGTCACTAAATGAACTTTTGTAAGTTGAGGACTGCCTGTGTATGGGAAACCAAAGGAAGCAGCATGCTGAAATATACTCAGAATAACAGAGTTGGAAGGGACCTGGGAGGTGTTCTAGTCCAACCCCTTACTCAGGCAGAAGACCCTATAGCAGGGGTTGGCAACCGGAAAAAGCAAAAGAACCACTCGGAACCGGTTCCATCACACACACAAAAAAGTGGGAGCCGCAAAAGGTGCACGCACGTGTGTCCACGCACACGCCTGTGCAAAAAACAAAACGTTTTGTGCATGTGCAAAACGGGAGGAACCTGCGTGGTGACGGGTCTCCCTGGCGACAGGTTCTGGGTTGCGGCACCGCCTTCAGCCCGGGTGCCGCCAGAGCCACCCCCGGGACCTCCAAACCGCCGCCCATTTGGGGAGGTGCGCGCACAGCTCTCCAAACCTTTGGAGAGGTGCACATGCACCTCCACCCAAATGGGCGGTGGCGCCACCTGTTTGCAGACGTGCTGCTGCCAGTTTGGAAAGCAGCCCGTTTGCAAAGCTACCGCCTTCGGAGGAAGGCGGCAGCCTACAAACAGGCCATGGCAGCTTTCCAAACAGGCAGCGCCACTGCCCGTTCGGAGAGGTGCGTGTGCACCTCCACCCGTTCAGAGAGGTGCGTGCACACCTCTCCAAACGGGCGGTGCCACTCTCCATTTGGAGAGGTGCATGTGCACCACTGCCCGTTCGGAGAGGTGCGTGCACACCGGGCGACTGGGAGGTGCAGGAGACGGCTTAAAGAGCCACATACGGCTCCGGAGCCACGGGTTGCCGACCTGTGCCCTATAGCATTTCAGACAAGTAGCTGTCCAATCTCTCCTTAAAAAAAAACTCCAGTTCTGGAGGCAAGTCGTTCCACTGATTAATTGTTCAGCTATGCTTCTTCTCCAAAGAGGAGCCAGGCGGGCATATTTTAATCAGAAAGCTGCAGACTTTCTAAAATACTTGGCTATAAATCTCAATTAGCTTCATTGCCACTTGATTTCTTCCAGCCCCACCCAGGCTCCGGTGTTTAAGAACTGATGGTTATCAAGGATGTAGGATCGCTGCAGGTAAAACAGCACGGATATCGCAGGAGCAAAGCATGAATGTTGTCTGATTAGAGTAATTAGAGCTCCTGCAATTAAACGGCTTTCTCATTTAAATGGAAATATTTGCTAGGGGTTGGGGAAAAAAAAAAGAAACTTGTAAAAGCAAATTAGGCTTCCAGAAGCTGGTTTTCTGTCTCTTTCTCTGGCTAATGATTTAAAAAAAAAGGTTTAACAGATAATATTTATTTGCGGAGGGTCGTGTCATTTTTAATTATCGTCAAGAGAGATTTCTCTTTTCAGGACAGATTTCTACGCCAGGAAATGTTTTATTTATTTATTCATTTTTATCACGCCTTCGTTACTTGATAAGAAACTCAAGATGGCGGACATGCATAATACTCCTTCCTCCTCTTATTTTCTCCACAAGAACAACCCTGTGAGGTGGGTTGAACTGAGAGAGAGTGACCAGCTCAAAGACTAGAACTCACCATCTCCTGGTGATTGGCCCAAAATGACCCTGCTGCCATTCATGCTTAAGGCGGGACTAGAACTCACTGTCTCCTGGTGATGGGCCCAAGGACACCAGCTGCTGTTCAAGCCTAAAGAAGGACTAGAACTCACTGTTTCCTGACAATGGGCTCAAAACGACCCTGCTTCCATTCATGCTTAAGGAGGGACTAGAACTCACTGTCTCCTGGTTATGGGCCCAAAGTCACTCAGCTGCCATTCATGCCTAAGGCGGGACTAGAACTCACTGTACCCTGGTGATGGGCCCAAGGACACCGGCTGCTGTTCAAAACTAAAGAAGGACTAGAATTCACTGTCTGCTGGTGATGGGCCCAAAGTCACCCAGCTGCCATTCATGCCTAAGGCGGGACTAGAACTCACTGTCCCCTGGTGATGGGCCCAAGGACACCGGCTGCTGTTCAAAACTAAAGAAGGACTAGAATTCACTGTCTCCTGGTTATGGGCCCAAAGTCACCCAGCTGGATTTCATTCCTAAGGTGGGACTAGAACTTACTGTCTCCTGGTGATGGGCCCAAGCACACCAGCTGCTGTTCAAGCCTAAAGGACTAGAACTCACTGTCTCCTGACCATGGGCCCAAAGTCACCCAGCTGCCATTCATGCCTAAGGAGGGACTAGAACTCACTGTCTCCTGGTGACCCCGCTGGATTTCATGCCTAAGGTGGAACTACAATATATAGTTTCCTGGTTTCTAGCCTGGGCCCTTAACCGCTACATAAAACTGGCTTTGTTCTTATTTTAAATTAAAGTTCTAGGAAGAAGTTCATCAGATTGGAATCTGAAGCGGGCTGCGAAGTGAAGTGATGTTGTGGACATAGCTTACTTTGAATCCAGTAAAGCATGTAACTTTGAATGGTCATCAAATGAAATGTCGTAAGTCGAGGACTACTTGTTCTCTGCTAGGACAAGAAACCCTACTAGGAAAATCATAGGCTATGAAAACACTGCTATAACTCCAGTTGCCCTTCCTAAAGGATTGCAAGAGCATCATAATAACTGTGACAGTTAGAAACACAGAAAGAGCTTTTGATGGAAGACCTAATGACTTATGAGCATGCCAGCATGGAAGTGGTAACAAGATATTACTGTAGGAACTATAATTACAATCTACATTGTGTCAAGTATCCAAAACCTGATTTCCATTTTCTTTGGGAACATAGGTTAATCAATTTGTAATGGTTAATCAGTTAAAAACCCTTTAAAGAAAATTGATGTGATCAGCAGCTGCCTTAGTGCTTGTTACATATTCACACACACAACAACCCCCTCACATCTATAAGGGATCCCCGGCAGCCGTTGACAACCGTCAAAAGGCTGCCGCGGCATTCCCCCCCCACACACAAGCGGCTAGCGGCCGATTCTGACAGCTGTCAAACTACCACGCATGCGCAGTACACTGACAGCTGTCAAACCGGCCGACTCTGACAGCTGTCAAACTGCCGCGCATGCGCAGTACACTGACAGCTGTCAAACTTCAGAGAACCGCACATGCGCAGCTCGGCCGGAGCTGTCAAAAGCTGCCAGCTGGCCCCGGCAACAAGCCGCTACAGCCGCGCCTACCTTTAGCTGGTCTCTCTCTCATTGGGCGTCCTTGTTAGGCGGGAGAACCCCGTTTGTTTATTGGTTCTTGATGTTGTTGTTCTTGTCCCTGTTCACTATAAATACGGGGGATTCCCGGCGTTGCATCGCCCGGGACCTCTGCCCAATAAACGCATTGTTTTGGACCGTGCCTGCTGTCTCCTGTCGTCCCTCAAGACAATCCACCTGGCGACGAAGGTGGGATGCGGGTCTGCTTGTTAGCTGAAGTCACTAGCTGAAGCCACAAGTGAAGGAGGGAAGCCGTCCCACCAGCTGACACCGCTGAAGTCACTTGCTGGTCGGGAGAGCCCTCCACGCACACCACCCTAAGCAGACCCATGGACCTGACAGTATGGCAAATCTTGGGCACGTCCGAGAATTCGATGTCTCCCAGCCCGAGGGCTGGGAATCGCATCTCGGGCAAGTGGAGGGGTACCTCCTCGTCAACAACATTGTCGAGGATTGCCCCAAAGCCGCGGCGCTCCTTTGCCTCAGCGGCCCGGTGGTCTATGATGTGGCCGTACGGCTCTGCGACCCTGCTCCGGTGGCTTCTGTGCCATACGCTGAGCTGGTCAACCGCCTCAATCGGCATTTTGCCCCAAGACGGTCCGAGTTGTACTGGCGCCTGAACTTCGCCCGCCAGTACCAACGACCAGGCGAGCCGGCTAAATCATTCATAGCAACGGTCCGACAAGCGGCCCGACGCTGCCGTTTCCCGGACCTCGAGGACCGCATAAGGGACCAGGTCATCGTCGGTCTGAGAAACCTGAAGCTCCAGAAGAAGCTCGTTACTAAGCCGACGATGGACCTGGCCGAATTAACAATTGAAATAATGGCATATGAAGATAGCCATCGGGAGGACGCGCTGCCACCGGGAAATCCCTTCACGGGGTCAGTCCACCACGACTGCCCTAGAAATGCCGACCCAGGAACGGCCGAGCAGAAGACTGAAGTGGACGCCATCCGTCCGAGACCCGCCGACCCCCAGGCTCGCCAAGAGGGCGACAAAAGACCAGATCGTCCGGCCGGAGGTCCGAGGGAGACCACCAACCGCTCCAAGTGCGCCAGCTGCGGTGGCAACCATGCCAGGGCATCATGTAAATTTCGTAATGCCAAGTGCCATGGCTGCGGGAAAACTGGTCACATTCGCTCCGCCTGCCGCAGCACCGCCCGCGAGACCCTTCACGACCTGGAGGCGGCCCTGGAAGGTAATATTCCCCCCCCCCAAATTGCCAGGGAAGGCCCTATGGTCATCCGTCATGACCACTAGCACGGAGCAGGGGCCCTTAACCACCAGCTTCATCCGCCCCAAAATTAAAATTCAGGTCCGGATTCAGGGAATCCCCTGCGAGATGGAGGTGGACTCTGGGTCATCAGTATCCATTCTGTCCTGGGACACCCTACAAGGGATCGCGCGTCAGTGCAGACGCCGGTTCCCTATTACCCCCCAAAAAATTCTGCTAGCTGATTTCCAAGGCGCCCCTATCAAATTAAAAGGGGAAACGAGGCTCCCTATTAGCTATCAACATTTCCAGGGAGAATTAACAGCCCACATCGCAACAGGTAAACGAGCCAGCCTTATTGGCCTTGACTGGTTCGAACCCCTGGGAATAAAAATTTTGGGCGTAAACCATTTCCAGCCTCACCAATTACAAGCCGTCTGCCAACAATACGCAGACGTTTTTGACGGGTCGCTGGGGAAATTCAATGGCCCCCCATTGACCTAAAACTGAATCCAGAGGTCCTGCCCATCAGGATTAAGGCAAGAAGAGTCCCTTTCGCTCTCAAAGCCAAGATAGAAGCAGAGCTCGACAGGCTAATTGGACTGGGAGTCATAGAACCCACAGAAGGGGGCACTTGGGAAACCCCCATAGTCACCCCTGTCAAGCCTAACGGGGAGGTCCGCCTCTGCGCGGACTATAAAGCCACCCTGAATCGTGCTTTGAACCCCCACGCCTACCCAGTCCCGGCTGTCAGAGATGTGCTTTCTTCTATTCAGGCAGGCACCATATTTGCCAAATTAGACTTAGCCCATGCATTCTTGCAGCTGCCAGTCTCAGAGCAAACGGCCAATGCCCAAACCATAGTCACCCACCGCGGAGCGTTCAGGGTGAATCGCCTGCAGTTCGGGATCGCAGTAGCACCTGGAATATTCCAGGAAACCATGGAGCGGACCCTCAAAGGAATCCCCGGGGTCTGCCCCTACTTTGATGACGTGCTCATCGCAGGGGAATCCGAGGAAATACTAGCTGACAGGCTGAGAGAGGTGCTCCAAAGATTTCGCACCGCCGGCCTCAAATTAAAAAAAGAAAAGTGCTCCATTGGAGTTCCTTCTACGGAATTTCTGGGGTACAAAATTGACGCTAATGGAATCCACCCCACGGATTCTAAAGTCAGAGCCATCAGGGCAGCACCACCTCCCAAAAATAAGGCAGAACTACAAGCCTTTTTGGGTCTCATAAACTTCTATCATGCCTTCCTCCCCCACAAAGCTTCCATAGCAGAGCCGCTCCACAGGTTATTAGACAAAGGAGCCCAGTGGCTCTGGACCCAAGCCCACGACGACAGTTTTAACAAGTTAAAACAACTCCTTTCAAACAAATCTACTGTCACCCACTACAAAGAAAAAATGCCCCTCTGTGTCGCTTGCGACGCCTCCCCCTATGGCATAGGCGCCGTCCTCAGCCACCTCCACAGCGATGGAACTCAATCCCCCATCGCATACTACTCCAGGACCTTGTCCAAAGCCAAGCGCAATTACGCGCAAATTGACAAGGAGGCCCTAGCATTAGTGGCGAGCGTGAAGAAATTTCACGATTACTTATACGGTCGCCACTTCACAATATTCACTGACCACAAACCCCTGCTAGGGCTCTTTACCTGGGACAAATTGACCCCACAAATTTTATCCCCCAGAATGCTTCGCTGGACCACATTCTTAGCAGCATACTCTTTTAAAATTGAACACAAACCAGGCAAAGAAATGGGTCATGCAGACGGCCTTAGTAGACTGCCCCTGCCCAACTTCGACCCAGACCCCGTGCCCGCCGGCCAACTCCTGGCTATCCAGGAATTGCCTGACCGCCCCGTATCTGCAAAAGAAATAGCTACAGCAACCAGCAAGGACGGAATCCTGGGAAGGGTTCTAACCTGGGTCTTAACCGGCTGGCAATCCACCTCCCCGGGTCCAGAATTTCAGCCTTACTTCCAAAGACACCTTGAGCTGTCAGCCCACCTCGGCTGCGTCCTTTGGGGCAGCCGTGTCATCGTACCCTCCCCGCACAGGCAACAAGTTTTAACCTCCCTGCACGAAGGCCACCCCGGGGTGGTCAAGATGAAATCTCTCGCCCGCAGTTACTTATGGTGGCCAGGGCTCGATGCAGACATCGAAAACTTTGTACCTACCTGCAACATGTGCCAACAGACCAGGCCACCTCTCCCACATGCCCCTGTCCACAAGTGGGAGGTGACAAAAACCCCTGGTCCAGAATTCACATCGATTACGCCGGCCCCTTCCAGGGACAAAATTTTCTTATAATAGTGGATAGTTTTTCCAAATGGCTCGAGGTCATCCCAGTAGCCAGCACAACCTCAGCAGCCACAATCAGGGGTTTGAGGAGGGTATTTGCCACCCATGGGTTGCCTGATGTCATCGTATCCGACAACGGGCCCCAATTCACCTCTAATGACTTCCAGGTTTTCACCAGGGCCAACTTGATTAGACACACCACCTCCGCGCCTTTTCACCCCTCCACGAACGGTCTCGCAGAGGCCATGGTGAAGGCAACTAAGGAAGCCCTAAGAAAAATAATCTCCGGCGACTGGCACTGCAGGCTGGCGAAATACCTCCTGGCTCAGCACTCCACACCTTGCACCACCACCGGCAAGTCTCCGGCCGAACTCCGTTGGGGGCGCCGCCTGGTCACAAAACTGGACCGTTTGCACCCCGATAGGGCAGCCGCCGAACCAACCCACGCACCGACCGTCAAAGTCTTCCCTCTCGGCCAGCCCATCTGGGCAAAGAACTTCGGGGCCGGCGACAAGTGGCTACAGGGCGTGATCTCCGACCAGACTGGCCCAGTCTCCTACCTCATCGACTTAGGAGACAGACGGCTCATCCGGCGACACGCTGACCAACTGAGGAAGCGGGTGTCACAGGACTACAGTTCCCGAGCCCAACCGGGCACACTATTTTCCCCAGCGGCACCACCAATGCCACCTAGCCCAGTACCTCTCGTCCCAGATATCGACGATGACCCCCAACCTCCAAACCCCGAAACTTTCCCCACCGAGGGAAGGGAAGACCAGCCCAGCACAAGCCAGCCCAGCCCTAGCCTCCGCCGCTCCACCAGACCGCGGAAGGCCCCCTCGTACTTGGCGGACTATGAATGGGCCGGCAGCAGGACTAGTGGAACTGACCCCACCTAAACTTCCAGGGGCAAGGGGGGAAGGGGTGTTACATATTCACACACACAACAACCCCCTCACATCTATAAGGGATCCCCTGCAGCCGTTGACAACCGTCAAAAGGCTGCCGCGGCATTCCCCCCCACACACAAGCGGCTAGCGGCCGATTCTGACAGCTGTCAAACTACCGCGCATGCGCAGTACACTGACAGCTGTCAAACCGGCCGACTCTGACAGCTGTCAAACTGCCGCGCATGCGCAGTACACTGACAGCTGTCAAACTTCAGAGAACCGCACATGCGCAGCTCGGCCGGAGCTGTCAAAAGCTGCCAGCTGGCCCCGGCAACAAGCCGCTACAGCCGCGCCTACCTTTAGCCGGTCTCTCTCTCATTGGCCGTCCTTGTTAGGCGGGAGAACCCCGTTTGTTTATTGGTTCTTGATGTTGTTGTTCTTGTCCCTGTTCACTATAAATACGGGGGATTCCCGGCGTTGCATCGCCTGGGACCTCTGCCCAATAAACGCATTGTTTTGGACCGTGCCTGCTGTCTCCTGTCGTCCCTCAAGACAATCCAGTGCTGACAGCCACGTTCCAATCAGGGAGACCATAACAGTCACTCAGCACCTAATTTTAATTTCAGGTTGGTTATGCAAACAAATGATGAACTGTAAAGGACTCGACCATACTTTCCAGTGGGAAACTGGGAGCATCCCAGAACAAGCCTAATCCAAAAATGCTAGGAATATCTGGAAGTTTGGCATTCTGACAAATCAGCCGTCAACAGACACATAGAAATAAACCACCTTTACACACCATTCAAAAGATAAGAAGGAAAGGAAAAGACCAGAATACATCCTCTCGATGTCAACGCTGTGACAAACCGAGCTGAAGCCATTTTTCATTTTGTCTTCGTTGCCGCATATTTAGTGTAGAAGAAGGAAGGGGGGTGTAGTTCTCACTTAGCCAAAACAATTCTCATGCATGGGAACCAAGGTCATTGCTGATAACATTTTGGCGGGCTGGAGAGCTGGGAGGAGTGCCCGTGTTTTCCAACAATTGGTGAATGTGATTTATGACAGCAAATTGGGGTGGGAATTGCAACTTGCAACTTTGTAACCAAGGGGGGGAATCTAGTCATGGGTTCACCTTTGTATGTGTCGTTATTTTGTAGCCAAATAAAAATGTTCTTTGAGGAAGAATTCCTTGCCTTGAAGTTCTTTTAATTGGTCTCATCTATCGTCACCATGACACTTGAGCAGTTTACACCCAGATAAGCAGGGATTATCCCCAGACAAACGAGCAAGCAGGAAACAACATCCTAATCAAGGGACTAGCAATGAGAAAACTAGGTTACTGTATATAAAGAGGGAACAAACTATGTTCAGTAGCATTACCTAGTTGGGTAATGAAATGCTTGTAAGCCAACTTGATTCCTTTTCAGCTCTAATTGATCTGTGACTACCTCCCTTAATCCCTACCAGATTCTGTGCCCTGTTTAACTTAAGTTCAGTCTTCTACTAAAAAATAGAAACAAATAGGCTTTATTTCTAAGACGTCACTGTGTACATAACAAAGGAAAAACATCCTGCCTCCAGTCTGTGATTCATCCCAAAATTTAATTGGAAGCCTCTCACATGGATCTAAATCTTGCTACCCATATTTTACTTTCTGTAATATCTTCACCCTGACTGAAACAATGGTTGCCATTAACAGCCAGTGTTGAGCAGTGGTGGGATTCAAATAGGTGAACCACCAGTTCTCTGTGTGGATGCCGCTTCCGGAAGTCCGTTCTGGGCCTGGGCAACAAAAATATTAGCTACTGGTTCTGCCAAAGTGGTGCGAACCGGCTGAATCCCACCACAGGTGTTGAGTCTGCAAAATTATACACTCAGTCAAGGACTGCTTTTACCGTTGCCTTTTGCTTGCTTGCTTGCTTGCTTATTTATTTATTTAAGGGACACTGTGAGAATTCATTGGTGCTCTTTGAGAATTTTCTATCAGTAAAGGCAAAGTGACCCTCAGTTTTTTCTTGGGCTTCACCTGTAAGGACTAAGATTTCCGTTAACAGAACAAGAATCGGAAGGGGCCCTGGAGGTCTTCTAGTCTAACCTCAGTTCAGGCAGGAGACCGTATATCATTGCAGACAAATAGCTGCCCAATCTCTTCTGAAAAACGTCCAGTGATGGAGCATTCACAGCTTCTGGAGACAAGCCTGTCCAGTGATTAATAGTTCTCATTGTCAGAAAATGTCTCCTTGGTTCTAGGTTGGATCTAATGATTGTCCACCTGTTACTTCTTGTCTTGCTCTCAGGTGCTTTGGAGAATAGATCAACCCCCCACACACACCCACCCTCTTTTCTGACACAGTCCCTTAAGTACTAGAAGACTGCTATCACGTCATCCCTAGTCCTTCTGGGGACCAGGGACTAGGGATCTAGACATACCTAGAAGTACTAGAAGACTGCTATCACGTCATCCCTAGTCCTTCTGGGGACCAGGAACTAGGGATCTAGACATACCTAGTTCCCTCAAATGTTCCAGCAGGAGACCCTATACCATTTCAGACAAGTGACTGTCCAGTCTCTTCTTCAAAACTTCCAGTGATGGATCACCCACAACTTCTGGAGACAAGTTTAATTGTTCTCACTGATTAATTGTTCTCACTGTCAGGAAATTCCTCCTTAGTTCTAGATTGGTTCTCTCCTTGATTAGTTCCCATCCGTTGTTTCTTGTCCTACCTTTTTTATTTGCTCCACAGCTATAGACATGCACAAATAAAAGTTCAGGCAAGATTAACTGTATATGTTGATTGGCCCATTTGGGTTGATTGACGGCTTGCTGTAACTTGGAGCTATTTCCAGTTACAAATGATACTTTCCCTCTGGGACAGGGACCGAACAGTCAGGGCATTGCTCCCTAGTGGGAATGCACATGTAAACGCTAAGTGGCTTCAATGAAAGAAAGGGGGTCATCGCAAATACCTTTATGTCCATGAATGAGAAGCTGGATGACTGAAAAAGAATATAAATCTAAAGAAACCACCTGAGATGTCTTTCTGAGCTTCAAAAAGGTAAAGGTTCCCCCGCACATGCGTGCTAGTCGTTTCCGACTCTAGGGGCCGGTGCTCATCTCCGTTTCAAAGCTGAAGAGCCAGCGCTTGTCCAAGGACGTCTCCGTGGTCATGTGGCCGGCATGACTAGACACCAAAGACGCACGGAACGCTGTTACCTTCCCACCGTAGTGGTCCCTATTTTTCTACTTGCATTTTTACGTGCTTTCGAACTGCTAGGTTGGCAGAAGCTGGGACAAGTAACAGGCGCTCACTCTGCTACGCAGCACTCGGGATTTGACCCGCCAAACTGCCGACCTTCTGATTGACAAGCTCAGCATCCTAACCCACTGAGCCACCGCGTCCCTTAAGCTTCAAAAGAAAACATCAAATAAGCTATCTAATACAGTATCCAAAAATGATTGAGTGGCAGACATCCCCTTTAGTTGGTTAAGAGGTAAATGCTGACCTTCCAGGATGATAGCATGTTCAAATTATAATCATAGTTTGTCCTGGTAGAAGATCATAAAAAGGCCTGTTGTAAAAAAACAATATATTACATTCACTCTGCAGTCAGCTACTGCTATATGGACCCACCCTGGGTGATCATCACACAGAGCTGTTCTGTTTTTATGAACACAGAAGTGGGGACCTCGTTACATTAGCCATTTCAGGGAGGAAAAAAATAGAGAAATGAAGGCAAAACTCAAAATGACTGTTTGTGAGACAGGATTTTTGGTCCAGGGGAAAAATAATGCAGTACATGTAACCCTTGAGTTATGACTACAGTCAAACTCAAAATTTCTGTTGCTAAGCAAGGCAGTTGTTAAGTGAGTTTTGCCCCATTGTACGACCTTCCTTGTCACAGTCTTTAAGTGAATCACTGCAGTTGTTCAGTTAGTAACAACTGTTAAGTGAACCTGTCTTCCCATTTTGACTTTGTTTGTCAGAAGATCGCAAAAGGGGATCACGTGATCCCGGGACGCCACAACCGTCACAAATACAAGTAAGCTGCCAAGCGTCTGAATTTTGATCACGTGAGCCTTGGGGATGCTGCCAGGCTGAAAAACGGTCTTAAGTCACTTTTTCAGTGCCGTTGTGACTTTGCTAACAACCATGGCAAAATACGCTCATCTAGATTAAAATTTATATTCTCAAACTTGCCTGCTCCTGTTTCAACCATCCTAAATACGAGTCATTCGCCAAGCCTCTGAATTTTGATTGTGTCCATGGGGATGCTACAATGGCCGTAAGTATGAAAACTGATAAGTCACTTTTTTTGGTGCTGTTGTAACTTCAGACAGACAGTTTCTAAATGAACTGTCGTAAGTTGAAGTCCATTTTTGTTCCCTTACCCTGGCAAATCTTATCCTGATGCTCCACCTATTTTTTGGGGGGTGGGCTTCTCACTACAAATGCTTAGGAAATTAAATCCAGTTCCAAATTAGTTGATCTGCCTTGTGGAACAAGTGTTAGATCAGCAAGATTTAACCTTCACTGGATTTGATATTCAGTCCGCTGTGGCAATGTACCGTAGCTCCTGAAATGCATCTTTAAATATGTATTTTAAGATCATCTACTCATCTGACTATGCATCTTGATATATTTAAACGCGTACTTGTAGATTTATATTTTTTTTGGAGTAGTGTGAATAATGAGGAAATGGAAGGAAATTATGCAAAAAATAAAAAAGCAGGGGAATTTTCTAACTAAAGATCGGCAGAAAATGTAGGTCTTCCTCCACCATTAAAAAAAAATCTTTTTTAAAAAATCACCTTACGAAACAAAAGGAGACTCGGTGCAAGAATACAGTCGCCCTCGGCTAAGAACTGCCCTGTTTAGTGACCTTTCACAATTACGACGTCACCGAAGAAGTAACTTCACAACCATTCCTCACATTTATGACCGTCACAACATCCCCACCGTCCTTTTATCACCATCTGAACACTATACCCAGCTTCTAACAAAGTCAATGGAGAAGCTGACAGGAAGTCACACATCACAGTCAGGTGATGTTGGGTTGATTTGTAGGGTGATTGTGATTTGCTGAACGGCTGTGGTGGAGGTGAGATTGTAAGTCCCTCATGATCATGTGATGTTTTGCTTAATGACCGTGTGGCTTAGCATTGGTGTTGCCAGTCCCAACTGGGGCCATTAAATGAGGACTATCTGTAAAACACTATTCTGTATTCTTTTGCTGGTTTGCCTCTCGTTTGTGGAGTGGGCAGCTCCATCCCGTAAGCATTTCCTTTTTTTTTTTTTTTGAAAAGTTTTACGGTACATTTTTAAATACAAAACCCCTCCCCTCCCCCTCCCCTCTCCCCAAACCTCCCCAACTCTCCCCTCCCCTCCCCCCCTCCCCGACTTCCCAGAGCTAAGTACAGGGTATAAAAATACAAACAAATATAATCTAAAATATGCAAACAACACTAAAATATTAAATTCTGTCGCACTTTAACTCTTAATAAAATAACTACAAGCTAGTTATACATCATATAAATCCACTACTTATTCAAATGCTAAGTGAAACTTTTTAGTCCCATATTTATTCTGGATACAATCAATCCATCTTCTCCACTCCACAATGTATCTCTGTTGCGAATGGTCTTTCAAACACGCTGAAATCTTTGCCATTTCCGCCAAATTGGAAACTTTTAAAGTCCATTCTTCTATAGTCGGCAGTTCTTCCTTCTTCCAATATTGCGCTACTAAAAGTCTCGCTGCCGTAATTAAATTCAACATCAGCTTAGTGTCCACAACGGTAGTATCTGTGATAATGCCCAATAAAAAACAATTGCGGACAAAACTTTATCCTTTTCTTGAATATTTTTTGCATATTCCACCAAATTTTAATCCAAAATGCTTTAACCCTTTTACAAGTCCACCATATATGAAAATACGTTGCATCCTCACAACCCGTAAGCATTTCCTTTTAAAGTCAGAAACTCTGGAACCACAAAGTGTCTGTCTGACTTTTCCTTCCCAAACTCCTTTCTGAATAACATCAAGTAAAAAAAAAGATAGCCCTTAAGTCCAGCTTAGGCACTGAATTCCAGTTTATTTTTGGTTCTGTGCTAATGCCACATCCTTGGGAGCAGGGCTTTTTTTCTCATAGAATGCTCAGAACGGAGTTCCGGCACCTTTTTTGGATGGAACCTTGTAGGGTAGGCAAGGCAGGTTGTATGACATGGGTGAGTTCCGGCACCTTTTTTCTTTTACAAAAAAAGCACTGCTTGGGAGCATTGCAAAAGAGATTTACACAAACACACACGCGCACACACACATATGCACACACACACACACACACACACACACACACACACAAATAGTATAGTAAAGGTAGTCCTTGACTTATGACCTGAGCTCAAAAGTTCTGTTGCTAAACAGAACTTCATATTTCTAAAATAGACAGCCTTCATATACATTATTTTACAGTCCAAATCATAAAATTCTTTATTTGACAATATGCAGGTCATCTCCTCGACGTGTGACCCCAGTGGAGCCCAAAATTTCCGTTTTCATTTGTTAAGTGAGTTTTGCCCCATTTTATGACCTTTCCTGCCAGCGTTGTTTAGTGAACCACTGCCGTTTTTAAAATTAGTCGAACTGTTGTTAAATGAATCCGGCTTCCCCATGGAGTTTGCTGGTCAGAAGGTCTCCAAAAGGGATCACGTGACTTCCGGGACACTGCAAACCGTCATAAATACGAGTCAGTTGCCAAGCATTCGAATTTTAATCAAGTGACCGTGGGGATGCTGCAATGGTCATAAGTATGAAAACTGGCCACAAGTCGCTTTTTTTTTAGTGCTGTTGTAACTTTGAACGGTCACTAACCTGAAATTAAGGAGAAACTTCCTGACAGTGAGAACAATTAGCCAGTGGAACTACCTGCCTCCAGAAACGGTGAATGCTCCAACACTGGAAGTTTTTAAGAAGAGACTGGACAGCCACTTGTCTGAAATGGTATAAGGTTTCCTGCCTGAGCAGAGGGTTGGACTAGATGACCTCCAAGGTCCCTTCCAACTTCTTCTTCTTCTTCTTCTTCTTCTTCTTCTTCTTCTTCTTCTTCTTCTTCTTCTTATTATTATTATTATTATTATTATCATTATCATTATTATCATTATTATTATCATTACTCATGTAAGCCAACAAAGTTAAATAAACCATTAATTTTAACGATGTCCCCACATCCAAATATCAATGGATGACTCTCCCAAGTTAAATTTCATGTAGTTTCCCATTTTTTTAAACTTTCTGTCCTACCTCAGTCTGCTTTAAACCCAGGGGTATATTTTCTCAGATAAATTTCTCCAAACCTGCACATTTTATCCCTACTTCTGCGTAAGAGTTTTACAAACAATTCCTGCGAATATAATGCACACAGGTATACTTTTACCGATCCAGGCGTGAATAAGTTCAGTCTTCTCTAACATATATTTTATCAGTAATAAGTCATAAGATACAGTCTGCCTACAGTACACCTTTGCTTTGCAAAACCATGAAGAAATATGAACCTCGAAGGATAATTGTATATCCCTTTGCATTTTGGGTTGGTCTGTAAATAAGCTAAAATCTTATTAAAATGTAAATATCTCCTCTGTCCCAGCAACCCAGCATGTCTGAATAAGTTTGCAATCTCAAGGTGCCACAGGTTTTTAGTTTCGGGTAAATAACCAATGGAACAAAAGGCAGAAATTTGAGTCTGCCATTATTGTGATTCCATGGTGAACACAACCTGTTTATAGGCCATAAAAACCTTGAATTGTCTGACACAGCAGCCGTTTAATGAAAGGATCTCACCGGTCAAAGCCAAAAATGATAAATAACCTCAGTTTACACATTCTCATTTAACTAGGTCAGTTTGAAATGACCCACCATGAAGGTACTTCAGGAAGATGCAAAAAGTAGAACATTTCAGAATAACAGAATAGCAGAATTGGAAGGGACCTTGGAGGTCATCTAGTCCAACCGCCTGCTCAGGGAGGAAACCCTATACCATTTCAGACAAATGGTTGTCCAATCTCTTCTTTAAAATATCCAGAGTTGGAGGAACCACAACTTCTGGAGGCAGCTTGTTCCCCTCATTAATTGTTCTCACTGTCTGGAAGTTTCTCCTTAGTTCTAGATTGCTTCTGTCCTTGATTAGTTTCCATCCATTGCTTCATGTTCCTGTCTTCCGGTGCTTTGGAGAATAGGTTCACACACACACACACACACACACACACACACACACACACACACACACACGTCTTCTTTGTGGTGGCCCCTTTGATATTTCATCCAATGTTCCTTTAGCAGACAAGTGCACAATGTTTATAGGCCATAAATGTGTGCTTGTGACGGAGAACATCAGGAGAACGTGAGATTTCCTATATTCCATTTAAGAGATATTCATCTCCTGGTTTCAGATTCCATTTTTCTGGATGGCAAGAGAAACACCTCAAACTCACTGACTTTAAACAACTTAGCTCAGGTGTCCAAACATTCTGTTATGGAATTTATTGTGCAGAGGTCTCCTTGTGCTACCAAAGAGTTGCACAGACAAGGAAGGGCACTGAGAGCAGTAAAAGTCACACACAGAAATACACTGAGTTCTAAAAGCAAAAAGTATTTTACTTTGAGGTGGTGTAAAAACAAAAATGCACAGTCAAAAATAAACAGTCCAAGTAGCAATCCAAAATACAAAGTCTTCTTACCGGTCCAGAGGTCAATACACAGTTCAAGTTTACAACAGTAGTAAACCAACAGCAGAGCAAAAACAGTAATAGTAGAGATCAGTGAATTCAGAGAGAGAGAGAAGCTACGTTCCTAGCTTCCTCTTATGGCCATGAGCACACTTACACACCCATTGGCCAATTAACAACTTAAAGACATAGCATTATGGTTAATATATTTTCAACCCAACATTGTAGGCTAACACCATATGCCTAACATTCTCCCCTTTGGGTAGAATAATATATAACTCTTACAATCTTATGCACATTCTTTCACAATTAGCATTGTGTTTCACAGCACTTTGTACCTTCGTAAAATGGTCTGCAATATTTACATCAGATGGACAATACTCTAACTGTATTAATTTATCTTTGACACATTGTCTGACATTTAAATAACGAAGATCAGTATGTTTAGATCTTGTTCTTACTGCAGCACTATTAGCCATCTTTATCGCAGCTTGATTGTCCTCATACACAATAAATGGATCATTTACATTTAAACCCATATCTAACAATAATTGTTTGTACACTAGCAGTTCTGTACATAACACTGATAAACATGAAAATTCAGCCTCCATTGTAGATAAGCTTATGTGTTTTTGTCTAATAGACTTCCATCCAATTAAAGAATCACCCAACATTACAGCCAACCCTGAGGTAGATTTACGACTGTTTGAATCAGAGGCAAAACTCGCATCTGCATATGCAGTAAGGATTAACTCACGATTTGGCTCTAGATATAACGAGTAGTGAATAGTCTGCTTCAAATACCTTAATACTCGTTTAGCTGATTGCCAGTGTCTAACAGTTGGATTATTGTTGTACCTAGCTAATTGATTTACACAGTAAGAAATATCAGGTCTAGTCCAATTACTCAGATACATAAGACTTCCTATCAAAGATTGGTACATAGTCTTATCAAATACAGGACTCTCCACATTAGTGTCCTTAAAATCCATAGCCATCGGAGTTTTTGCTGGTTTACACATTTCCATATTGTATCTCTTTAATAACTGAGATATCTTACTGGCTTGCGACACCTTAAAACCCCTATTTGTTTTCACAATATCTAACCCCAAATAGTGGCTTATTTCTCCAAGATTTCTAATTGTGAATTTATTTTGCAATCTTGAAATGATAGTTTGTGCTTCTAACTCAGTTTTTGTTATTATTGCAATATCATCTGTGAATAATAAAAGAAAAGATAACACTCCATTGTGTTCTCTTCTAAACAAACAAGGATCAGCATTACTGGCTACAAAACCTAATGCACTTAACTCATTAACTATACATTTGTTCCACTCATAGCCTGATTGTTTCAATCCATAGAGGCTTTTCTTTAATTCCCAACAATCATGGTCTCTATCACTGGTCAATCCTGGTGGTATTCTTAAATAAATAGTATGTTGCAATGGAGCATGTAGATATGCAGTTTCAACATCTACATGATTAACCATATATTGGTTTTTAGCCGCCCATACTAAAGCTGCTCTTAAAGTAGTTGCCCTTAGACTGGGTGCAAACACTTCGTCATAATCCTCAGTAGTTTGGGCAAAACCTTGTGCAACCAAACGTGCCTTATGGGTTATAGTTCCATCTACACCCTTCTTTATTTTATATATCCATTTACAACCTATAGCTTGCTCACCAGGTGGCAGTTTTGCTTTCACATAAACCTTAAGATCCTGCAAAGAATTCAACTCCCTGTTCATTGCAGCTTTCCATGATGCTTGTTCCTTTTCAGGATACATCCTGATCTCATCATAGTTAGATGGCTCTACACTAACTTGACATACTATACTAGCTTCATAGCGATCAGGTGGATGTCTGATACGCATTGAACGCCAAGGAATTACAGGGCTTTGAATTTCTGTCTCCTTTCCTTCCTCTGATTCATCTATTATCTCCCCTATCTCCTCTTCATCTTTTATATTTACAGGAGATGTATTATCATTACTAGTTACGTTATCAGAGGAGTCCTCAAACACTAGAGGATCAGTATTAACAGCTTCTTGCTCTAACCTATCCCAACCAACGTGCTCAAGGAATTTTGCACTAGCACTGTTATATACATTAGTTGTGCCTCGTTCCCAGAAACGATAGGATCTATGGTTAGCTTCGTAACCTACGAAGTATAATTGCCTAGCCCTATATTGGCCTTTACACCTGAGTTGTGCAGGAATGTGGACCCAAGCTGGGGTGCCAAACGTGTGCAGGTAATCAAGGTTTGGTCTTCTACCATGCCATATAGTATATGGTATTTTACCAGTAGAAGTATTAACAACTATATTCAGAACATGGTTTGCACATTTTGCTGCCTCCCCCACAGTCTATCTGTTAAGCCAGAATCTTGTAACATGGTTCTCATCATGGCTTGTAACGTTTGCCCACGTCTCTCAACAAAAGCATTATGTTGAGGCCTATAAGGGGCTGAATGTTTATGCTCAATGCCAGCTGATTGTAGCATATCAACAAAACACTTATTTGTAAATTCAGTACCATTATCAGTAATTATGCACTGAACCTTTCTCTTTGTTTTTCTCTCCACGAACTTCAGCCAGTTTGCAAATTGTTGGAAAGTATCTGCCTTTGACTTAAGCAGATAACAAAAACCATATCTAGAGTAGTGGTCCAATATACTTAAAATATAACATGACCCTCCTAAACTTGGTTTCATGGGTCCAATTAAATCAGCAAACACAACTTCCAAAGGTACAGTTGTTTTGAAGCTGTTTATCCTGTTTGCCGGACTTGCCTTACTCTTTTCCTGATTACAGGCATTGCAATTCAAATACTTACTACATGGCTTCAGTTTAATTCCTTCTACTAACTCAACTGTTTTACGTAGTGAGTTAAAGTTTACATGCCCTAACCGCCTATGCAATAAATGTATACACTCATCATGTGGCTTCTTGTTCTCACATATTGAGTTAGCTTTAACTGTACTAACCTGGTTACTTGTGAGAACGAATAAACCATTTTTCAAATTAGCAGTTACACAGGTTCCATTCCTCTCAATAGTGCATTGCTCCCCTCTGAATGTTACCACAAACCCAACTTTAACCAATTCCCTTACAGATAACAGGTTGAATCTTAGTTTAGGTATATATAACATAGGTAACTGTTCATCAATGCATGGACAATAGGAATTACCTTCACCAGAGGCCTTCATCTTCCAACCGTTGGCTAGCGAAACATATTGGTTGCTGTTTTTCATATTAATAAACCTCTCTTTCACTTTAGTAATGCATTGTGAAGCCCCACTATCAACAACCCACAATTCATTATTTCTGGATGTTGGTTTACCAGAAATAGCCAAACCAATGCCCTTCTTAGCCTTCCCACTGCTATTCACATTCTGTTTTTTACCCTTTCTACAGTATTTGGCTATATGCCCTCTAGCCCCACAAGAATAACATTTCTTGACGTTGTAAGCAGTGGTAAATTGCTGCTCCTCTTGTGGCTGTGTCTCTCTCAGCTGGTCTCTGTCACGCCTCCTTCTGGACTCTTCCAGCAGTCTCCCAGTAATGTTAGTCAATGTCAGTTCCTCTCTGGTCAGGACTTCCAAAGAAGAAACATACCCATCATAACTCTCATCCAAAGATGACAGAATAATGTAGACCTGATGCAACTCTGAAAAAATCAGCTCCTTTTCATGAAGCTCTTGAAAAATTGCTTTCATGTAATTTAAATGGGTCAGCATATCTCCATTCTTCTGCAGACGAGCCCTAAACAGCTTACGTGTAAGGTGTATATGTGCACCCACACTGTCACGAACATAAAGCCTTCGCAAAACATCCCAACACCTTGCAGCAGACTCCTCACCACGAATATGGACAAGCTGCTGGTCATTCAGTGTTAGTCCAATAATGCAAAGAGCTTTCTCATTGCTACGTTTAAAGTTGTCTAACTTCTTTGCATCCTCTTCGTCATCTGGATCCCAAGCAGTAGTATCTGGTGGGCTATTTACAACAGCCCATAGTCCTTCCTTGCGCAAAAGCAAGCAGCATTTTGTGGACCAGGAAACATAGTTTGTCCCATCCAACCGGGTTATCCAGGAGATGCCTGACAACTGTTCTTGTGCCATTTTACACCAAATACAAACTCAGCTAGGAATACTGTGTGTACTAACTCTCAGTACAGGCCTGGGCCCATAACCAGTGTTATGGAATTTATTGTGCAGAGGTCTCCTTGTGCTACCAAAGAGTTGCACAGACAAGGAAGGGCACTGAGAGCAGTAAAAGTCACACACAGAAATACACTGAGTTCTAAAAGCAAAAAGTATTTTACTTTGAGGTGGTGTAAAAACAAAAATGCACAGTCAAAAATAAACAGTCCAAGTAGCAATCCAAAATACAAAGTCTTCTTACCGGTCCAGAGGTCAATACACAGTTCAAGTTTACAACAGTAGTAAACCAACAGCAGAGCAAAAACAGTAATAGTAGAGATCAGTGAATTCAGAGAGAGAGAGAAGCTACGTTCCTAGCTTCCTCTTATGGCCATGAGCACACTTACACACCCATTGGCCAATTAACAACTTAAAGACATAGCATTATGGTTAATATATTTTCAACCCAACATTGTAGGCTAACACCATATGCCTAACACATTCCATCAAGAAAGGCGCTTGTTAAATGAGTCATGCATTTAACACGACGTGTGCCTTGGATGGGGGACCCAAACATGACTTCCTATAAAAGGGTTATATACACATGTTTAAGCTCATGAGGTGCAGTTGCTAAATGACACACCCTGGATCATTCCCCTCCCTCTCAACCCAACTCACCTGAACGTGTGGTCAAAATAGAAGTTGCCTTGAGTTACCGGTCATCCTCGACTTACGACCAAAATTGACCCCAAAATTTCCACTGCTAAGCAAGGCAGTTGTTGTTGTAGCTGTTTATTAAATTTGTTTGCCATCCATCTCCCTCATCATCTATCTCCAGACTACAACACAGTCCTTTCAGCAATTCTAAGAAGGCTCCACACCCATTTCCACCACTCAGGTGAACCTGAGGACACAGATAAACCTCCAAGTGGCCTCAATGACTCTCTAAAAAGAATGCAAATGACCAGCTGTCTCCAAGGAGTATAAATCCTTCCATCCTTAACCATCCAGTCAGAGCTGAAGAAGCTTCTTGGATGAGAAGCGAAATGTCTTCAAAGAAAAAACAAGAAAATCCAGTTGCCTCCTGAAAAAAGCACCTTTGGGATCATTAAGCAAATGGTTGTAAGTCGAGGACTACCTGGAATAATAAGGGTTTTCTTTCTTTCTTTTTAATCATCTAGACCAGGGGTAGTCAACCTTGGCCCCTTCATGACTGGAGGACTTCAACTCCCAGAATTCCTGAGCCAGTATGGCTGGCTCAGGAATTCTGGGAGTTGAAGTCCACGAGTCATAAAAGAGCCAAGGATGCCTACCCCTTCTAGACCACTGTGTGTGTTTGTATGTTTGTGTGAACGGAAGCATTTCAATAGGATGAAAAATTTAAACAGGCTTCAGCGTGTTTTGCTGAAATACAAGGGAACTGAATAGATCTCACACTCAATCAATTTTTACTTTTTACTACAGTGTTGGCTGCTATTCAGTGTCATTGAATTTATGGTGGGATTTTTTTTTCCAGCCAAACAATCAAGAGTTTGATATATCTCTGCGAAATGAGACTCTTACAATGGGGTCAGTGAAGTTCATGATACAGCCACCTTTCTCCTTTCCAAAAATCCAGTACCTGTGGTTTTATCCGCATAGCAAAAAGGGATTATTATTATTATTATTATTATTATTATTATTATTATTATTATTATTATTATTATTATTATTATTATTATTATTATTATTAAAAACTCCTCTGATTCCTTTGCAGGGTGCCATACACTGGAAAACAGCGGTTAGGATCACCAGCAGAACTAAATTGGATTTGTTTACATTTGCACAGAGATTGAACCAAAATTGACAAAGAGGTAATATGATTGTTCTCACCGAATTATGGGGTAGGAAGGTCAGCCCTTTGTTCAGGAATGGATCTGCTCCAGCATTTTGGATTGAAGCCTATCCAGCCTCTGTTGATGGACTTCTAGCGAAAAGAAGCCGAGCCTTTGGGGAAGCAGCCAATTCTATTAAACAGGAGATGATGGGTGGTGGTCCTGCCTTAAGCGTGAAAGTCAGCTGGGTGAGTTTGGACCAATGGCTAGGAAACAGTTGAGTTCTAGACTAAAAGTCATTTGAGTGACTTCAGACCCAGAAGTTGTGGGTGATCCAACACTGGAGGTTTTTAAGAAGGATTGGAAAATCATTTGTCCAGCATGGTATAGGGCAGGGGTAGGCAATCTTGGTTCTTTTATGACTCATGGACTTCAACTCCCAGAATTCCTGAGCCAGCATGGGGGAACTATGGCCCCTTCATAACTTGCGGTCTTCAACTCCCAGAATTCCTGAGCCAGCATGGGGGAACTATGGCCCCTTCATAACTTGCGGTCTTCAACTCCCAGAATTCCTGAGCCAGCATGGGGGAAAGTTTGGCTCCTTCATGACTTGTAGACTTCAATTGAAGTCCACAAGTTATAAAAGAGCCAAGGTTGCCTACCCCTGGTATAGGGTTTCCTGCTTGAGCAGGAAGTTGGGCTAGAAGACCTTAAGGGTTCCTTCCAACTCTGTTATTCAATCACCAGGAGACGGTGAGTTCTAGTCCTGCCTTAGACAAGAAAGCTGTCTAAGCTGTCAACCTTTTGGGCACCAGGGACAGGTTCCGCGGAGAATGGTGTGTGGTTTCCTGTGCTGCCTGCATCCCATGGATGGGGCTTTGCTTGTTTATGTGGACTGGTTGCTGGCATGCTGCGGCCCAGTACCAGTCCACAGACCTGGGGTTGGGGACCCCTGGTCTAGGTAACTTTGGACCAATCACCAGGAGACTGTGAGTTCTAGTCCATCTCTCTCTCTCTCTCTCTCTCTCTCTCTCTCTCTCTCTCTCTCCCCCTCCCTCTCTTTCACATACACACACACAATTGTAGTTTTAGGAAAAATAGGAGGAGGAAGGAGTATTTGGTGTGTTCTCAACCTTGACTTGTTGGTTAAAAAAAGTAAGAAAGGTGAAATGAAAACCTCATCAATAAATAAGCAACTGAAATCTACAGTTTCACCACAACGTTCCCATCTCATTGTGCAGGACGTCCTATAATAATAATAATAATAATAATAATAATAATAATAATAATAATAATAATAATAATAATAATAATAATAATAATAATAATAATAATAATAATAATAATAACAACAACAACAACAACAACAACAACAATAATAATAATAATAACAACAACAACAACAACAACCATTAGTGCCAGTCAATTTGAGTGTTCAGTTGACTGAGTTTCATGTTTTATGAATAAGTTTTATAATAATAATAATAATAGTAATAATAATAGGATAAACAATAAATATGAGTCCATTGCAAAGCGTCTGAATGTTGATCATGTGACCGTGGGGGTGCTGCAATGGGGGGGGTTCGTATGAAAAAGGGTCATAAGCAGTGGTGGGATTCCAATAGGAGAACTACCGGGTTCTCCGTGTGGGATGCCACTTCTGGAAGTCCTTTCTGGGCCTGGGCAACAAAAAATTAGCTACCGGTTCTGCCGAAGTGGTGCGAACCGGCTGAATCCCACCACTGGTCATAAGCGACTTTTCCCAGTGCCGTTGTCACTTGAAATGGTCGCTAAATGAACTGTTGCAAGCCGAGGACCACCTCTGCAAAGAAGCGTTTCAAGAGAAATAATTTCCTGCCCTACTGAAAAAGGACTGGAGTTCAAGATGTCTCTGGCTTCCAAGTCTCTGCAGACAATCTGCCATTTCCAAGCCATCCTGGATGCCTGGAAATGAATTTCCTGCTCTTTTCCTTATTTCCTCTTGGGAGAAACTCTAATGACAGAGATAGAACGGGGCCTTCCTCGGGAAAGGAGGTATATAAAAGTGACAACTAATATAACCCTTGGCCAGGCTGCTGTGAGCGTTCACATCCAGGCTTCAATCCTAACTGAAACCTAAATGGGGTTATTAAAGTGTGTGGGTTTTTTTCCCTGCCACTTTCCATTTCACTGCTCTATTATGATGATAAATTCTTTTCCATAAAAACATAACACAGTTTCAACTACCATCTTTTCAGGATTATATGAGGTACCTAAAGGTCTCTCCCCAGCCTCCCCACTACCGTATATCTCTGGAATAAGGAGAACTTTGATTCTACTCTGAGCATCTAATTCTCAGTGATGACTGCAGAAGTTTCCATCTTTGCATTTCTTTGCATTCTGCTTTTATTGTTTTTATGAATAACTCAAGTCAACCCAGCCAATACTACTTCTTCTTTCTCCTCCTCCTCTCTTCCCCATGACATCAACCCTGTGAGGTGGCTTGGGCTCAGAGAGGGTCAATGGTCCATAGTCACCCAACTGGCTTTCATGCCTAAGGCGGGACTAGAACTCTCCATCTCCTGGTGATTGGCCCAAAACCACCCAGCCGGCTTTCTTGCCTAAGGTGGAACTAGAACTTACCATCTCATGGTGATTGGCCCAAAGTCACCCAGCTGGCTTTCATGCCTAAGGTGGGACTAGAACTCACAGTCTCCCGGTGATTGGTCCAAAGTCACCCAACTGGCTTTCATGCCTAAGGTGGGACTAGAACTCACAGTCTCCCGGTGATTGGCTCAAAGTCACCCAGCTGGATTTCAGCCCTAAACTGGGAATAGAACTGACCATCTCATGGTGATTGGCCCAAAGTCACCCAACCGGCTTTTCATGCCTAAGGTGGGACTAGAACTCACAGTCTCCCGGTGATTGGTCCAAAGTCACCCAACTGGCTTTCATACCTAAGGCGGGACTAGAACTCTCTGTCTCCTGGTGATTGGCCCAAAGCCACCCAGCTGGCTTTCTTGTCTAAGGCGGAACTAGAACTCACCATCTCATGGTGATTGGCCCAAAGTCACCCAACTGGCTTTCATGCCTAAGGTGGGACTAGAACTCACAGTCTCCCGGTGATTGGTCCAAAGTCACCCAACTGGCTTTCATGCCTAAGGCAGGACTAGAACTCACAGTCTCCTGGTGATTGGTCCAAAGTCACCCAACTGGCTTTCATGCCTAAGGTGGGACTAGAACTCACAGTCTCCCGGTGATTGGCTCAAAGTCACCCAGCTGGATTTCAGCCCTAAACTGGGAATAGAACTGACCATCTCATGGTGATTGGTCCAAAGTCACCCAACTGGCTTTCATGGCTAAGGCGGGGCTAGAACTCTCCATCTCGTGGTGATTGGCCCAAAGCCACCCAGCTGGCTTTCATGCCTGAAACGGAACTAGAACTCACTGTCTTCAGATTTCTAGAGTGGTACCTTAACCACAAGAGGAAACATAGCAGAAGAGAGGGAGGAAGATAAGGTAATATAAAGTAAGAGGAGATAAGAGGAGATAAGAGTTAAGAGAAAAGAGAAGATATGATGGGGAAAGAGATGATGAGATGAGATGAGATGAAAAGAAGAGGAAGGAAGGAAGGAAGGAAGGAAGGAAGGAAGGAAGGAAGGAAGGAAGGAAGGAAGGGAAGGAAGGAAGGAAGGAAGGAAAGAAGGAAGGAAGGAAGGAAGGAAGGAAGGAAAGGGGAAAGGAGAGCATCTTTAAATGTCAAATATGATGGCATGCTTTGCTTTATAATCAAGAAAAGGTTGGAATGCCCTTTGGCTTCAGCAATCCTCCCTCCTGTGCAGAGCATTCTTTCAAAAAATCTTTCCACTGAACTTTTAAAAACTGCAGGTGAAATACTGTCTATTATTACAGCTCCCTATATAACTCAATATAATTGACCTCCAGATTGCCAAGGATAATTTGGCATGCCCACACATCTCAACCCAAGGAATACAGTAGAGACAATAGCTCAGCCATGGAAACTGACCCTAATCTTTGGCAATCAGTATTACTTAATGGATTTTGCATATTATTTTGCCCAACAACCTGCCTTTTTGCACACATTAGTGATTGGACACCTCAGAATAAGGGAAGGTTGATTTCCCCTTTCTCTATTCATTCCAAAGGGCAAAACACAAATCAAGTATACGTCAACATTCACTCTGCAGTCAGCTACTGCTATATGGACCCACCCTGGGTGATCATCACACAGAGCTGTTCTGTTTTTATGAACACAGAAGTGGGGACCTCGTTTCATTTGGGATTAACTGATCAGGGAACTTGGCCACTTTCCCCCCAGAAATTGGCTGAGGTTGATGATAAAGTTCAGTTACTTTCTCAAAAGTTAGATAACAGTGCTGTGTTTCTGAAAGCTTAGGCCCAGATGGGGAAGGAACCTAGGAAGAAAGAAAGAAAAGAAAGAGGGAGGGAGGGAGGCAAGGAAGGAGGGAAGGAGGGAGGGAGGGACAGATGAAGGGAGGGAAGGAAATAAGGGAGGGAGGGAGGGAGGGACAGAGAAAGGAAGAAAATGAGGGAAGGAGAGCGGGATAGTGTTAGAAAGGAAGGGAGAGGGAGGGGGAGGGAGAGGAAGGGAAGGGAGGGAGAAAGGAAATGAGAGAGGGACAAATGAAGAAAGGAAAGAAGGAAGGAGACAGGGGGAGGGAGGGAGAAAAGAAATGAGGAAGGGACAGATGAAGGAAGGAAGGGAGGGAGGGAGGGAGGAAGAGAGGGGAGGGAAAGAGAAAGGAAATGAGAGAGGGAGACAGGAATAATAAATAAATAATAAATAAATAAACCTTTATTGTCAAAGTACAACATGTGTACATTGAGATTAGCTGAATTAGGAAGGAAGGAAGGAAGAAAGAAAGCAAGGAGGGAACGAAGGAAGGAAGGAGAGGGGGGAAGGAGAGAGAGGGAGGGAGGGGAGGGAGGGAGAAAGGAAATGAGGAAGGTACAGATGAAGGGAGGAAGGAAGGAGAAGGCGGAAGGGAGGGAGGGGAGGGAGGGAGGGAGAGAGGAAGGAAGGAAGGAAGGAAGGAAAGAAGGAAGGAAGGGAGGGAGGGAGGGAGGGAGGAAGAGAGGGGAGGGAAGGAGAAAGGAAATGAGAGAGGGAGACAGGAAGGAAGGAAGAAGCAAGGAAGGAAGGAAGGAAGGAAGGAGAGGGAGGAAGGGAGGAAGGGGAGGGAGGGAGAAAGGAAATGAGGAAGGGACAGATGGAGGGAGGGAGGGAGGAAGGAAGGAGAAGGCGGAAGGGAGGGAGGGGAGGGAGGGAGAGAGGAAGGAAGGAAGGAAGGAAGGAAGGAAGGAAGGAAGGAAGGAAGGAAGGTAGGGAGGGAGGGAGGGAGGAAGGAAGAGAGGGGAGGGAAGGAGAAAGGAAATGAGAGAGGGAGACAGGAAGGAAGGAAGGAAGAAGCAAGGAAGGAATGAAGGAAGGAAGGAGAGGGAGGAAGGGAGGAAGGGGAGGGAGGGAGAAAGGAAATGAGGAAGGGACAGATGGAGGGAGGGAGGGAGGAAGGAAGGAGAAGGCGGAAGGGAGGGAGGGGAGGGAGGGAGAGAGGAAGGAAGGAAGGAAGGAAGGAAGGAAGGAAGGAAGGAAGGTAGGGAGGGAGGGAGGGAGGAAGGAAGAGAGGGGAGGGAAGGAGAAAGGAAATGAGAGAGGGAGACAGGAAGGAAGGAAGGAAGAAGCAAGGAAGGAATGAAGGAAGGAAGGAGAGGGAGGAAGGGAGGAAGGGGAGGGAGGGAGAAAGGAAATGAGGAAGGGACAGATGAAGGGAGGGAGGGAGGGAGGGAGGAAGGAAGAAGAAGGAGGAAGGAAGGAAGGAAGGAAGGAAGGAAGGAAGGAAGGAAGGAAGGAAGGAAGGAAGGAAGAAAGAACCCAAGTAGTATCTGTGTTGTATGATCCAATCTCTGTAATTAGTCCTTCTGCTTAATGAGATGGGACCCCATCCTGGCCCTTCTTGACATGTTCTCCTCCAGGTAATGGATGTGTTTGTGGGCTTTTATTTTGCCTAATTAGTGACACTGAATGATGCAAGATTTGGCGCACTGACATTAAGTGAAGCTCCAGGAGAGACTCCTTGGCGTGCTTTCCTTTCTTCACCCTCTCTACTTTCTCTCTCTCCTCCTCCTCCTCTTCCCCCTCTCCCCCACCCCACCCCCCGAAGAAGGAATGAATTAATTGAGTCACAATGGGGCATACCGTGCTCACGGCACCTCTTAATTAACTGGAAAAGGTTTCTCATAATTAATAAATTATCCCAAAGACGTAGCCGATTAAAAAAGGAGGAAAGAAGAGAGAAAGCAACCCGGGCTGAATCCCAAGACAGAGGAAGAAACATAAGCTGTTGAAGAAAGTCCTAAAGCTAAAGCCAGCTTTGTGATTTCTACAGAGGATTTCCTTCTTCGCTAGAAGAAGTTTTTTTTTGTTGTTGTTGCTTTGCCTTTATCTCCTGGAGTTTGGGAATTCATTTTCCAGGGGGAGCGTTTTTTCAGCAAACTTCATTCCTGGGAGTGGTTGGAAGGAACAGCCGTTCGGATTATGGATTCTGGTTCCACAGCTTTGGGTTACTTGGAAGCTTCAGGGTTCCCCAGACTTAATCATCATCATCATCATAAATAAATAAAAGTTGGAAGGGACCTTGGAGGTCATCTAGTCCAACCCCCTGCTCGGGCAGGAAACCCTATTACCATTTCAGACAAATGCCTGTCCAGTCTCTTCTTAAAATCTTCCAGTGTTGGAGCATTCACCGCTTCTGGAGGCAGGTTGTTCCACTGGTGAATTGTTCCAACTGTTGGGAAGTTTCTCCTTAGTTGTTTTTTTTAATCCCATTTTATATCCCGCCCTTCTCCGAAGACTCAGGGCGGCTTACAATTTAAAGCACAAATCAATGTGCTTAGCAATAGCCTTCATTCTATGTATATGCCTGCTTATTAGGGCTTTCACACACACCCCCCAAGCGGCATTATTACAAAGTCAGCTTAATTGCCCCCAACAATCTGGGTCCTCATTTTACCTACCTGGGAAGGATGGAAGGCTGAGTCAACCTTGAGCCTGGTGCGATGCGAACCTGCACTAATTGCAGGCAGCTGGTGTTACTTAAGGAGGCATTAGCCCACTGCTCCACCAAGGCTCTTAGTTCTAGGTTGCTTCTCTCTTTGGTTAGTTTTCAATGTGAAAAATCCCGAGAGAATCATAGAAAAAAAAAGGAAACCTGAAAAGGATCTGGGAGATCATCTAATCTGACCCTCTGCTCAAGACAAGAGACCTTATTTCAACACCTGGTTATTGTCAGATTAGGGCCAACGGCACTCAGCGGGGGTGGGACTCAGCTCATTTTGTGCCTGTGTAGGGATTCTAGGCTGATCCCACGTTTCACTCGGCCCCAGGTTCTGCTATTCCTTCACCTTGGTCATTTTCTTGCAGGTGTTTCATTAACCAGGTAGGTAACGTCATCAGTGCTAGCGTTAGCTGGTTGGGTAATGAAACATCTGAAAGAATTAAAAAAAAAACCAACAACCCCAAACTCAGAGAGAACTTTTATTTTCCACCCATATTTTGGAAGTTCGGCCTAAGTTGAATCTTCAACTAGTTCTGACTCTTTGGGGAGGCTATGTCAGATATTTGAGGATGGACTAAATACTTGAGCTTCAGAAGAACAGTCTCAGTAAGCTCCATATTTTACTTGCTCTCCTGTGTGTTATAAGGAGAGAAAGAAAGAAAGAAAGAAAGAAAGAAAGAAAGAAAGAAAGAAAAAAAGAAAGAAAGAAAGAAAGAAAGAAAGAAAGAAAGAAAAAGAAAGAAAGAAGGAGGGAGGGAGGGAGGGAGAGAGGGAGGAAGGAAGGAAGGAAGGAAGGAAGGAAGAAAGAAAGAAAGAGGGAAGGAGGGAGGGAGGGAGGGAGGAAGGAAGGAAGGAAGGAAGGAAGGAAGGAAGGAAGGAAGATGGTAGAATAAAAGGAAGGAGGGAAGGAAGGAAGGAAGATGGAAGAATGGATGGAAGGAAGGAAGGAAGATGGAAGAATAAAAGGAAGGAAGGAAGATGGAAGAATAAAAGGAAGGAGGGAAGGAAGATGGATGGATGAAAGGAAGGAAGGAAGGAAGGAAGGAAGGAAGGAAGGAAGGAAGGAAGGAAGGAAGGAAGGAAGGAAGGAAGGAAGGAAGGAAGGAAGGAAGGAAGGGAGCTAACACTAGTGGATCACTCTTATGTAATTTTAGTCTGCTTAGTTTTCAAGGAGCGGAGAAAACGTGGCGACTCTCTGCGGGGTCTCTCTTTAATCAGTGGAATGTAAGCATGGGGAAAAATTAGCCTTCATCCCATCTCCATGAAAGATGGGCGATGGCGGGTGCCAATTTGCAGGTAATGAACTTACAAGAAAGCTGCGAATAAATGATGTGTAAGAAAAAGGCCTTTCATCAGAGGATGGCTGAAGAATACAACGGAAATTTGGGGGAGCTACTCTCAGCAGTGCAGACCAATTGTTCCCCCTGACAAAAAATGAAACACAGACACAAGAACAAAGTTGAGCAGAGGTTGTTATAGTGTTGTCCAAAGCAACAAATGAGAAATAGAAAAAAAAAACAGGTTGAATCAGGGAGAAGGCAAATCTGAAAATGCAAATTTTAATGTAGGCGGCTGTAGTTTGTAGCTAGCAAAGTTACCACGGCACCGAAAAAAGTGACATGACCGTTTTTCACACTCACGACCGTTGCAGCATCCCCATGGTCACATGATCAAATCTGGACACTTGGCAGATGTCTCATACTTATGACGGCTGCAGCATCCCTGGGATCATGAGATCACCTGTTGTGACCTTCTGATAAGCAAACTCAGTGGGGAAGCCAGATTCACTTAACAACCATGTTACTAGCTTAACAACTGGAGCGATTTGTTTAAAAACTGTGGCAAGAAAGTTTGCAAAATGGACTTAACATCTGTCCTGCTTAGAAACAGAGATTTGGGGCTCAAATGTGGTCGTAACTGCAGAAACATCGCCCCTGTGACTAGGTAGGATGGACCGGGAGGAAGCTAACCACCAGATTGTAAGAACACAAGCCAGCAGTCAGACAAGGAGACCCAAACTCATTGGTAGCCTCAAATTGCAATGAATAAGAATATACATTCAGTTTTGCAGCAACTAAGATTGTTGGACGAGCAGGCACAAAAACAGCCAGGGAATGATTGAAGCCTGCGAAACAGGCCCCTCATCAGTCAATAGGAGAGCTGATACTTATAGCAGAACTACTAGACTCTGTAGCAGCTTTGTTCCTTATGCCATGAAATTTCATTTTAATGTATGCAGATTAATGTACATTTAAAGTGACAATAAAGATTCTATTCTATTCTATTCTATTCTGTTCTGTTCTGTTCTGTTCTGTTCTGTTCTGTTCTATTCTATTCTATTCTATGGATGTGAGGGCGATCTGGCTGCGACATCTGTCACCCCATTGATCGCCAGGGTTGATTCGGCTGATCTGGCTGGCTAGGCGGGTGTCCCCTTCCTCCCTCACCGCTCCATGTGCGTCCCTCCCGAAGCTGCGCGCTCGGTGGAAGAGGACGACCATCCCAGATAGAAGGAGTGTACCGATCTTCGGTCAAGGGTATACGATAGCTGCGCTCCCCTGCTATTCTATTCTATTCTATTCTATTCTATTCTATTCTATTCTATTCTATTCTATTCTATTCTATTCTATTCTATTCTATTCTATTCTATTCTATTCTATTCTATTCTATTCTATTCTATTCTATTCTATTCTATTCCCAACTTATCAAGTACTTAGGAGGTAAGGGCTTGGCAACACAAGCAAACAACAGCCAATGATTTAATAGCCAGCCATCAACACCCCAAAAGCTTTAAAAAGCTACATAAAACAGACACCATATAAATACCTCATGCAGAACAGCCCAAATCACATACTCGGCTACAGAGAAGTGCCCTGAAGATGGGCTCCAGCACAAATCCGAAAGCTCAGGAGACTAAATCACTGGTCCCGGTGACCGATCCAGATTGTAATAATAACAATAACAATAATAATAATAATAAAGTTGGAAGGGTCCTTGGAGGTCTTCTAGTCCAGGGCTTTTCAACCTTTTCACTCATTGTACCACTCTTAGGATATGGAAACATCCGAGTACCACCAGTCGCCTAGCAAGGTGTCAAAAACTTGATGACAAAAAAAAAAGGAAAAACACTGATGAAGTACAGGTAGTCCTCGACTTACAACAGTTCGCTTAGTGACTGTCCGAAGTTACAATGGCACTGAAAAAAGTGCCCCCGGCGGCTGTTGTGACTCAGGGCCAGCCTGTGGGTCCGACATCCGGCTCCGATGTATCGGATGACTCAGATGAGGGGGAGGAGGGAAACGAACCGGCTGATGACGGTTTGGAGGCTTTGCAGAGCCCTCAGCCGGGGACCTCTTCTCAGCTGCGTGAGCCCGAGAGTGCGGAGGAAGATGACCCACAGCTGGCCCTGTTCAAGGACGCCCGACGCAGGAGGCAGTCGAGCAGGAACAAACAAAGAAAGGCTGCGGGACTCCTCGGGAGGAGGCACAGGGAGACCACGCCCTGAGCTCTCTATAAAAGGAGTGTTTGGGGAGGGGCTGGTTGCTGAAAGCAACTTTTCCGCTTGAGAAGACAAGCTCTAGTGTTTTTGTTAACTGCGTAATAAATCTTGGCAGATGCCTTTTAGCCTTGGACGCTCTCCAGTCTCTTCTTTCTGAATAGGGGTTTGCCTTATTACAAGGCCAGAAGAGGGCTGGTTCAGAACAGCGGCGCTCTTCCTCCTGTCTGAGGTTTTCATTGTTGTGAGCATTTCTGTTGAGGATTGGCAGTGGGGGTGGGGTGGGGGTGTTTGGTTTTTATCCCCCCCCCCCTCTGCTGGGTGGTTGCAGCAGGTTTTAGTCACTTCACATGACCCTGGGACACTGTGACCGTCATAAATATGAATCAGTTGCCAAGCATCTGAATGTAAATCACAAGACCCTGGAGATGCTGCAACATTCCAGCTGATCGGCGCTTCTTCTGGGCTCAGCAGAAGCGCCAGGATCAGCGCTGAGCTCCAGCTGGAGCCTGGCGCTGATCCTGGCGCTTCCGCTGAGCCCCGACAGCCCTGCAGCTCCAGCCGTCTCTCGCTCAGGCTTGTGCGGTGCTGCCACCGGTTCAGCTCATTCCCCTCCCCCACTACCACTTTACTAGGATGGTCACGTACCACCTGCCAGGTGCCAATGTAGCACAGATGGTACCCGTACCACTGGTGGAAAAGCCCTGCTCTATTCCACCCCCCTGCTCAGGCAGGAAACCCTACACCATTTCAGACAAATGGCTGTCCAGTCTCCTCTTAAAAACTTCCAGTGCTGAAGCACCCACAGATTCTGGAGGCAGGTTGTTCCACTGGTTAATTATTCTCACTGTCAGGAAATTTCTCCTTAGTTCTAGGTTGCTTCTCTCTTTAGTTAGTTTCCATCCGTTACCTCTTGTCCTGCCTTCAGGGGCTTTGGAGAATAAGTTGAGCCCCTTTTCCATGTGGCAGCCCCTGAAATATTTGCAATTGACGTTGGTCACTTTCAACCCATTCAACATCCTGTGACGATTTTCCACCTAGATCTCAACTTGACCGATACACGTGTTTTGATGCCTTTTTCTCTTTGATCCCCGACTCCCTCAGCAGCTGGTCCGACTACAAATGACTCACATTCCCTAGAAGAGCTGACCTCAGCATGGTCCATGGGTCAGGTTCAAGTATCAAATTAATTGCTTCCCTCTCCTGACTCGTCAAAACCTTCTACCTTTCTCACCAAGTCCAAAGTCCTTAATTGATTTTACACACTTGCGAACGGAAGAAGACAAAACAGAATAACACAGTTGGAAGGGACCTTGGAGGTCTTCTAGTCCAACCCCTTTCTCAGGCAGGAAGCCCTATATACCATTTCAGACAGATGGTTGTCCAATCTCCATTGCCAGTGCCGGGGGTTTTCAGAACTGAACCAAGTTGCCGTAGCCTCTAGGAAAAAAAAAAAGATCACTTTCAGGATTTTTTGAAGTCAAAATTGGCCTCTCTTGCAACAGGGAGTAATATCGATTGTGGTTGCAAACTATAATTGGCAGCCCTGCAAAAAAACAATATAAGGACTCTTAACAGAATGAGGACCCAGATTGTTGGGGGCAATTAAGCTGACTTTGTAATAATGCCGCTTGGGGTATGTGTGAAAGCCCTAATAAGCAGGCATACACATAGAATGAAGGCTACTGCTAAGTTTGTAAGCCGCCCTGAGTCTTCGGAGAAGGGCGGGATATAAATGGAATTAAAATAAATAAATAAATAAATAAATAAACAGAGTTGGAAGGGACCTTGGAGGTCTTCTAGTCCAACCCCCTGCTCAAGCAGGAGACCCTATACCGTTTCAGACAAAGGGTTGTCCAATTTCTTTTTTTTTTTAAAAAAAAAACCTTCAGTGTTCGAGCACACAGAATTTCTGGAAGAAAATTGTTTAATTGATTAATTGTTCTAACTGTCTCCTTAGTTCAGGGGTAGGCAACCTTGGCTCTTTTATGACCCGTGGACTTCAACTCCCAGAATTCCTGAGCCAGCTGCCTCAGGAATTCTGGGAGTTGAAGTCCATGAGTCATAAAAGAGCCAAGGTTGCCTACCTCTGCCTTAGTTCTAGGTTGCTTCTCTCCTTGACGAGTTTCCATCCGTTGCTACGTATCCTGCCTTCAAGTGCTCTGGAGCAGGGGTCCCCAACCTACTGTCTGCAGTCCAGAACCAGCGGTGGCCTGTTTGCCACTGGGCCCCACAAATACCTGGCAAGCCCCCCTCATTTGCTGCACAGGTGTTAGCGGCCCCATTTGCACGGGGACCCTAGCAGTGCCACCAACACACAGGTGCCAGGAGCTCATTTGTGCAGGTGCGTGGGTGCCAGCAGCCAGTTTGCACAGGTGCACAGGGATCAGCGTGGGTGCCGTGGGTGCACATGGCCTGCTTGAGCATATGTGTGCATGCTAGCACCACTGTGGTGTGTACACCCATTTGCACATAGACACGTGGGCCACGTGCGTGCACATTTCCCTGCTGCTTCCTTTCCTTCTGGGCTGCCAAGCTGGAAAAGTTAGGGAATTCTGCTCTGGAGAATAGCTTGACTCCCTCTTCTTTGGGGCAGCCCCTGAGATATTGGAAAGCTGCTATCATGTCCCCCCTCGCCCCTTCTCTTCATTAAACTAGACATACCCAATTCCACCAACCGTTCCTCATATGTTTTAGCCTCCGAGTCCCCTGATCATCTTTGTTGCTCTTCTCTGCACTCTTTCTAGAGCCTCAACAACTTTTTTACACCCAGAGGGATAGCCAGGATCTACAAAGTAAGTGTCATGCAGATTGTGGCTAGTTAGGGCAGAGATAATCCACATAATATGCTAAGTGCCTCAAAAAGTAGGGTTAATGTGTACTGAGGGGGAGGGAATTAAACCTTCATCAGACCGGGTCAGAATGACAGGTAGTCCTTAAACTATGACCCCAATTGACCCCCAAAGTTCTGTTATTAAGTGAGACATTTACTGAGTTTTACCCTATTTTACTACCTTTCTTGCCACAGTCGTTAAGCGAATCACTGCACTAGATAAGTTAAAACTGTTGTTAAGTGAATCTGGCTTCCCCATTGATTTTGCTTGTCAAAAGTCTGCCAAAGGGGATCATGTGATCCTGGTACACAGCAACGGTCATAAGTATGAACCAGTGGCCAAGCATCTGAATTTTGATCACGTGATCATGGGGATGCTGCAAGGGTCGTGGAAAACAGTCATAAGTCAGTCAGTTCGGTGCCGTTGTAACTTTGAACGCTCACTAAACGAACGGTTGTAAGTCGAGGACAACCTGCATTTAGTACTTTTTCCTTTAATCGTATTTCCAGATGTCCGTCAGGCCAAGTTTATTTCCCAATGGTTACTTCGGAAGGGGATAGAAAAGATTAGTGCTATTTGCTCCGATATTAATCGCCTGACCCATCGCAATATCTCTGTAGTTTCATTATTAATTTTACCAAACAGAGTTAGAGAATTAATACAGATCAATCGGCCTTAGCTTCTGGCATTTTGCGCTGTGATCCAGAGCATTAGATGATGGAAATTAAATGAGTTAGGGGCCTCTGCCTAGGTTTAAGAAAGATACCACACCACGTGTGGCAAAAAGTTATGATTTCTTCAGAAGAGAAAGCAGGAATCATAGGGCCTAGAAACTAAAATGAAGAACAACTGCAGGAATGGAGTATGGCCAGTCTAGAGAAAAGAAGGACTAGGATTGATTTGATAGCAGTATTCCAGTATTTGAGGGGCTGTCACAAAGAGTGGCTCAGTGGGTTAGGACGCTGAGCTTGTCGATCAGAAGGTCGGCAGTTTGGCGGGTCGAATCCCGAGTGCCGCGTAACAGAGTGAGCGCCTGTTACTCGTCCCAGCTTCTGCCAACCTAGCAGTTCGAAAGCAGGTAAAAATGCAAGTAGAAAAATAGGGACCACTACAGTGGGAAGGTAACAGCGTTCTGTGCGCCTTTGGCGTCTAGTCATGCCGGCCACATAACCACGGAGACGTCTTTGGACAAGCGCTGGCTCTTCAGCTTTGAAATGGAAATGAACACTGGCCCCTAGAGTTGGAAACAACTAGCACGCATGTGCGGGGCAACCTTTACCTTTACCTTTTACACAAAGAGGAGGGGGTCAACTTATTTTCCGAAGCACCAGAAAGCAAGACAAGAAACAATGGATGGAAACTAATCAAGGAGTGAAGCAACCTGGAATTAAGGAGAAATGTGCTAACAGTGAGGACAATTAACCAGTGGAACAGCTTTGCCTTCAGAAGTATTGGGTGCTTCATCACTGGAGGCTTTAAAGAAGAGACTGGACAGTCACTTGTCTCAAATGGCATAGGATCTCCTGCTTGAGCAGGGGGTTGGACTAGAAGACCTCCAAGGTCCCTTCCAGCTCTCTTCTGATGGGTGTAGGACAAACAGGCAGAAGACTGGCAGAACGCATCCATGAACACCAACCAGCAGTCAGAAGACACGATGAAAACTCTTTCATTTCACAACATACAGACCGATTTAACCATAGTTTCAATTGGGAAAATGTGACGATCCTAGACCAAGCCAAGTTTGAAAATGCCAAGGAATTTCTAGAAGCCTGGCACTCTGACAAATCAGCCATCAGTAGACACATAGACATTAACAACACCTATAGACTATGCAAAAGAGACAATCCACCAGCCAGAAAGGGGACAAAAAGATTTAAGCATCTCTCCACCAGCAATCAGCACCCAGATCAGCATAGTGTCATGGTTCCGACAGATGAAACTCTTCAAAGAACTTCAAGGCATTGTTTACCTTAAAGAATCTTTATTCGAGTAGCGTAGCATCGGCACTAACACAGTCGAAGCCAAAAACTGAGTTCCCCTCCCCTGGGCACATAGTATCAAAGCATAATACCCTCCTTCAAATAACAGTCATAAATCACATTCCCCAATTAGTTTGAAATGCAGGCTTCCCCTCCAGTTCTCCAACCTGCCATTTCTTATCATCTCTTAAATAACAACAACAACAACAACAACAACAACAACAACAACAACAACAACAATAATAATAATAATAATAATAATAATAATAATAATAATAATAATAATAATAATAATAATAAAGTTGAAAGGGAACTTGGAGGTCATCTAGTCCAAACCCCTGCTCAGGCAGGAAACCCTACATCATTTCAGACAAATGGGTGTCCAGTGTCTTCTTAAAAACTTCCAGTGTTGGAGTATTCACTGCTTCTGGAGGCAGGTTGTTCCACTGGTTAATTGTTCTAACTGTCAGGAAGTTTCTCCTTAGTTCTAGGTTGCTTCTCTCCTTGACTAGTTTCCATCCGTTGCTTCTTGTCCTGCTTTCAGATGCTTTGGAGAATAGCTTGACTCCCTCTTCTTTGGGGCAGCCCCTGAGATATTGGAAGATTGCTATCGTGTCACTCCAATCCTTCTTTTCATTAAGCTAGACCTACCCAGTTCCAGCAACCATTCCTTATAGATTTTAGCCTCCAGTCCCCTAATCATCTTTGTTGCTCTTCTCTGTACCCTTTCTAGAGTCTCAAAAGCCCTTGCTTTCACACACTCTTACAATATTGTTATGTCTAACTAACTCCCATCACATTCCTCCTCCTCCCCCCAGTATCATCTAATTCTAAAAGTAAAGCATTGGAAAGAAAAAGGCTGCATCTCCATATGTTGTCAAAGCAAGAACATCTGATGTTAGCAGTGTTGACACATAGATTTACTCCAAGGTTAACCTCAGACCAACAATCAAGTAAACAACGCCCCAATCAAGAAACTGACAAAGAAGCCAACATTACTACCTAGACCCGTACCAATCGGGTTTCAGGCCCGGGTACAGCACGGAGACGGCATTGGTCGCGCTGGTGAATGATCTCTGGCGGGCTCGGGACAGGGGTTGTTCCTCTGTCCTAGTCCTTTTAGACCTCTCAGCGGCTTTTGATACCATCGACCATGGTATCCTGCTGCGACGTCTCAGGGGATTAGGAGTGGGAGGCACGGTTCTCCAGTGGTTCTCCTCTTACCTCCTGGGACGTTCGCAGTCGGTGTTGGCAGGGGGGCAGAGATCGACCCTGAGACCTCTCATTTGTGGAGTTCCTCAGGGATCGGTTCTCTCGCCTCTCCTGTTCAACATCTATATGAAGCCGCTGGGTGAGATCATTCGTGGTTTTGGAGTTGGGTATCACCAATATGCTGATGATACCCAACTTTTTATTTCCACCCCAAACCACCCCAGCGATGCCCTCGACGTGATGTCCCGTTGCCTGGAGGCGGTCCGGGTCTGGATGGGGAGGAACAGGCTTCGACTCAACCCTGACAAGACTGAGTGGCTGTTCGTGCCGGCATCCCGGGAAATTCCGATTATTCCATCATTGGCCATGGGGGGTGAGCTATTACCCCCCGTAGATAGGGCTCGCAACTTGGGGGTCCTTCTAGATTCACAGCTCTCTTTGGAAGAGCATATTGGAGCTGTGACTAGGGGGGCCTTTGCCCAGGTTCGCCTGGTGCGCCAGTTGCGGCCCTATCTAGACCGGGATGCCTTGCGCACAGTCACTCATGCGCTCGTGACCTCTCGTCTAGACTACTGTAATGCTCTCTACATGGGGCTGCCCTTGAGGTCCACCCGGAGACTCCAGCTGGTGCAGAATGCAGCCGCGCGAGTTGTCTTGGGAGTTTCCCGATACTCCCATGTTACACCTCTGCTCCGCGAGCTGCATTGGCTACCGGTTGCTCTCCGGGTGAGGTTCAAGGTGTTAGTTATGACGTACAAAGCCCTTCATGGCATGGGTCCGGATTACCTACGGCAACACCTGCGACCGGCGTCAACGTCCCTCCGTCCAGTGCGCTCCCACAGAGAGGGCCTCCTCAGGGTGCCGCCGATCAAAGAATGCCGATTGGCGACCCCCAGGGGGAGAGCGTTCTCTGTGGGCGCGCCAGACCTTTGGAACAGCTTACCGGTTGAGCTCCGGACGGCCCCCGACCTTCGCTCCTTCCGGCGCGATCTTAAAACATTCTTTTTCGAACAAGCTGGCCTGGTCTGACGGGGTGGGGTTGGGTTTTTTAAAATTAGTTTTTAACTTAATATGTATTGATTTTATGGGCATGATGTTTAATTGGTTTTTAATGGTTTTTTAATTTTTGTATCTGATTTTTATTGTGTATTGCCCTGTTCACCGCCCTGAGTCCTTCGGGAGAAGGGCGGTATAGAAATCAAATTATTAAATTAAAATTAAATTAAATTAAACAGCCTTAACCAAAGGATCCCTAATTGTAATTGGGGTTTTTAGTTCAAGGTTAGTGTAATCATTTTAATTGTTTTTAATTTTTGTAATTTGTTGTATTGTTTTTTTAAAAAAAACCTTGTGAACCGCCCTGAGTCCTACGGGAGAAGGGCGGTATATAAGTCTAATAAAATAAAATAAAATTAAATAAATAAATAAATAAATAAATAAATAAATAAATAAATAAATAATATATAAATAAATAAAACAGCCCCACCAACTCTGACAGGACAAGACCCCAGAATATAAAATGACAGCAAACCTCACTCCCTTCTAGCACTGATGATATTACCTAGTTTGGGTAATGAAATGTCTGTAAGAAAACAGACATTTTGTTCAGAAAGGACACCACACAGTATGATTTATTTGTTTTGTATATTCGGAATCCGACAGATATAGTTCGCTTTCTGTAGCCAAGGGGATGACTGGACATTTACTTACTTCTCCAGATACATAAACCAGCCAGAAAGTGTTATTTCTTTATTAAACTTCTATGCTGTTGACGCTTCTTTTCATTTCTTTGTTTTTACTGTTGCAAGCCGCTTATTTATTTATTTATTTTTATTTTTATTCCATTTATATCCCGCCCTTCTCCAAAGACTCAGGGAGGCTTACAAGCTTAGCAGTAGCCTTCATTCTATGTATATGCCTGCTTATTAGGGCTTTCACACACACCCCAAGCGGCATTATTACAAAGTCAGCTTAATTGCCCCCAACAATCTGGGTCCTCATTAGAGTGCATCAGGGTGAGATAGATGGCAAATAAATTTAAGACATAATAAATAATTTATCTTAAAAGATTAGGAAAGGATGACATTCGAAATGCAACAAGTATCATTTTATTTTATTTCCGGACAGGATCAAAAAGGCTGTCTCATCTCTTTAAATTTTTCTTTCTTTCTTTCTTTCTTTCTTTCTTTCTTTCTTTCTTTCTTTCTTTCTTTCTTTCTTTCTTTCCTTCCTTCCTTCCTTCCTTCCTTCCTTCCTTCCTTCCTTCCTTCCTTCCTTCCTTCCTTCCTTCCTTCCTTCCTTCCTTCCTTCCTTCCTTCCTTCCTTCCTTCCTTCCTTCCTTTCTTTCTTTCTTTCTTTCTTTCTTTCTTTCTTTCTTTCTTTCTTTCTTTCTTTCATTTTTTTTGCCGTGTCTATTTTTATTTTATTCAGGGGAGAGTTAAAATATAAAACTCAAAAAAAAAGAAAAAAGAAAAGGCAAAATAATCAAGAAAAAAGTGCATAAAAAAACCAAACACCCCAACACATATCAATATATTATTCCAATTGAATACTGAGTAATACATTACTACCACATCGATTCTCCCCATTTGCAAAACAGCCCCCCCCAAATTTTAAACTAATAAATCTATTTACAAGTTATTGACCTGTATTCTATATATTATATTAGTGACAAAATAATTAACAGGAAGAATAATAATACTAAAACAAAACACAATTAAAGCAATCTCAAATTAGGGAGAAACTTCCTAAAAGTGAGGACAATTAACCAGTGGAACAGCTTGCCTCCAGAAATCGTGGGCTCACCATCACTGGAAGCTTTTAAGAAGAGGCTAGACAGTCACCTGTCTGAGATGGCATAGGTTCTCCTGCTCAAGCAGGGGGCTGGACTAGAAGACCTCCAAGGTCCCTTCCAGCTCTATTCTATTCTATTCTATTCTATTCTATTCTATTCTATTCTATTCTATTCTATTCTATTCTATTCTATTCTATTCTATTCTATTCATTTTTTCCTCATTCTATTATCCCTGGAAAATAATCAAGGAGGGGATTATTATTATTATTATTATTATTATTATTATTATTATTATTATTATTATTATTATTATTATTATTATTATTATTATTATTATTATTATTATTATTTCAAAACTCTCTGTTAATAAACTATCATTGTAATCCACTCATAGAAAGTTTACCATGGCATCTTATCTATCCCAAATCATCCCCAAAATTAAAAATAGTTCACCCTGGATTAAATATGTTTTTGTCTCTGTAGAAACACTTCCGATTGATTGTTTCCAAGAACGCAGTTCCATAATTTTGGATCAAGCCTGATCAATATATAGAGAATAATAATAATCACCTGCTGCTACTTGAATTTCCTTTTTTTCCCATACACACTTGCCAAAATTGTTTGGGATTTGCTGACAAAGCCAATTGCACAGGACAAAAAAAACCTCCCAGTAATACAGGTATTCCTTGAGTTGCAACGGGTCATTTAGTGACCAGTCAAAGTTACAACAGCACTGAAAAAAGTGACTTATGACCAATTTCCACACTTAGGGCCGTTACAGCATCCCCATGGCCACGGGATTTACATGTAGATGCTTGACAAGTGGTTCATATTTATAACGGTTGCAGTGTCCTAGGGTCACGTGATCCCCTTTTGCAACCTTCTGACAAGCAAAGTCAATGGGGAAGCCAGATTCACTTAACCACCGTGTTACTAATTTAACAACTGCAGTGATTCGCTTAACAACTGTGGCAAGAAAGGTCGTAAAATGGGGCAAAACTCACTTAACAAATTCCCACTTAGCAACATAAATGCTGGGCTCCGTTGTGGATATAAATCAAGGACTAGACGTAAATGCCAAGTTGCAAAGGTTCAAAATGTCTCTAAATGGCAAGCAGCTCATAAATAGCTCTTATTTTAATACCCAGTTTATATTATATGGATAAATTTAGGGAATACAGAATGTTCATTAAAGCAGAACAACTGAGTTTATTCAAACATGCACAGTGAATTTAACTGCATGCTTTTATGAATGTTCTTGGAGACCGACACACTGGGTTTTTTTTTATTTTTTGTTTGGCTCCAGCAGGAAATTATTATGTTCCAGGAACCCAGGAGAAAACATGAGGTTCTTCCAGGACCTACGAGAACTAAACTTGGCAAAGATTCTTCAGCTTGTTCCTTGGTGCTTTGCTGAAATCATCTATTCTAAATAACTGTGGTCCAGCCTCAGTGTTCTTGCCGGCATTCCTGCCTTTTAATTTCCTGTTTGCTGTTCCCTTTTATGCAACAAAACTCAAGCACCAAACGACAGTGATTTTCAACACTTTCATCAAGGGTCTCTCTCTCTCTCTCTCTCTCTCTCTCTCTCTCTCTCTCTCTCTCTCTCTCTCTCTCTCTCTCTCTCTCTCTCTCTCTCTCTCATCTATTTATCATCTATATCTATCATCTATCTATCACCTATATCCTATCTTTCTATCTTTCTGTCTTTCTTTCTATCTATCTATCTATCTATCTATCTATCTATCTATCTATCTATCTATCTATCTATCATCAATTTATCAATTTATCATGTATATCTATCACCTATATTCTATCTTTCTATCTATCTATCTATCTATCTACCTACCTATCTATCTATCTATCTATCTATCTATCTATCTATCTATCTATCTATCTATCTATTTATCTTTATCTATCCATTCATCCATCCATCTCTCTATTATCCATCTCTCTCTACTATCTAGGTAGATATCTATCTATCTATGTATCTATCTATCTATCTATCTATCTATCTATCTATCTATATCTATCTATCTATCTATCTATCATCTATCTATAATTTATATCTATCATTTATATCTATCATCTATCTATATCCTATCTTTCCATCTTTCTATCTATCGTTCTATCTTTCTATCTATTGTTCTATCTATCTATCTATCTATCTATCTATCTATCTATCTATCATCATTTATCAATTTATCATGTATATCTATCTATCACCTATATCCTATCTTTCTATCTATCTCTATCTATCTATCTATCTATCTATCTATCTATCTATCTATCTATCTATCATCTATCTATCTATCTATCTATCTATCTATCTATCATCTATCTATCTAACTAACTAACTAACTAACTAACTAACTAACTAACTAACTAACTAACTAACTAACTATATTTATCTATCTTATCAAAACTGAATAATCTCAATAGATTAGTTCTTTCTCAACCATGGCAATTTGGAGATATGTGGACTTCAGCTCCCAGAATTCTCCAGCCAGCGTATGAAGGTTGAAAAACACTGGGTTAGAGAAAGGGACTTCATTGACACTTAAGACAGCTATCTTCATAAAAGAAAAAGAGATCAAATGCAAAAGTACAGGATGGAAAATGTTTGATTTGGTAAATTACCTTTGAAAAGGATTTTGGAATTGTAACTCTTAAATGGGTTTCTCTTATTAGTAAAATATAAGTTCTTTTTTTAAAAAAAGCAGACAATGCAGTTTAGAAGCATAGTTCCCAAATTATAGGAAGTAACATTCCACTATATCCTGCATTAGACTTGACTTTAAATTCTGTGTCCAGTTCTGGACACCTTATTGGAAGAATAATTAAAAGGAAAGCTAACCAGTACAGACCTGGGCAGTAAGACTGATCAGGAATGAAAAGGAGAGATTGGAGAATATGGGAACTGTGGAGAGTTTTGAAGAAATTACCTGGATTACGATGGCTCTTTTCGAACACCTGAAGGAACAGCATCCAGAAAATTACTGTCCCACAGTGCAGGGCATAGATCAATAGAAGCGACAGGAAGGCAGATTTTGGTAAAATGTTAGGACAAATAAATTGCCGCGCTAAGCAGCAGGTAGGTGACAGTACATAATGTCTCATTTCCTGAACCACAGGGAGACACAAAAAAAAGAGAAAGAGAAAAAAGAAAGTGGCTTCATTTCAAGGCCGTACAAATTAGTGAGAACTAATTAGTGTGACCACCCATTTTTCACTTCTTCCATGCTTTCTGTCCTACCTTTTATCTTTCAAGAAAAGTTAGGGAGAGCCAAGTAATGATGGCCTCTAATTAGATGGCTACATATGCTATTCTCCTGTGGGTCACTGAATTTACCAGAGTGGAGATAAGAAAAAAACCTTTTTACTTTGGTGGATTTTGCTAGCGAAGAGATGGGTGCCAAATAGCAGATCCCACAACTTTAACAACTGTAAATCTTTATACAGAATGCCGACTGGTGGCCCCCAGGGGGAGGGCGTTCTCTGTGGGCGCGCCGGATTTATGGAACCATCTTCCGGTCGAGCTCAGGATGGCGCCTGATCTCTGCTCCTTCCGGCGCGATCTTAAAACCCACCATTTTGAACAGGCCGGCCTGACCTGATGGGATGGGGTTGGGTTTTATAAATTGGTCTTAACTTTTAATCTGTACTAATTTATTACGGGCATTGCTGTTTAATTACTTTTTAATAATTTTTAATTTTTGTATCTTGTTTTTATTATGTATTGCCCTGTTCACCGCCCTGAGTCCTTCGGGAGAAGGGCGGTATACAAATTAAATTAATAAATAAAATAAATAAATAAATACAGGAGTTCTCAACTTACAACCATTTAGTGACTGATCAAAGGTACCACGTCACTGAGAAAAGTGACTTATGATCATTTTCACACGTACAACCGCTGTAGCATCCCCATAGATGCTCGATCAAACTTTGGAGGCTGGGCAACTGACTCGTATTTATGACGGTTGCAGTGTCCCAGGGACATGTGATCTCCTTTTGCAACCTTCCGACAAGCCAAGTCAGATTCACTTAACAACCATGTTACTAATATAATAAGTGCAATGATTCGCTTAACAACTGCGATGGGAAAGGTCATAAAATGGGGTGGAATTCACTTAACAAGTGTCTCACTTACCAGTAGAAATGTTGCGCTCAGTTTTGGCCATAAGAAGACTACCTGTCAGTGGCTTAGCTCAGAGGTCCCCAAACTTTTTGGCACCAGGGACCAGTTCTGTGGAGAAAGCTTTTTCCATGGACCGGAAAGTGCATAGTTTTGTGTGCTGCCTGCATCCCACAGATGGGGTTTTGCTTGTTTGTGGGGACCTGTTGCTGGCATGCTACGGCCGGGTACCGGTCCACGGACCAGGGGTTAGGTACCTCTGGCTTAGATGACTGGGCCCTTTTATGTAATCCCATGAAATGTACATCCCTACCATTCCATCCATTGCTAGTGGGTCTAGGAAAGGGGTAGGCAACCTTGGCTCTTTTATGACTTGTGGACTTCAGCTCCCGGAATTCCTGAGCCAGCCATGCTAGCCCAGGAATTCTGGAAGTTGAAGTCCACCAGTCATGAAGGGGCCATAGTTCCCCCATGCTGGCTCAGGAATTCTGGGAGTTGAAGTTACCAACACATGAAGGGGCCATAGTTCCCCCATGCTGGCTCAGGAATTCTGGGAGTTGAAGTCCATGAGTCATAAAAGAGCCAAGGTTGCATACCCCTGGTCTAGGACAATTCACGGCAGCCAACTCCTCGCTGCTACCTTGCCATGGCCAACTCATCACAGTACATTATTTTCATTAACAAAAATGGAAATAATGTCAAAGAAACAGTGGTGGATAACATTTATTTTGTCGAATTATCCCATATGGAATTTTCCATGGCAAGTTGCCCCATGGCCAGTTGGCCATGGCGAGTTGTCCCATGGTGAATTGACCACAATGAGATGGCTGTGATGAGATGGCTGCAGTGGGATGACCAGCGTGAATTGAGCCCGGTAGAAATAAGAACTCTGAGGCAATTGCTTTCCTCAAAGAACACATTTAATGGCTACATAGTATCGGCACGAACAAAGGTGAAACCAAGATTGAAAGTTCTCCCCCAAGGTTACAAATTAACAAGTTGAATTCTCCACCCCTGCAATGTGTCATAAATCACAACCCCCAATTAACTACTTTGGTGGGCTTTCTAACGGAGCTTCAGCCCGCCAAAACTTAGGTAACTTGACCTTGGTTCCCACAGAACAGTTTATGGTTATGTCTAAACTAAGAGAATATACCTTCCCTCTCCCACTACTGTGGCAACCAAAAACGAAGTGAAGATGGCTGCAGTCAAACTCGGTTGAAGGTTGACAGTGTGGATGTGATAGGGGAGAGATAGTCCTCTATTTATTTAACGGTCCTTGTGGCCTCTTCCCAATTTCTGTGCCAAGCCAACGATGGATCAGGATGTGAAGCATCCAGCCATCTAATGCAGAGAGGGAGGGAGAAATTTCCTGCCCCACTACAAGAAAATGTAAAGCATTTTTTTATTTCTCCTGCCCAGCTCCCAGGTTATGTCTTCTGAGCATCACCTACTGTGTCTTGTGATACTTATGACAACAGTGAGCTAATTTGTGTCACAACGGTGCTGACCTTTTGTCAGCATAAGCCACAGTAAAGACACAATCTCCATGCTGAATAATTTCATGATTGCTGAAAGTCTGGGCTGCGGCAGAGGTTGTACTTATAATCCAGTTCTGTTATCCTTTCATTACGCAGGTAGAGATGTTTTTTCAAAACCGATGTTCCCAAGTGAAAATTGCCAGGTAAAAGGGGAAAATAATAATAATAATAATAATAATAATAATAATAATAATAATAATAATAATAATAATAATAATAATAATAATAATAATAATAATAATAATAATAATAAAAGCTAAGTCCCGCTGTTATAAAATTCTTCCTCAAAGACTTCATTGTTAAGAAGACAGCATGTGCTCTCCCTCACTCATTAGACCTGTTCACACAATACTGGTTAATGAGAGACAGGTAATCCTCATCTTACGATCATGACTGAGTCCAAACTTTCTGTTGCTAAATGAGACAGTAGTTAAGTGAGATTTGCCCAGGGGTTGAATTCAAATATGTGAACAACCAGTTCTCCGCATGGATGCCGCTTCCAGAAGTCCGTTCTGGGCCTGGGCAACAAAAAATTAGCTACCAGTTCATCTGAAGTGGTGCGAACTGACTGAATCCCACCACTGGGCTTGCCCCATGTTACGCCCCTTTTTTGTCACGGTTGTTAAGTGAATCACTGCAGTTGTTAAGTTAGTAACACGGTTGTTAAATGAATCTGCCTTCCCCATGGACTTTGCTTGTCCAAAGGTCGCAAAAGGGGATCAGATGATCCTAGCACAGGGCTTTTCAACCTTTTTACTCATTGTACCACTTTTAGGATATGGCAACTTCTGAGTACCACCAGTCGCCTAGCCAGGTGTCAAAAACATGATGACCAAAAAAAAAAGGAAAAAAAAGGTACTCCTCAACTTACAACAGTTTGCTTAGTGACTGTTCGAAGTTACAATGGCACTGAAAAAAGTGCTCCCCAAGCCACAGCCACCTGCCTGCCCACCCGGCGGCGCTCTTCCTCCTGTCCGAGGTTTTCATTGTTGTGAGCATTTCTGTTGAGGATTGGCAGCGGGGGTGGGGTGGGGAGGGGTGTTTGGTTTTTATTCCCCCCGTCTGCTGGGTGGTTGTAGAAGCTTTTGGTCACTTCACATGACCCTGGGACACTGTGACCGTCATAAATATGAATCAGTTGCCAAGCATCTGAATGTAAATCACAAGACCCTGGAGATGCTGCAACATTCCAGCTGATCTGCGCTTCTTCTGGGCTCAGAAGCTCCAGGATCATTGCTGAGCTGCAGCTGGAGCCTGACGCTGATCCTGGTGCTTCCGCTGAGCCCTGACAGCCTCGAAGAGGCACTGATCCTGGCACTTTCGCTGAGCCCTGACAGCCCTGCAGCTGCAGTCGACTCTCGCTCAGGCTTGTGCGGTGCTGCCACCTGTTCAGCTCATTCCCCTCCCCCCATAGCACTTTTCTAGGATGGTGATGTACCACCTGCCAAGTGCCAATGTACCACAGATGGTACCTGTACCACTGGTTGAAAAGCCCTGTAATAGAACACTGCAACCGTCATAAATATAGTCTCTTTGCTAAAGCTTGAAAATGTTATGGGGGGGGGCAACCCCAATGTTGTTCCCACCCCGTCCCAACCTCAATCCCGATCCCGATCCTAACCCCACCCCGAACCTTAATCCCTATCCTAGTCCTACCCCCTCCCCAACCTTATAAAATTCAATAAAAGCCTGTATAAAAAAAATAAAACTAAATAGGAGTCAGTTGCCAATCATTCGAATTGTGATCACTTGACCACAGGGAAGCTGTAACAGTCGTAAGTGCGAAAAAACGGTCATAAGTCAATTTTTTCAGTGCCGTTGTAACTTTAAATGGTCATTAAATGAGCTGTTGTAAATCGAGGACTAACCTGTAGCTGATTTTCTAAGTACGGCACAAGAACATGAGCCTAAACAGCACACTACACTTCAAAAGACCAAACTATGTTTAATCCCAAGCAGGCTTAATACATTGCGCTAATTCAATGTCTGAGGTTATAATTGTGCATCGTTAATGTCTGGGAAGGATATAATATTCTTTCCATAATTTCGTTTCAGTGTTCACAATATCGTGACCATTAGAAGACAGAAAACATTTTTACCCTAAGTAGTTTAGAAGTTGCTAGCTCCTTCTAACATATATGGGTCTGTGTGTATTTTATTCTGATAATGGTTATAGAGGTTAGAGGTTACATGAATTACGTTCATCCATTTTGTGACCGTTCAAAGTTACAACGGCACCAAAAAAGTGACTTAGGGGCAATTTTCATACAACTGTTGCAGAATCCCCATGGTCACGTGATCAAAACCCAGACTCTTGGCAACTGGCTCGTATTTAAATTCAAATAACTTTATTGTGATCATTAACCGAAGGAAAGGCTCATATTTATGACAGTTGCAGTGTCCCAGGGTCGTGTGATCACCTCTTGTGGCGTTCTGACAAGCACAATTAATGGGGAAACCAGATTCGTTCAACAACTGCGTTCCTAATTTAACAACTGCAAGGATTCACTTACCCACCGTGGCAAGAAAGGTTGTAAAGCAGAGCAAAATTCACGGAATAACTGTCTCACGAAGCAACAGAAATGTTGACTCAATTGTGGTCGTAGGTCAAGGACTACCACAGTGCCACTGGACTGTGCAAAAATAGATTTCCTTTTCTCTCGCCTGATATTTCCAGGAGATAATCTCATGGGGTGACCGTGAAGTTTTTAAGAAGAAATTGGACAAGCATTGGTCTGAAATCCACTCGTACAGGGAGATCTTCAAAGATCTAGCAGATCTTCAAAGTCTCTTCCAACTCTGTTATTCTGCCTTTCGGTTCTAGCATTTTTGGAAGGGGAAAATCGCTTTTCCTTGCCAACTTTATCCAGTCCATTCAATTGTTTTGAACATCTCAGTCACATTGTCAAGCTTGAAGTATGTGTGTGATACTGCCACCATTATTACTTCTCAGCTTGCCCAGGCACTAAGGGGGAGGAGAGGGGGAAATGAAATGCAGGCTCCAGACAGCAAAAAGTCAGCCCATGTGTTAAGATTTTCTCAAAAAAATATTTTTTATTAACAGATAAAAATTATTTCAATTTTGTGGGGGAAAAGTCTAAACGAGAATGTTGAAAAGAGGACATATAACGCAACCAAGAGGATGAACTAGAAAAGAAATTCTATATTGATGCTATTGCCAACTGGATAAATGTGAGAAAGATGTTTACATTTAACCTCTTTGTTACTAAAATATTAAGAACTCTATTAACCTAATGTTTGCAAAAGAGAACAATATGGGAAGAAGAGAAAATAATAATAATTTAATTTTTATACCGCCCTTCTCCCGAAGGATTCAGGGCGGTGTACAGGGCAATACAATAAAATACAATATATAAAATTAAAAGAAATATTAAATACAGTAGCCCAATTAAATAAATTAATACAAAATGTTAAAATACCCCTAAACCCATCAGACCAGGCCGGCTTGTTCAAATAAATATGTTTTTAGGTCACGTCGGAAGGAGCGGAGGTCGGGAGCCATCCGGAGCTCCACCGGTAAACGGTTCCAAAGGTCTGGCGTGCCCACAGAGAATGCCCTCCCCCTGGGGGCCGCCAGTCAACACTCTTTCACCGACGGCACCCTAAGGAGGCCCTCTCTGTGGGAGCGCACTGGACGAAGGGAAGTTGATGCTGGCAGCAGATGCTCCCATAAGTAACCCGGACCCATGCCATTTAGGGCTTTATAGGTCGTAACCAGCACCTTGAATCTTACCCGGAGGACAACCGGAAGCTGTTATGTAGAGTATGCTGTGATAGAAATTGACTATTATTGATTGCGGTGAAATGTGAACCCGGACAACATGCTGCTTACAAAGCACTAAGGCTGTTAGTTTTTTTAAAAAATAAATAAATAAATAAATAAAGTATATAAAAAAAAAAACAAAAAGTCAGCCCGTGTGAACCAAGGACGTTTCAGCAGGTGTTTGCCAACCCACAGAGACACTTTCTCATAACAATATTTTGACACTTAATTGGACAATGCGACCTGCACTAATAGGGGGAGGGAGAATTCTATATTTAATTATGGTGGTTTGCGCGGGGAAATAACCAGAGCTGGTTTTGCTTTCATTCGTGCCAAAATGATGTTCTCAATAAAGTTTTGCATTAAGAGATTGGATCGTCTCATCGGTGCTTCCTCAGTTGGGTTCGTCAGTCGGAACCTTGACACACATCCCCTCTCATTCACCTTCTCGCCTTCACTTTTTTTCCTTTGAATAATGAAACTTCCTGCTTTCTCTCTTCTTTCCATGTCTCGTGTGCCTTGTTTAGGACAGAGATGAGAAATGCTTAAACAGGGTCTGCTCAAATCTTGGGAGACACTGCCAAATGTTGAGGATCCTACAAAGGAAATTGGTAATCACCACAATCCAGGTTTTATTCAAGTATCCATATGTTAGTGATGGCAAACCAATGCACATTTTGGGTGACACACCCGTGTTCGCCAACAACTCACGTGATTTTAGGAGGCTGGGGAAGCCACATCAAAATGTCCTCCCACAGCCTTTGGATCCTCTGGAAGTGCTCACCATAGCCGACTCGTCCAGGTCAACTCACCCTAGTCAACTCACTGCAGGACAACTAGTTGTGGCCAACTTGCTGTGGGACAATTCAACACAAGAGAGGGACAAGTGAATTGCAGTGGGCCTTGTCTCGCTTTACGTTCGAACTTTCTCAAGTAAGAAGTCCTCAAGGCTGGGGTGAGCTGCAATTCTGTTTCTCCCTCTTGAGTTATCCCATGTTAAATTGTCCCGCAGCTGAGTTATCCCATGGTGAATTGGCCGCAGTGAGTTGACCCGTGATGAGTTGGCTGGGGTGAGTCAGCTGAGGGAGCCGGCCGCAGCGAGTTGTCCCATTCTGCTGGAAGGAAGTTGCGCAAGAGGGTCATACTCTCATACATCCTCTGATCCCTACAAAAATCACATGAGAACAGGACTTTTGTGTAGTTTTCGGAGGCTGCAGAGGCTGCAGTAAAGTATTCTCTGGAGCCATTTCAAGAACGGAGGCTCTGTGCAAGTTGGAGCCACCTCAGTTTATCTGTACTTTTTAAAATAGTAAATGAATATGTAAATAATTGTTTCTGTTTTGTTTGGGTATGTGTCTGTGTGAGGAAGAGAGAGAGGGAAAGAGAGAGAGACCAGTAGTGTGTGTGTGTGTGTGTGTGTGTGAGAGAGAGAGAGAGAGAGAGAGAGAGAGAGACAGAGACAAGCAAAGTGTATGTATGTGTGTGTGAGAGAGAGAGCGACCATCAGTGTGTATGTGTGTGTGTATGTGTGTGAGATAGAGACTAGCAGTGTGTGTTTGTCCATGTTTGTGTGTGTGAGAGAGAGAGAGAGCGACCAGCAGTATGTGTGTGTGTATGTGTGTGAGAGACTAGCAGTGCGTGTGTGTATGAGAGAGAGACTAGCAGTGTGTGTGTGTGTGAGAGAGAGAGAGAGACCAGCAGAGTGTGTGTGTGTGTGTGTGTGTGTGTGTGTGTGTGTGAGAGAGAGAGAGAGAGAGAGAGAGAGAGAGAGAGAGAGAGAGAGAGAGAGAGAGAGAGAGAGAGACTAGCAGAGCCAGTTCCGAATGTTTGACACCCCAAACCCCAAACGTTCTCCATCCCTCTCGCATGCTGAATGATCAGAGGAAACATCAGCTTCTTAGCTGAGAGACAGCCCTCATTCAATTTAATGCAATTAAGTTTTTAAAAGGGCATAAGTGATACTGTGCAATTACATTCTGGCAAAAAGAAGAGAGAGAGAGAGAAAGAGAGAGAGAGAAAGAAAGAGCATAACTAGGGCTTAGGAAAACACTATCTCCTACTCTTTTTAAACACGTCTTTTTAGATCCCCCTTGGACAAAGGCCTGGTAGAATTGTAATTGCATGGAGAGAGAAAAAAAAGGCACAAAATGAATTTAGCAGGTAGAGCTAACAGGCCGCTGTCTTACCTGTGGCGCATTTTCGTTTAAGACGGGTCCACCGCTCAGTCCCTAATTGGCATTTCAGCCAAGAGCTGACAACTCAAATGTCTACCTTAGATTTACTATCATGATTCTCTCATCACCACTTGTCACCTTCCAGGTCCTTGAAATATGACAAGTCACACGCCATTCTCCCAAACGAAATCTTAAAAAAAAAAATCTGTTCGGATACAAACTGAAATGGATATGCTTGGGGTGGTGCTGGGCAATAGCTTCTGAGTATCAGGATTGCACAGGTAGTCCTTGACGGACAACCGTTCGTTTTAGTGACTGCTCACAGTTACAACGGTACTGAAATAAAGGGTCAGTCCTCAGAGTTACAACCACTGTAGTATCTTCATAGTTACCTGATCAAAATATGAGCACTTGGCAACTGGTACGTGTCTATGACAGTTGCAGTGTCCTGGGGGGGCGGGGTGTGTCACGTGCTCCCCTTTTGCAACCTTCTGACAAACAAAGTCAATGAGGAAGCCAGACTCACTTTACAAACCACTGCAGCGATTCACTTTATGGCAAGAAAGGTCGTAAAATGAGTCAAAACTCACTGAACAACTGTCTCGCTGAGCAATGGAGAAATTGGGCTCGTAAGCCAACCTGGTGCTTGTCTACTACCAGGATGTCTAGTTCATTGGCCAGTACCTACCCATCTGTCCGGATCTGGATGTCCCATAGGATCTTAGCCCACTTGTTCTCCATTATTATTTTTTTGGGAACCTCCCACCTGGATTTGGGAAGGACTCCATTCCATCACTGTGCAGATGTTCTCATACACAATGCCAGCTACTTGACTGTGCCATTCAGTGTAGTGTTCCTTCCTTGCTTCTTCCTTCCTTCCTTCCTCCCTCCCTCCCTCCCTCCCTCCCTCCCTCCCTCCCTCCCTTCCTTCCTTTCTCTTTCTGTCTATCTATCTTTCTAACTTTCTCTTTCTATCTTTTTATCCTTCTATCTTTCTTTCTGTCTATCCATCTACCCATGCATCTATCTATCTGCTGGTAATGACCTATAAAGCTCTCAATGGCTTGGGTCCGGATTATCTAAGGGAACACCTGCTGCCGGCATCAACTTCCCATCATCCTGTGCGCTCCCACAGGGAGGGCCTTCTCAGGGTGCCGGCGGTTAAGGAGTGCCGGCGGGTGATCCCCAGGGGGAGGGCATTCTCTGTGGGCGCGCCTGCCCTTTGGAATGATTTACCGGTGGAACTTCGGACCGCCCCCGATCTGCGTTCATTTCGCCGGGACCTGAAAACCTGGTTTTTTGATCTATCAGGCCTGGACTGAAGGGGTTTTAGCTTTTAATATTGTTTTAATTGTTGGGCTTAATTAATTTAATCTATTTTAATTTTATACTATTTTTATATTGCATTTTATGCTGCCCTGTAAACCGCCCTGAGTCCTTCGGGAATAGGGCGGTATAAAAATTTAATTAAATAAATAAAATAAAATATCTATCTATCTATCTATCTATCTATCTATCTATCTATCTATCTATCTATCTATCTATGTATTTATCTTCGTTTTCTTAATTTTTATTAAACATTAAGAAAACAAAGATCATGGCATCCAGCCCTCTCAATTCATGGCAAATAGATGGGGAAGAAATGGAGGTAGTGACAGATTTTATTTTCCTGGGCTCCAAGATCACCGCACATGGGGACTGCAGCCAAAAAATTAAAAGATGCTTGCTCCTGGGGAGGAAAGCCATGACAAATCTAGACAGTACACTAAAAAGCAGAGACATCACCCTGTCAACAAAAGTGTGTATAGTCAAGGCTATGGTCTTCCCAGTTGCAATGTATGGCAGTGAAAGCTGGACCGTAAAAAAGGCTGAGCGCCAAAGAATTGAGGCCTTTGAACTCTGGTGCTGGAGAAGACTCCTGCGAGTCCCTTGGACTGCAAGGCGATCAAACCGGTCAGTCCTAGAGGAGATCAACCCCGACTGCTCTTTAGAAGGCCAGATCCTGAAGCTAAAACTCAAATACTTTGGCCACCTAATGAGAAGGAAGGACTCACTGGAGAAGAGCCTAATGCTGGGAAAGGTTGAGGGCAAGAGAAGAAGGGGACGACAGAGAATGAGGTGGCTGGATGGAGTCCCTGAAGCAGTAGGCGTGAGCTTAAAGGGACTCCAGAAGATGGTAGAGGACAGGAAGGCCTGGAGGAACATTGTCCATGGGGTTGTGATGGGTCAGAGATGACTTTGCGACTAACAAACAAATAAAATCTATCTATCTACCTATCTATCTAATCTACAGTTATTATTTCATTTAGAAAACACCCCCACACAATGCCAGCTACTTTGTTCTGTCATTCAGTGTATTCTCTCTCTCTCTCCAGTTATTGTTTCATTTAGAAAACACACACACACACACACACAATGCACATACAGTACACAAAGTCAGCTTCTTTATGCTATTCCTGTCTGCATCTCCCTCCCTCCCTCTCTTTCTCCTTCCTTCCTTCCTTCCTTCCTTCCTTCCTTCCTTCCTTCCTTCCTTCCTTCCTTCCTTCCTTCCTTCCTTCCTTCCTTCCTTCCTTCCTTCCTCCCTCCCTCCCTCCCTCCCTCCCTTCCTTCTGTCATCTCTCTCTCTCATCTATCATCTCAAAGAAAAGTCATTATTTCATTTAGAAAGAACATCCACCTACCCAATGGCAAACTTTTCTGTTTTGAATATTCCCTATAGAAAACATGAATTGTTTGCGGTCATAGAAATTCACCAGCTCCAATCAATGTGGAGTAGCAAATTCTTATGATGATGACTCCTCAAATGACTAATTTGCTCTATTTTCCATTCGCAACAAGTGTTAGTGATTTTGCTGGGAGAGAGAGAGAGAGAGAGAGAGAGAGAGAGAGAGAGAGAGAGAGAGAGAGAGAGAGAGAGAGAGAGAGAGAGAGAGAGAGAGGGAGAGAGAGAGAGAGATGAATTCCATCAGAATGTAAACATTTTGAAGGATCTGGAATGGCAAGCAGCCCCCACCATCAATCTTTCTTTTAATGGGGGTTTCACATCCTTTTCACTAGGAAATATTGGAGTAGTCAAGAAAAGTCCAAGCCCAGGTTATATATTCTGTTTTTATTATTTTTATAAGCAATTCAAGGCAGTGAATCTACCTAAAACTCTTTCACACAGATTCATAATGGATCAGGGAAAAATATTATAAGAGATTTCCCACTGGATAATCAGCCTTAGGGCCAGCTGCCATCTTACGCTTGCTTGTGCTTCACTGCTATGTGGTGACAGACTGCCATGAATTGTGGGGAGGGGGAATAAAGGGGGGAAAATGAAAGTAAGCGCTGTATCTCCTCAAGATGCTGCTTCAAGGTCACCCATCTGGAAGAAGGAAGGAGCTGCATACCAACCTGGGGTTGGACTGACCATTATGAACACATCTTGAACCTGATTGGTTACATGGGGGGGGCGCAATGAGAGACATTTAAGGGAGGGAAAAATAGAACTTAGGAATTTTAGTGTACGATTCTCAGTTCTGGCTTTGCAATAGTGCCATACCCTTGGCCGCTAATAAAACTATACGTTTCTCGACAAATGCAGCCAAGGATAATTTCTATTTAGAGGTTTAAGTTGTGGCAGGCATGACACTGAGGCCACTTACAGATGTGGTCAGTTGTAAACTAATGCTTCTACTGTCCTTGTGTTTCCAAACATGCTGTCAAGGAAATGATGGGACTTTGATATCTCTTGATAGCAATAGCACTTAGACTTACTGTATATACCACTTCACAGTGCTTTACAGCCCTCTCTAAGTGGTATACAGAGTCAGCATGTTGTCCCCCCAACAATCTGGCTCCTCATTTTACCGACCTTGGAAGGATGGAAGGCAGAGTCAACCTTAAGGCTATGAGAATCGAACTCTTGGCAGTGAGCAGTGAGTTAGCCTGCAATACTGCATTCTAACCACTGAGCCACAGGAAGGAAGGAAGGAAGGAAGGAAGGAAGGAAGGAAGGAAGGAAGGAAGGAAGGAAGGAAGGAAGGAAGGAAGGAATAAATAGCAATATCATATATATCCCACTTCACAGTGCTTTACAGCCCTCTCTAAGTGGTTTATAGTCAGCATATTTACCTCCCAACAATCTGTGTCCTCATTTTACTGACCTTGGAAGGATGAAAGGCGGAGCCAACCTTGAGCCAATGAGAAGTGAACTCCTGGTAGTGAGCAGTGAGTTAGCCTGCAATACTATGTTCTAACCACTGTGCCACAGGAAGGAAGAAGGAAGGAAGGAAGGAAGGAAGGAAGGAAGGAAGGAAGGAAGGAAGGAAGGAAGGAAGAAAGAAAGAAAGAAAGAAAGAAAGAAAGAAAGAAAGAAAGAAAGAAAGAAAGAAAGAAAGAAATAGCACTTTTGTACTCCTTCGCAGTGCTTTTCCGCCCTCTCTCGTGGTTTACAGAGTGAGCATATTTGCCACCAACAATCTGGGTCCTCATTTTACCAACCTTGGAAGGATGGAAAGCTGTCAACCATGAGCCGGTCAGGATCGAACTCCTGGCAGTGAGCTAAATTAGTCTGTAATACTGCATTCTAACCACCAGGCCACCACAGCTCCTGCATCCCTCCACAGGTTTTGTGCTCTTCCTGGAGCTTCTTAGAGGACATGCGTATCGAGAAATAAATATTTCAGCCAAGAAATGAGCAGATTGCCAGAAGAGTTCAAACGTTCTCGTGTATACAGTCATACTTAAAGACTAGTTTCCATGTGATCTTCGAAACACAGAATTTAACAGAATAACAGACTTGGGAGGGACCTTTGAGGTCTTGAGTTCAACCCTCTGCTCAAGTGGATGATCCTATACCATTTCAGACAAATGGCTGTCCAGTCTCTTCTTTAAAACTTCCAGTGTTGGAGCATTCACAGCTTCTGGAGGCAGGTTGTTCCACTGGTTAATTGTTCTAACAGTCAGGAAGTTTCTCCTTAGTTTCAGGTTGAATCTCTCCTTGATTAGTTTCCATCTGTTGCTTCTTGTCCTGCCTTCAGGTGCTTTGGAGAATAGCTTGACTCCCTCTTCTTTGGGGCAGCCCCTCAAACATTGGAAGTCTGCCGTCATGTCACCCCTAGTCCTTCTTTTCATTAGATTGACATACCCAATTCCTGCAACTGTTCTTTATATGTTTTAGCCTCCACTCCCCTAATCACCTCCATTGCTCTTCTCTGCCCTCTTTCCAGAGTCTCAACATCTTTTTTATATAGTGGTGACCAAAACTGGATGCAGTAATCCAAGTGTGGTCTTGGTAAGGCCTTATGAAGTGGCATTGATGCTTCACTAATGCTTCACATAACTCCTTGATAGATGATGTTGCTGAAGTTATCTTGCTAGGTGACTGTCCAATCTATATTCAGATACCTTCAGCAAAGGAGAATATCTCAAGACAATATATTCCATTGTCCATTGCTTGCCGATTTAGGAAATTCCATGAAACATTTAGCTGAAGCCTTGTTCCCCTATGATTTCCACTCATTAGTTCTAACCTTCTGCTTTGTAACAAGGGGTAAATTTGCTCCCTCTTTTACATTGCAACTCATATGATATTGGAAGGTCAAGCTCATGGTCAAGGTCTTTTCACCCTGATCAGGTCAAAACTCTATTATTCCAAAAGGCTAGACACTCGATCATGCATTCGAGGTACAGAAAGGCAAGAGTCCAATTAGACCTCATAAAAAGAAGAACTGTTGGAGAATGGAACCAATTACTTACAGAAATTGTGAACTTTCGTTCATCGGATGCGTTCAAGAGAAAAGTAGATCACCAATCCATGATTAAAGAAGCCTTAACGGGAACAAAAATCTGGCTTTTTCAGGGGTCAAGAAAGAACTGGCTTTGAAAATGGAAAAAAAAATTAGTTACAAGTTCTTGAGTTTTTCTTACTTTTTTTCCTTTACATAGAAGACTGGGCTTTTTTAGAAGTTAACCTCATTCCAAGATATCTGACTTTGCCTTTAGGACACCCCACATCTGACTTTGCCTTTAGGACACCCCACAGTACCAATAACAGCAAATATTTGTAGCTTAGGGTTGAAATGAGGTATCCTTATTGATCTCTGAGCTTGGTTTATTTCTTGCAGATGTTTCATTACCCAACTAGATAACACCATCAATGTTAGAAGGGAGAGGAGGAGGAGGAGGAGGAGGAGGAGGAGGAGGAGGAGGAGGAAGAGCAGGAGCAGGACAACTGCAGGGTCCTTGGTGCTCTCTCAGCTTAGTTGTTTTCTTGCAGATGTTTCATTACCCAACTAGGTAACACCATCAATGCTAGAAGGGAATGGAGGAGGAGGAGGGGGAGGGGGAAGAAGAAGAAGAAGAAAAAGATTGAGGGGGTCGTTGGTGGTCTCTGAGCTTGGTTGTTTTCTTGCAAATGTTTCATTACCCAACTAGGTAACATCTTCAGTGTTACAAGGCAGTGGGGTTTGCTCTCTGTGTATAACCAAGTGGCTTCTCCTGTTGGTGTTGGTGTGAGTGTTTGTGGTGGTTTCTTGATTAGGCTGTTGTTTGCTGAGCTGGTAGTTCCTTAATTGGGGTATTGTGCATTGTGAGGTGTCAATCTCTGCTTATCTCGAGGTTGATTGCTGGCCAGCAGGTACTGTGGTCTTTTTGGCTTTTTGGCTGACTCTTTTGAATGGTATGTAGATGTTGTTTATCTCTATGTGATTGTTGATAGCGGATTTGTCCAAGTGCCAGGCTTGCAGGAATTTTTCAGCATATTTGGACTTGGCTAGGTCGAGGATGCTCACAGTCTCCCAGTGGAAACCATGGTGAAATCTGTCCATGTGTCGTGTAATCAAGCCAATTTCAACATGTCTTCTGACTGCTAGTTGGTGCGAGTGCGCTCCGCTAGTCTTCTACTTGTTTGTTCTCCACTGTGGCTATTACAATCTTTACAATGTATCTTAGATAGATAGATAGATAGATAGATAGATAGATAGATAGATAGATAGATAGATAGATAGATAGATAGATAGATAGATAGATAGATAGACAGACAGACAGACAGACAGACAGACAGACAGACAGACGGACCAGAGCTGGAAGGGACCTTGGAGGTCTTCTAGTCCAGCCCTCTGCTCAAGCAGGAGAACCTATGCCATCTCAGACAGGTGATTGTCTAGTCTCTTCTTAAAAACCTCCAGTGATGGGGCGCCCATGATTTCTGGAGGCAAGCTGTTCCATAGGTTGATTGTCCTCGCTGTCAGGAAGTTTCTCCTTATTTTCAGGTTGCTTCTCTCCTTGATCAGTTTCCAACCATTGTTTCTCGTCCTTCCCTCTGGTGCTCTGGTGAACAGCCTGGCCCCCTCTGCCTTGTGGCAGCCCCTCAGATACTAGAATGCTGCTATCATGTCTCCCCTATTTCTTCTTTTCTTTAGACTAGCCTAGTGCCATGTCGTGGCTATTTGGGAACCAGGCTGTGCCAGAAGCAGGTGAGCATATGAGCTAGAAAGATTGGAGATCACTGGAATATACAGTGTAAGTCATCTGCAATAACAGTTCATTTAATGACTGTTCAAAGTTACGACGGCACTGAAAAAAGTGACTTATGACCATTTTTCAGACATTGGGCCATTACAGCATCCCCAAAGGTCATGTGATCAAAATTCAGATGCTTGGCAACTGATTCAGAGTTATGACATTTGCAGTGTCCCGGGTGTGTGTGTGTGTGTGTCATGTGATCCCTTTTGTGACCTTCTCAAAAACAAAGTCAATGGGGAAGCCAGATTCACTTAACAACCAGGTTACTAACTTAACAACTTTGCAACAGAAATTTGGGGCTCCCATGTGGTCATAAGTCAAGGATTATCTATCTAAATAAATTCCAAATCTGGAATTTATACACAGTGGGACAAGAACCCCCAAATCACAAAGGTACGGTTTTGGATTGTGAAACTCCTGTGAGGTTTTACACCCATTACGCGTTTATTTAGTCTAAAAACAAGTCACGATTCTGTGTTAAAAAGAATCACCTGGTGGCAAGATGAGCTGCAAATACATTTAATAAACAAGTAAATAAACTGCTCTGGATCACGCTAAAGGATCATCTCCGCCATCTTGTCATCCACATGTGATGCATCAGTTTCAATAAAGCACAATATTTGTAGCTCAGGGTTGACATGAGGGATCCTTGGTGCTTTCAGAGCTTGGCGGTTTTCTTGCAGATGTTTCTTGACCCAAACCTGTGCTAGTGATGACATTAGGTAATTCAAGAAAACCACCAAGCGCAGAGAGCACGAAGGATACACAGTCCTCCTCCTTCTCCTCCTCCTCCTCCTCCTCCTCCTCCTCCTCCTCCTCCTCCTCCTCCTCCTCCTCCTCCTCCTCCTCCTTCCTCCATTCCACAAACCCCACTCTCTTCTAGCACGGATGATGTTACCTAGCTGGGTTATGAAACGTCTGCAAGAAAACAACCCAGCCTAGAGAGCACCAAAGACCCCACAGTCCTCCTCCTCCTCCTCCTTCCTCCATTCCACAAATTCCACTCACTTCTAGCACTGATGATGTTACCTAGATGGGTAATGAAACATCTGCAAGAAAACCAAGGACCCCATACATCCCACAGTAGCTTGGTGGATATTTGTTAGAGATGGTTTATTTTGGATTCCTGCAATAAGCAGGTATTAGTCTCAATAGGATAAAGTTGTTGTTTTATTTTTTTTATTTTTTTTATTTTTATTCCATTTATATCCCGCCCTTCTCCGAAGACTCAGGGCGGCTTACAAGCTTAGCAGTAGCCTTCATTCTATGTATATGCCTGCTTATTAGGGCTTTCACACACACACACACCCCAAGCGGCATTATTACAAAGTCAGCTTAATTGCCCCCAACAATCTGGGTCCTCATTTTACCTACCTCGGAAGGATGGAAGGCTGAGTCAACCTTGAGCCTGGTGGGACGCGAACCTGCACTAATTGCAGGCAGCTGGTGTTACTTAAGGAGGCATTAGCCCACTGCTCCACCAAGGCTCCTGTTGTTGTTTTTGTTGTTGTTAACTCTAGGTTTCCATATCTTCCCTTTCTCTTCTCCCCCCACCCCCCCAGGTACTCTGCTCTATCTCTACTTTCTATATAGTTATAAAAATACATGCCCAGAACAGTATTTCCTCTAGCCAGGAAGTGGAAACAGCATGAAGGCATAAATCAAATGAGAGGTGAGAGAATTATTCCTCTTTTACTTTCTTCCCACCAAAATCTGTCTTTTCATAATAGGCATCAGAGGACTCTGAACTAAAGTTTCTGGGAGAGGCAGTGATCAACCAGAATGGAGCTGGAAGGGACCTTGGAGGTCTTCTAGTCCAGCCCCCTGCTCAGGCAGGAGATCCTATACAATTTGAGACAAGTGGCTGTCCATTCTCTTCTTAAAAACCTCCAGTGTTGGAGCATTCACAGCTTCTGGAGGCAAGCCGTTCCACTGGTTAATTGTCCTCTCTGTTAGGAAGTTCTCCTTAATTCCAGGTTGCTTCTCTCCTTGATTATTTCCCATCCATGGGAGAGGAGGGAGGGAGGGAGGGAAGAAGGAAGGAAGGAAGGGATTGTTGAACAATTTCATAAGAAAAAAAAATGTGTTCTCCAAAAGCAATTTAGTATTTCCAAGGACAAGTCTATATAATGAACCAATAGTTCAAATGAAAGAGAACAAAACTTGCCTCCAGAAATCATGGGCGGTTCATCACTGGAGATTTTTAAGAAGAGATTAGACAAACAACTGTCTGAGGTGGCGTAGCTCCGTGGTGGCGAACCTATGGCACACGTGCCACAGGTGGCACGCAGAGTCCTCTCTGTGGGCACACACGTCATTGCCCCAGTCCTAGGCCTTCAGCGGGGTTTTATAAACCCTTTTTGCTTTAGGCCTCCGCTGCTGTGTGCCAAAAACAACAGGTTCAATCAGAGCCTTGGTGGAGCAGTGGGCTAATGCCTCCTTAAGTAACACCAGCTGCCTGCAATTAGTGCAGGTTCGCATCCCACCAGGCTCAAGGTTGACTCAGCCTTCCATCCTTCCGAGGTAGGTAAAATGAGGACCCAGATTGTTGGGGGCAATTAAGCTGACTTTGTAATAATGCCGCTTGGGGTGTGTGTGAAAGCCCTAATAAGCAGGCATATACATAGAATGAAGGCTACTGCTAAGTTTGTAAGCCGCCCTGAGTCTTCGGAGAAGGGCGGGATATAAATAGAATGAAAATAAATAAATAAAAATAAATCAATCAATTTAAACTTCTCACAAGAAAAAAAAGATCTCGCAAAGTTGGAATTGATGGAACTTTTTAATCCCACCGAGTCTGCCATTACCACCACAGCCACGCCTACCCAATGGGCCATGCCCACCCAATGGGCCACGCCCACCTGGCACCCGATGATACATAAGTGGGTTCTGGGTTGCAGTTTGGGCACTCAGTCTCTAAAAGGTTCTCCACCACTGGTATAGGTTCTCCTGCTTGAGCAGGGGGCTGGACTAGAAGACCTCCAGGTCCCTTCCAGCTCTATTCTATTCTATTCTATTCTATTCTATTCTATTCTATTCTATTCTATTCTATTCTATTCTATTCTATTCCATTCCATTCCATTCCATTCCATTCCATTCCATTCCATTCCATTCCATTCCATTCCATTCCATTCTATTCTATTCTATTCTATTCTATTCTATTCTATTCTATTCTATTCTATTCTATTCTATTCTAATTTATGGAATGATACATTTGAGATGATTAAGCGAAGGCCTGGACCACAGATAAGGCCATTTGAAATATATGCCTTCCAAAACAAAATCGCTCTGTAGTTTGGTGCCTTCCAAAGACTTTGCATTGCACATTACCCTCAGGCTGGGTGCTGTATCTATGCACACTATTTTATTTGTAAGCCACCCAGAGTCACCGGATACGAGATGAGTAGCAAATATATTTCATAATAAATAAATGAAAATGAATGTCTACGGAGATTCTCAGCCATCCAGGTCATGGTTGTCCCAAAGGTGCTTTTTCCACGAGGCAACTGGACTTTCTGGTTTTTCTTTGAAGACATTTCGCTTCTCATCCAAGAAGCTTCTTCAGCTCTGACTGGATGACTGAGAAGCTTGTGATGGTCTTTGGGATGAACACCCTCTGAATGGTGTGGGGAGTATAAACGGATTTCCAGAAAACATTGCAGACTGCAGGAACCATTGGCGCTTCAGTTTGAGATGCAGGCAACACGGACTCATCCCCCAACAGCCTGTGTGCCTGTCTTCAACAGGGAAGGGACCCAGGGCAGAACACATCCTGCAGCCAAGAAGGCTCCACACCCATTTGCACCACTCAGGTGACCCTGAGGACACAGACAAACCTCCATGTCGCGGAACAATTAACAGTCCGACCAGAGGTGGATGGACCGTGGTTCATTTGCATGGTCAATATCAAAGAAAAGAAATCCAAGGCATATTCTATAGTAAAACTTTTAATGAGAAAACAAAAGACCTAAACTGACCACATTCTTCCATCAGGCAGAAGGAGAAAGAGAAACAGAAACTGTGAGACCTTTTTCTAGGCCTGCGCACAAAACAGTTTAAAACCAAAACATTGGCTGGACATAGCTGGAGTCACTATGGTTACAAGATAAGATAAGGTGCAGAGCAGAAAGAGATGTACAATTAAAAATGAGCGAAGCTGGCAAAACTAAAAAACATGCAGTGACACTCCAGGTGGCCTCAACGACTCTCTAAAAGAAGGCAAATGACCAGCTGGCTGCAAGGAGTATAAATCCTTCCATTCCCCCACCATTCAGTCAGAGCTGAAGAAGCTTCTTGGATGAGAAGCGAAACATCTTCAAAGGCAAAACAAGGAAGTCCAGTTCCCTCCTGAAAAAGAAGCACCTTTGGGACAAAGAAAAATGAAATAAATATTCTTGGATAAAACAAGCTGATAGAAGGCCTATCAAGGATGAGTAGCTGTGCTATGGTTATGTTGATTTAGGATAGGGCAAAATTCAGGCCCGAATTACAAGGTGCATACAATTTATACTGTTTTATTTTTATTTTACTTTATTTAATACAGTGGCAATTCCACACTGGGACCACAACCCCATCATTAGGCCTCTGTTAATGGCAAGATTCCAGCCTGACTTCAATTAGACAGGAGAGGTGGAATGTAAACAGAGGATGTAAGTATGCAATCCTCTCCCACCACAGTCAAAGCCTCTCGCTGGTTTACATAGAATTAAAAACCAGTTGAAACATGCCCAGTACTAACATGGCAAGGATTCATAAAAAAAAGACAGAAAAATACAAACAATAAAGAAACAGAAGTTAAATATTGCATGACCAAATGATTAGAGTGCAGCAGTTTTTGAGCTGATCTCTGCCAAAAGGCTGGGGGTGTTTTCATACACAATAAAGAAATATATCCCAGTTGAGTAATCTTTGTCTCGTTACTTGCCACAATTTTTGTCAAAGGGAAAAATCCCTCTCTGTTAGCATCAATGGAAAGTTATCTTTGTCTGTCTGTCTCTCTCTCTCTCTCTTTCTCTATTCTATATCTATCTATCTATCTATCTATCTATCTATCTATCTATCTATCTATCTATCTATCTATCTATCTATCTATCTATCTATCTATCTACCTACAGTATCTATCTATCTATCTATCTATCTATCTATCTATCTATCTATCTATCTATCTATCTATCTATCTATCTATCTATTATCTATCTCTATCATCTTTCTATCTATCTATCTATCTATCTATCTATCTATCTATCTATCTATCTCTATCTATCCATCTATCTATCCATCTATCATTCATCTATCTGTCTGTCTATCTCTATCTCTCTATCTCTCTATCTCTATCTATCTATCTATCTATCTATCTATCTATCTATCTATCTATCTATCTATCTATCTATCTATCTATCTATCTATCTATCTATCTATCTATCTATTTATCACATTTCTGTGCCACCCATCTCACTGTCAAGCAACTCAGGATTGCTTATAACGTCATAGACGCAGAATATAAAACCATGAAAATGATTTAATACATTCAGGAATAAAAATTAAAGCATCAAAATTAACAAGCAACTCGATAAAAAGAGACTAAATACTGGAAGTGGGATCTTCTCTTAATCTACCAACCACTTCCAGAAGGGGACGGCCCCATCGCAGCCCCGAGCCAGTACGCAGAGCCAGGTCTTCAGGCCAAGAAGCTGGGTGCGCATCTCACCTCAAGAAGGATGTCCCAGAGGGTGGGTGCCACAGCAGAAAAGTCTCTTCTCCTGGATCCTGCTAGCTGAAATTCCTTGGCTGATGGGATACAGAGTTTACTCTTTCTGCCAGATTGAGTCAGGTGGACTAGTCCCACTAGGATGAGATGGTTCCTAACCCTAACCCTAACCGTAACGCTAACCCTAACCGTAACGCTAACCCTAACCCTAACCCTAACCCTAACCCTAACCCTAACCCTAACCCTAACCCTAACCCTAACCCTAACCCTAACCCTAACCCTAACCCTAACCCTAACCCTAACCGTAACGCTAACCCTAACCCTAACCCTAACCCTAACCCTAACCCTAACCCTAACCCTAACCCTAACCCTAACGCTAACCCTAACCCTAACCCTAACCCTAACCCTAACCCTAACCGTAACGCTAACCCTAACCCTAACCCTAACCCTAACCCTAACCCTAACCCTAACCCTAATCTGAATCCTTGCCATAAACTCCTTCAAAGGTGATAACCAACACCTTGAATTGAATCTGGAAGCAAATCAGCCACGTGCAATAGTGGCTTTACGTGGGCCACCCTCTGTGCCAGCTGTGGCTTTTGAATACTCTCCAAGGGCAGCTCCCTGTAGAGCGCATTGAAAAGTGTTTTTAAAAGCCTCATCCCCATAATCAACACAGTGTGTTGATTCTGCCATGGTCGTCTAGATCTTGGTTACACCTGAACGGACAGAATTATTGCACTATAATTCCATACTAATCTCCAAAAGTAAAATTAAACTTTTAGATGTGCATCCACCAAATTAGGTGCTTGAACTGAACTGAACTGTACCCTACTCTCTTGCACTGTTGTGTTTTCGTCCACAGTGTCAATTTTACTTTTTCTCAGGCTCACCTTAGTGCTTACGAGCCTCAATTTAACCATCTCGCCACTGCAATCTACACATTCTGATATTTTGTCTTCCCCCATCCCCAACAAGTTCCTCTTTGATAGACGAAGTTACATCGG